>NC_084653.1:3772500-4077500 GCF_019802595.1 Syngnathoides biaculeatus
TAATGACGAGATTCTGAGAAGTCAGGTGGATACGAGATTTTCAATGGTAAATCTATAAAAAGGAATAAAGAGAAACCGCTATGTGAGCAACTCTCAATGGTTGTCAGGACACAGTATGTGAACCTTTACAGAGGATTTTATTTTCTCACCAAAATGTCCAACTGAAACGGTCCTGAACTCAGTCAGCTGGATCCTTTTGTAGTTCAAGGCTGCCTTTAACAAGGAGTTGTTCTCAAGAATATAGTAATCTGAAAAAGGAAGGCATGCAAGAACATTCACTGCATACAAATACACTCTTGTAAAAATAAATAAACTGAGCATTATGGTGTTGCAGAGAAGTATAACTGCCTTGTTTCAATGTGGATTAAGTCCTACATTTGTATTTATTTATTTTTGTATAAAAAACTAATTTTGGTGCAGATTGTTCATTTTTCCAAACCAAAGATATTTGAGAGGTGACTAATTGAAATGGAATTCAGGTAGAATTTCTCATGGAAAACACCAAATCAATAGATGTGCCATTCTGGAACAGCCCAGGGACTTTGCTTGCCAGCTGTGAGCGGAAGGCGTATCCAAATAACCCTGAGCAAATGACTTCTTGGCAGCATAGCTGTTACCCAGGTGTATAGGACAATTAATCTGGAGAGTATTTACCATGATGTTTCCATATAATATTACGTTTAAAGCTTTTCCAAAATTTAATTAATTTATCTATACTCCAATTTGGCGTAGTAACAAAAAAAATAAATTTCTTTTTCACGGATTCATAATTATTTCTCTTGAATCTTTAATCGTTTTATTAAAGAATGTAGACTTTTTAAGCAGAAAATTATTTACAAAATATATATTGTTTTTCCTCAATGTGTATTTTTTTTTTGGTAACGTGAACAGGGTGACTTCCGCAAAAGAAGCCATTTACTTAGCAGCACTACAATTATATACAGTATCATCAAGGACATTTTCCCTTACTTGAACTATTGAGGCTATGTAGAATCACCATCGGTGTTCCAGGACCTGAAACAAACAAAAAAAACAACAGGTTTGCCATTTTAGTGACAATTTTAATGATGCAACGCTTTCACAATAACGCTGGGAAAAAGTTGAATACAACTGCACCTTACAAAAGGTAAAATTTAAGACTGTGTTATAGACATACTCTCGCCAACTGGCACCATAACCCCATATCTCGGACCAGGACTGTATCCCTGTCTTGGCAACCCCGCTGAGACAGACGGTCACGGGGATCTATAAATTTATCTCACAAGGACGCTAAATGAATTATCAGCCGAGCAATGGATGGATGATCAAAGAACAGCCTGGAGAAGCGTCTTTACAGTGACCATTCGACTGAGGGTAATAAGGCTTGCAGAAGAAAATAAAATAAAACATTTTCAAGAAGGTCCGTCTCTGTGTTTTCGTTTTATGAAAAAACACCATCAATCCATCCGGGCTATGACTACCATGGCACAGCAACTTCTGGCAGATTACAAGGAAAAGATGGCCATCTTCCGCTCCTACAACCCAACCTCATCACCAACATTGACGAGGTGCCGCTCACATTCAACATCCTCGTGAACCACAATGTAGAGAAGAAGGGGTACAGCACAATAGATGGGGCCCGAGAACTCGGCTTTTACTGTTGTGCTTGGTTGCCATGATAATGGACAGAAACTGCCACCTATGGTGATCTTTAAGAGGATGACACTACCTAAAGAAATGTTTCCAGCATGAGTCATGGTTAAAGCCAATCAAAAGGGCTGGACGGACGGAGAGAAAATGAGAGACTGGCTGAGTGAGGTAAATGTAAAGAGACAATATTGTTTTTTCCATGCATTGCGTTACCTCTTGATCTGTGACTCCATGCACGCCCATCTCTGTGAAAAATCAAATGCACTAAATGAACTAGGAGCTTGCTATCTTTGCAGGAGGCTGGATGAAGGAACTCCAACCACTGGACATCAGTGTAAATAGGGTGTTCAAAGTGAAGTTGCAAGCGGTGTGAGTGTGAAGGATGACGGATGGCAAACGGCTTTACTCAGACTGGGAAGCAGGGCCAGGGGGGTTATGCCACAGTTTGTGAGCGGATTTTGGATGCTAGGGCTCATGTGTCTGATTGCACTGTTGTTTGAGCTTTTGCACGAAATGACTCCGACAATGACGAGAGGGAACCTGGCGTGTTTGATTGAGAACTTGCCCAGCTGTTCAATTCAGATACAGAGGAGGGCTTTGATGGATTTGTGCATAAGGACTGTTAAAAAAAAATAACGTGAGTACATTAACTACTTCAATAAAGTATAACCAAACTCAGTTTTGCTATCGATACCTTTTTACGGAGCGTGCGTGCATGTTACTGTACGTTTTAAGATAACATTGTTGCATTGCTGGGAGGCTGGAGGCACTAAATATGTACATAGTGTTTGAAATGCATGTTTATGTCAATTATTTCTTCATATTGTTTTGGTTGTTTTTTTTGTCTGCTGGTGATGCTGTTCTATTTGTAGTGGTGTGATGATTTTGGTTTGGTGTGACACTCGAATTGTGCATGGGATGTTGACTGCTTACTTGCACCTGCCGTTGTGTGAGAGAACGGTAAGCCTGTTTTTCCGCTTACAAAAATAAAAGTACAATAGACTGTTTTCGACCACGTTACTGCATCTGGGGCACCTGGCAATTTTGGATGGGTTGCACTCTACTGACGTGCCATTCACTCTAATTCTTTTGCATATAGACCAGAGTTACACAAATGTTTGTGTGACTGTTAAAAGTGACCCATGATGGCTAAAAAGACTTTGGAAAGTTATCACTGCTCATTAGATGTTTCAAGAAACCCTTACGACAAGAAGTGTGCTTTGATCGACAATATCGACCCATATGCCTTGGAGAAACACAAATGGAGCAAGAATTTCGAACTGTGGGCGTCGGTAACCTATCTAGACATCGACCACTATCTCCTCTTCTCGACAAGCGCTTATACCGTGGACCAACTAAAGAATTACAAAGGTCTGGAGGCCAACAACCAATTCATCAAAGGCTGGTTCGTCATGTGGCGGTATCCATTGTAAGCAACCTGTCTCTCCACACTGCTAAGGTTAGTTAACCGCACAATGCAATTTAAATACGTACCGCGTGATTATAGTCAGCATTGTGTTAAATTATGTTAATTATACCAACAAAAGAGGTGTAGATTATTATTTTAGTTTTTGTTACCAAGAGGGAGAGAGGTTCAACCGGGATGAGTCCCAAGTGAAGCCCGCACCTTTTTCTCCATTTCCACAGCTACATTTTTAACTCAATTCACGAAACAGCTAGCGGTGCGGTAACTCGTTTTTGCAAACTTATTATGATGAAACAGAAAATACAGATTTTGGAGACATTGCATTCAATCACGAGTATGGTGCTTGGCTGCTAGATCAGCTCTGCTAATACGAGACAGCCATAGTTGTCGCCGTTTGGTTGATAACTGCTCTGTTTTCTTGCACTGGTTCTTGATAACAGCTGGCAGTTGAAAGAAAGACGCTTTACAACGCCCGTTTGAGCAACCGATAACATAGCAGTGCGCCCCCATACAGCATTTCTGAAATGATTCCTGGTTAGTTACGTGTTTATGTGAATTCACCAAACCAAGATGCCGCCTGCGTTTTAAATCGGAAGGTGTGTGACGTCAGTCGAAAACAGTCTATTGTTCCTCACTGCCTCATGAGTGCCACAGTATGGCAGAAGAATATATTCTAAGGTAGCATAGGTTTTACCAAGCCTGCCCTCAATAATATGGTGCACTTTATGTACAATAAAGAAAATAAGTATTTGAACACAATCTTCGGAGGGGATATCCAGTTTCCGGTTCCCGAACTGGCGACAACAAATCGAGTAGGCTCCGACCTGCACGACTGTTCAATAACTAAATCCTGCTGAATTTGGACCGAATGCTGTGAACACTCGACGTGGGACGCCCCTGGTGACAACTTCAGTGAATAAAAATCATCTGTATAATTTTAGTCCCAAAATTGGGACTTATTCGTTCGCGTTGAAGCTGCGCGGCCTAGTCTCGCTTGGGAACATCAAGGAATGTATGTAATCAAATATTTGCTGAGGAGGTAAACATCTATCGTGAGTACTTACACGACCTGCAAAACCTACGTTTTGTATACAACGAGGACCGTGAGTACTTAGTAGGACGTTGGGCGAGCAGAAACATCAATTTAAACTTGCTTATAGGCCCAGACCACCTTAGCTTAGCTGGCTAACAACGAGTCGCGTTTGCGATCAAACCGTGCTGTTGAAGAAACATCGAACGTGAGTAACTTCATAACGTGTACGACCTAAACAACGTGTATAAGTAGGGACATGAGGACTTATAGGAAATTTAACAAGTCTTATGTTAGTACCCAAATACGAGCCATATCATTCGGGTTGAAGCTGCTCAGTCCAAGTTAGCCTAGCCTAGCGTGGTAACAACCTTACCTAATCCCTTACATCCACATATCTTTTGACTCGTCATATCCATTATATTTTCACACAGGTAGTATGTGATTTGTGTATAACTTAAATTGTGACTGTTTATTTGATAGCTTTTATCTGACTTTAACTTTAATATGGATTAGGTAGAATGTAAATTGTGTATTTTATGTGTTGACTTTGTATATTTGATTGCTTTTATCTAACTTTAACATACACTAGGTAGTGTGTGAATTGTATATCTTATGTACTGACTTTGTTTATTTGATTGCTTGTTTTGACTATCTGCAGCCCAAAGGGGGGCACAATTCCTGTGCATCCTCTAGGCCGGTCCCAAGCCCGGATAAATGCAGAGGATTGCGGCAGGAAGGGCATCCGGTGTAAAACTGTGCCAAACATATATGAGGGTTCATCAAACGGCTTCGATAACTGGTAGGTTCTGGCCCGGGCTAACTACGCCCGCCCCTGGCACTGTTAATCTGCAAGGCATAGCGAGAAGTTCAGATAATGTAGGTCAAAGGCAAAAAAGAGGAGGAAAGCGGTTTAGACGCCAGAAGAAGAACAGGCATGCACAGCCCCTACAACTGTGTGTAGGGGCTTTGAATGTTGGGACTCTGACAGGAAAAGCTCAGGAGTCAGGTTGATGTATTGTGCAACGAAGAGAGCAAGTGGAAAGGGAATAATGCTAGGAGTTTAGGAGCAGGGTTTAAATTATTTTACCATGGAGTAGATGGGAAGAGAAACGGAGTAGGGGTTATTTTAAAGGAAGAGCTGGCTAAGAATGTCTTAGTGGTGAAAAGAGTATCAGATTGATTGATGAGGCTGAAATATGAAATTTAGGGTATTGTGTATAATGTGATTAGTGGCTGTGCCCCACAAGTAGGTTGTGACCTTCAGTTGAAAGTGAAATTTTGGAAGGAACTAGATGAAGTAGTCCTGACCATCCCAGAGAGAGAGAGAGAGAGATGTGATTGGTGGAGATTTCAATGGAAATGTTGGGAAAGGAAACGGGCGATGAAGAAATGATGGTAAGTATGGCGTTCACTAAAGGAACTTTGAGGGTCAGGTTTGGATCTTGTGGCCTGTGGAGGATCAATTTTGTTTTTGTCCACCTCAGGGGTAGGCTAGCAACCAAGAATCACTAGCCGTTTGTAGCTGGCCACCGCGTCTTCAACCACCGTTTGATGGAGCCTACGTAGCCCGTCTCAGTAGGCTTGTTCGTCGAACACAGTTTCGATGGGGATGTCTTCGTCGATGTCTTGATGGTATTTACAGATGTCATGGCGAAGTAAGCACGGTTGAGGGGGTTTGTTTGACACCTGATGGCACGGGTGCGCAGGTAGCTTGCAGCGTAGCAGATACTGCTGGGCGAGTCATTCGTTGTGTAGGTTCACCGGTCGGATTTTGGTCTCACGATGCAGGTAGTCCTCGTTAGCCATGGCCAGACAGCCGGTGGCGACTCTGAGGGTGGCATTCTGTCGAGTCTGGAACTTCAAGGGCAAGGGAGACCACACTGGAGCACCGTAGTTGAGGATGGACGGCTCTGCTGTGATACCAGGAAGTTGGCAATGTCCTCCAGGGAGGGCAAAGAGCACCCAGTGATCTTCTGGGCACTGTTGATTACTCTTTGCAGAGCTTTCCTGTCTGCTGTTGTACATCCAGCATACCACACTGTGATGCAGTATGTGAGAATGCTCTCCACAGTGATTCTGTGGAAAGCCAGCAGTAGCTTAACTTCCAAGTTGTTCTTCTCAAGCACTCTCAGGAAGTGGAGTCACTACTGGGCCTTTTTCACCACCGCTGTGGTACTTGCAGTCCAAATGAGTTTGTCTGTGATGTAGACTCCCAGAAATCTGAAAGAGTGGACCCTCTCCACAAACTCCCCATTGACGAACAGTGGGACTGGGTCCATGCCGTACTTCCGGAAGTCCAGGAGGATTTCCTTCGTCCTTGTGGTGTTGAGTGTGAGGTTGTTTGCAGAGCACATCTTTGAGAATTTCCCAATCTCATCTCTGTTGGCAGAATCATGTCCTTTTGAGATGAGCCCGATCACAGTGGTATCATCAGCAAATTTGATAATGGAGTTGCTGGGATGAGCTGGTATGGACTCATTTGTGTTCAAAGAGTATAGCAGAGGGCTCAGTAAACAACCTTTGGGGGACCCAATGCTGAGGGTGATTGAGCAAGAAAAATGTGGGCCAAGTCTAACAGACTGTGGATGGTTTGTGAGAAAAAGTATTTATTTCAGCACCAGATGGAAAGAGATGGTCCAAGGAGGGAAAGTTTGTCAACCAAAATGCCTGGGATGATGATATTAAAGGCTGAGTTAAAGTCTATGAAAAGCATCGTGACATAGTTCCCTTGGCGTTCCAGGTGGCTCAGTACAGTGTGGAGAGGTATTGCAATAGCATCCTTGGTGGACCAGTTTCCTCTGCAAGCATACTGGTAGGCGTCGAGTGAGGGAGGGAGTGAGGCCCTTATGTGGCGTGCAACCATCCTCTCAAAGCGCTTCATGATCACAGGGGTGAGTGCAAACAGGCTGTAATCATTTCGACTGTCAGTGGGGGATTTTTTTGGGATATGGATGATTGTTGCAGATTCATGGCAGGAGGGAATGATTGATTGTTACAGGGAGCTGTTGAAGATTTTTGTGAAAACATTGGTCAGCTGCTCATCTCAGGCTTTTTATTATTTTCATTATCCATCCATCCATTTTCTTTTCTGCTTATCCTCACGAGAATCGCGGGGGGTGCTGGAACATATCCCAGCTGTCAATGGACAGGGGGCAGGGGACACCCTGAACTTGTTGCCAGCCAATCACAGGGCACATAGAGACAAGCACTCACACTCACAATCACATCTAGGGACAATTTAGAGTGTCCAATTAATGTTGCATGTTTTTGGGATATGGGAGGAAACCGGAGGGCCCGGAGAAATCCCACGCAGGAACGCCGAGATCAAACCCGTAACCTCAGAACTGTGAGGCCAACCCTTTACCAGCTGAACCACCATGCCGCCCGTATTTTTATTATTATATATTATTTTTATTTTCACATCAGTGTTGTTTGTAGCGTTTCAATGTTCCTAGGCTTTTCAAATAAATAACAAACTGCATACATGAGATCCTTAAAGTTTAAACCATGTCACAGGCACATTTAGACCATTCATAAAACAGTCGTAAAAGATTAGACTCTGATACAAGTGGACCATAAAGAAATGTCTGACTGGTACCAATAAATTTTCAATTCACTGTTTATAATGACAAGTAGAAAACAACAGCAATATTCGCACTGACGGGGAGTCTCAATGATATACGTACAAAAAAAACCCCCCTCCTAATTAAGAACAAATACAAGGGGAGCATTAAGGTAGAACTGAAACGGGTTCAAATCTAATTTAAGCAAGAACAAAAAGGTTACCATGTAGTATTTGGAGCAAACTGTGTATAGTTATATGAAATCAAGCTAAACATTGCCCTTTAATTTTTGTCTTTAACTCTAACATGATCATAACAATAGGGACAGACACTAAATCAAATCAAATCAAATTTATGACTATAAATTCCTTTTACCATCTAAAGAACATATCCAGAGTGAAGACTTGCATGTATCAAGCAAACCAGGAGGAGTTCATCCATGCTTTTATCTTAAGTACAAGTACCATAACAAAGATGTTAGAGCATATGACGGAAATTCAAAGGCTTCATATTTGCTTCCGGTCAGCTTTAGAATCGACTTTAAAGTTCTGCTACTGGTTAATAAATCACTCAATGGTTTATGTCCTGAATACATGAAACAAATGATTCAGGAATGCAAAACCAGTAGGGCTCTGAGATTGACTGACTCAGGTCCGATAGTGGAGTGCAGAGTCCAAGGCAAACATGGTGAAGCAGCATTTAGCTATAATGCTGCAAAAATTGGAGTAAGTTGCCAGAATTGACGTCAGTCCCGAGTGTGAAAGTTTTTAAATTGTTGAGAACTCTCGTCCTTTTCTTATGCTTTTGAGTATTTCTAGTTTTAAATGATAATTTTTTGCAGTTTGCTGTTTTAATTATACTTTTATCTTCATCAGTATTTTTATTTTTATTTGTTTTCAGTTTTATATATATATATATATATATATAATATATATATATATATATATATATTATATATATATATATATATATATATATATATATATAATTTTAGATGCTTTTAATTATGTAAAACACATTGAGTTACATTGTGGATGAAATTCACTTTACAAATAAATTTTCCAGGCTTGGCTTTGCTAAATTACACAAACACAAAATACACAAAAACATTGTGTGTTTTAAGGAAAGCTTTGATGTGTCCACTTTACTTCATGGAACCTTAACTTTGGGTTGTGTGGTAAAAGCTGAGCTTCCTGTTGTTGTTTTTTTAAATTGCTAATAGTTACCTGGTAACAGAGCAGCTGCTTGATACCTGTCACTCACCTAATGATGTGGCTAAAGTTAACTAAACCTTCACACTGGTTTGAGCGGATAGTAATCACACACATTACTAACTCTTGAATTAAGAACAAATGTTTTGCTGAAGTTGCTCCGGTTTTAGGGCAGCATGGTGTAACAGCTGTAGAGTGTTGGCCTCACAGTTCTGAGGACTGGGGTTTAAATCCCAGCCTTGTCTGTGTACAGGGTGTACCCTATCTCCTACCCATGATTGGCTCCAGCTCTCCCGTGACCTTTGTGCGGATAAGCGGCTAAAGAAATGGATTGATGGATATGCAGAAGATATATATAGTGTCTTGTGAAAATATTCGGCCCCCTTGAACTTTTCAAACTTTTGCCACATTTCAGGCTTCAAACATCCATCCATCCATCCATCCAGGCAGGGTACACCCTGAACTGGTTGCCAGCCCATCGCAGGGCACAGAGGGACAAACAGTCGCACTCACAATCACACCTAGGGGCAATTTAGAGTGTCCAATTAATGTTGCATGTTTTTGGGATGTGGGAGGAAAACGGAGTGCTTGAAGAAAACAAGAATCAACAACAAGTGGGATACAATTGTGAAGTAGAACGGAGTTTATTGGATATTTTATACTTTTTTAACAAATAAAAAACTGAAAAATGGGGTGTGCAATATTATTCAGCCCCTTTACTTTCAAAGTTTACAACTTTCAATGCAGCAAACTCGCTCCAGGTCCGAGATATTGTTGTGGAGAAGTTTAAAGCTGGATTTGGATACAAAAAGATTTCCCAACCTTTAAACATCTTAAGGTGCACTGTGCAAGCAATCATATTGAAATGGAAGGAGTATCAGACCACTGTAAATCTACCAAGTCCCGACCGTTCCTCCAAACCTACACCTCAAACAAGGAGAAGACTGATTAGAGATGCAGCCAAGAGGCCTGTGATCACTCTCGATGAACTGCAGCTACAGCTGCGATGGAAGAATCTGGCCATAGAACAACATTCAGTTGTACACTGCACACATCTGACCTTTATGGAAGAGTGGCAAGAAGAAAGCCATTTCTCAAAGATATCCATAAAAAGTCTCGTTTAAAGTTTGCGCCTGCTTTTCTTCAACATGGACAGTGAAGATGGTTAAAATTGATGGGAAGATGAATAGAGACAAATACAGAACCATTCTGAAAGAAAACCTGTTGGAGTCTGCAAAAGACCTGAGACTGGGACAGAGATCTATCTTCCAATAGACAATGATCCAAAACATAAAGCCAAATCTACAATGGAATGGTTCACAAATAAACGTATCCAGATGTTAGAAATGCCAAGTCAAAGTCCAGACCTGCATCCAATCGAGAATATTTGGGCCAAGCTGAAGACTGCTGTTCACAGACGTTCTCCATCCAATCTCACTGAGCTCGAGCTGTTTTGCAAGGAAGAATGGGCAAGAATTTCAGTCTCTCGATGTGCAAAACTGATAGAGACATAACCCAACTGACTTGCAGCTGTAATTACAGCAAAAGGTGGCACTAGAAAGTACTAACTCAAGGGGGGTGAATAATATTGCACGCTCCACTTTTCAGGTTTTTATTTGTTAAAAAAGTATCAAATATGTGATAAATTTTGTTCCACTTCACGATTTTGTCAAACTTGTTGTTGATTCTTGACAAAAAATTAATTAGATATCTTTATGTTTGAAGCCTGAAATGTGGCAAAAGATGGAAAAGTTCAAGGGGGCCGAATACTTTCAAAAGGCGCTGTATATACAGTATTAGTATAATCTAACCCTAGATTGAGATTCCATCTCGGTCAAATCACATTTCATGTAATTTGTTCTGTTTTTAGTTTATCCAATCAACACGGATACAAGCTGGATGCAACAAAAATTTGGATTTGGATCTGACAAGTTATTTGTTGGCAAGAGAACATTTACCTCGAGATTTCACCTTCTCTGCTTTTATTGCACAAACTATAGCACTTCATTTATTTTTATCATTATCATTTGGCAAGTTGTATTGGTTTTGACCTTTGCATTGTAATGTCCACTTGTCTCACTGTAATTAATTTATGTTCATACATGCATGAAAACAAACGGATCAGAGAATTATACAACCTTGTTCATCCAGACGAAAAAAACAGGAGTTTTGTGAGCTTAGCCAACTAAGAAGAAGTCTTTTCTTCATTTTATTGCTTCAGGGAGAGGGGCCAATGTTATTGTTTAATAAATCATTACTCCAAAGGCCAATTGCTCCTGAGCATGAAGCATTTTCATCTGCCGAGATGAGTTATAAACACAAAAACAGCATTAAAAGTCATCCTCTACTGAACGAGTCACTCATAGCACAATATCATTGCCTGAGAGTTGATCAATTGTCTTAATTCAATGCTTCCATATTTAATTAAAACACAGATGCATTTTTAAAAGCTATAGTTTCTGGGTAAGAGACTATCATAGCTCAGCCCAAACGTTTGGTCCCGAAGACAAGAAGCCATGGACCTAAGTCTAAGGAAGAGGAAGCCAACCCTTTAGCTGAACTAAAATGATTTTGGCATAGCTATGGTTGAGATGGCAAAGATCTCTTAGGACATTTTTTTCAGCACCTTAACCTGCTGTTGTCATTTGTTAGTTACTCATCCTCAAACCTCCTTATAAAAAGATTGTTCAAATATGTTGCTGAAGTACACGGTACAATTAACATATTTCATTAAAACAACCTTGAAACCTTCAGGGATTATATAAGAGGAGCCTCATTAATCCATGATTTTTACTGATATCGATGCAAGTCAGTCAGATTCTGACTGCAGAGCAGTGACAATAAACATACCCACTAGATCAGAGGTGTCATACTCAAGGCCCGGGGGCCAGATCTGGCATGATTTTATGTGGCCCGCGGAGGCAAATCATGCGTATCAACTTCCAGGATTTTTTTCTTCAAATCTGTACCAAATTTTCAAATTGTCATATCAGAAATGATAATGTTGAGCTTTTACAAGCATTTTAGTATTACTGGATAACAATCGTTGAAAAAAAATCATTACCCTTGATTTCTGATTCCAAAACTGGTTAAATTTCACATGTAAATATGATGAAGCAGTTAAAGATTTTTAGGGTTTCACAGCCATAACAGCCCTTTGAGGGAAAACACAATTACAATGTGGGCCCCGACAAAAATCAGTTTGACACCCCTGCCCTTGAAGTTTAAATTTATCAATTTGCCCATCGACCCGCTACCTGAATACACTTGTGAATTACATTACATAAATAAGTGACTCTGGTGATTTGTATTCTGAACAATTAATTTGAAACGGATTTAGCAGATTCACAGGGGTATTCATACAAAGTTACTCTTTGAGATCGGAATTATTGATACCCGTATGACTTTCACTGTCAGAATGGAAGTCAAATGACGCCACCCTCTGTCATAATTACAGGTACATGTTTAACCTTGTATAGATTTAATCAAAGCAAAGCCAATTTATTTAGATAGCGCATTTCATACACATCAATCCATTTTCTGATCTGCTTATTCTCACAGGGGTTGGGGGAGTGCTGGAGCCTAACCCAAATGCCATCGGACAGGAGGCAGGATACACTCTAAACTGTTTGCCAGCCAATCGCAGGGCACATGGAGACAGACAAGTGTCGCACTCAGAATCACACCTAAGGGCAATTTAGAGCCTCCAATTAAAGCATGTTTTTGGGATGTGGGAGGAAACCAGAGTCGCCGGAGAAAACCCACACAGGCACGGGGAGAACATACAAACTCCACACTGTCAGGCCGGGATTTGAACCCCGGTCCTCAGAACTGTGAGGCCAACGCTCTAATGGTGCTACACCATGCCGGTATTTCATACACAAGGCAACTCATTTTGCTTTACACAATTAAAAGTATTTAGAAACAGAAATGAACATTTAAAACAGAGAATAAAGAAAAAGACTGTCACAGGGAAATGATGAGTCGCAACTGTTAGGCACATCCAGGCCAACAGCTCCCCAAAGGTTGTGCGAATGAATGTGAGAGTGCCACAACATCTGACAAAGCAAAGTGTCCTCCTCAGCCCAGCTTTGTCCTTCCCCCAATCATGGGTGTAAAATTCAGTAAACCCTCTCTATTTCAATGATCACCTATCGCAGATTCAGTGCATCGCGAATTTCTCCTCAGCGGACACCTATGCCACTCGGCGTTATGTTGAGGAGGAATTTCCGAACCTCATCAGCGAGGGAGACTACCTACCTCCCTGAGCAGGTCTTTAACATGGACGAAACAGGTCTGTTTTGGAAAAGGATACCTTCACGCATATTCCCCTTTAGGGAGGAAGGGAAGAGCCCAGGGTTCAAGGCTTACAAGGACCATGTGACTGTCATGTGTGGCAATGCAGCTGGTTTCCTGTTGAAACCAGGCTTAATTTATAAAGCAAAAAATCCACAAGATTTAAAAAACAAAAATAAGGCTCTGCTCCCAGTTTATTTGACGCACAACTCCAAGGCTTGGATTGCAAAGGCTCTTACAAATGAGTGGTTCCTCAATTGCTTCATCCCTCAGGTAAAGTTCAGCATCTGGCTGAAAAGGGCCTCCACTTTAAGGTCCTTCTCCCAACGGACTCTGCGGCAGGCCATGCAACGGACCTGCAGTATGACAGGGTCCATATATTTCTTCTGCCAAACACCACATCTCTTATTCAGCCAATGGATCAAAGTGTCATTCGTGCATTTAAGGCCCTCTGCACCCGCTCCACGATGGAGGGCCTCGTCTCGGCAGTTGACAATGACAGCAACAAATTCAGTGTAAAAAACTACTGCCGTCATTACGACATAGGCACATGTTTGTGTAATATCCAGCAGGCATTATTGGGATATGAAAAGTGACACAATAAAATCAAGATGGAATAAATTATGGCCGAAAGTGGTGCACGACTACCCTGGGTTTACTCCTCATTAAATTCATCACTCAGCAGTGGAGAAGGTGGTGAAGCTGGCTCACAATATTAGGGATAAGGGATTTGTGGACATGACACAGCAAGACATCTGCACCCTAATTAATTGCAACTCAGAACCACTGACTGACAATGATCTTCTTGACTTGACAAGTCTGCAAGTGAGTAAGAAGATGATGGTAAAGACAAGGAGAAACCTGAAAACAAACCATAGCCTTTCCCTGGAGAACGTGCGAAAAACTGTCCAACATGATAAAGGATGCGCAAAACTTCCCACTGGTAATAAATGACACCATGGTATGAATTGCCGAGTTCGGCAATGGTGTTGAGGGGGTTATGTCTTTTTGCAGAGGAATTTTGGAGCAGAAGATAAAACAAAGACAACAACTCCCCATCACGATGTTCTTCTCCAAAATAAAGCCCCCTGTTGCACTGTCTGCACCTCCAGCATAATAATGACCTGTATTATGTAAATAAAGACAACTAGTTGTAATACTGCTCTCGCTCTCTCTCACTTTCTCTCACTTTCTCTCTCTCTCTCTCTCTCTCTCTCTCTCTCTCTCACTCTCTCTCACTGTCTTTCTCTCTCTCTCGTTAGTCTGCAAGAAATCTGCAATCTTGTTGTGAATGACAACAGGCCTGTCACCCTGACATCTGTGATCAAGAAATTCTATGAACACATTGTGCTGGACCAACTCAAGAGCATCATAGGACCCCCGCTGGTCCCCTTCTAGATGTGGGTTTGTATGTTTTGTATATGTTGTTTTGGACATTGTCATGGTCCTGCCAGTCCCAGCCCTGGCTTTGCAGGTCCCCTACACACCTGTGTTGATTAGGAGGCGCACACCTGCGCCACATCGTTAATAATTAACCCCAGAATATATAGGACCCAGCGGACAGTGTGGCTTTGCCAGATCGTCGCCATCCATGCCTCGTTCCTGCACTTTCTCGTTTCTGATCCTGAACCCTTGTGTACCGACCTCCGCCTGTCCTCCGACCAACCCCGTAAGCTTAACGCCCTTGACACTCCGGCTCTCTCTGACTGATCTCCCATGTACTGATCCCTGCTTGCCCGCTGACCTGCCTTCTACGCCTGACGTCCGGGTTACCGCTGCTCCAGTTGACTGTCTGCCTGCCCTTGGAACGAATAAATATTTTTCCAAAACTGCCTCTGCGTCTCAGGAGTCCTGCATTTGGGTCCTGTCCCACACCAATGGGTCGTGACAGACATGTCTGGAGTGAATTTTAAAAAAATCAACATCAATTAACACAAAGGATTGTAGAAAACATGAACTCAATACTTTTTAATTTACGGAATATACCATTCAAAGAAAAGAGAAAATGTTACTGACTCAAGTAAACAACTTTATTCATAACTTCAACAAGAGCTGGAATAATTACATTGAAAAACATAGCCTTATCAACTTTGAACTTTGAACACAAAATATCCTCAACTTTAACAGCAAAAGCCTATATGTTTACTTACATATAATTCAATATTATCTCAACCAATTCACAAGCTGTTCAATATCAATCAATATTAGAACGTTTGATAAAATAAGCCCCTCCTCAAGCTGTCACCTTATCGTGGTGGTGGGGTTTGTGTGTCCCAATGATCCTAGGAGCTTAAGTTGTCTTGCCCCTGGTAAGTTCACCCATGGCAAATGGGTTTGATGTGAGAGACCAGACAAAGCATGGTTAAAAGACGCCCATCATGGTATACAGAAATGGATGCAGGTTCGTGGTTGTGTCATTGGACATGCAGCCACATGTCTTGGACACTCAGGGGAAGAGAGGGGCGGAGCTGTCAACTGATCAAAACCTGGTGGTGAGTTGGCTCCAATGCTGGGGGAAGATGCCTGTCTGATGCAGCAGGCCAAAAGAATGGACCTTTACGACCTGTCAATCACTCGTACAATAATAGCCAATCAGATAGCCGCATTGTCTTAACCCCAGGCTTGACACGCTCCTCTCGCCATATTGTCCCACAAACAATGCCGGTTGTCAGTAGCGTGCGCTTGGAAAAGTTAATGTTACGAAGAAAATGGTCCTCAGATGCGCTTGGTGTATGTGCAATTCTGATGAAAGATATCCTGCTAGATTACAAGGGGCCCGGTTGATTCATTTTCCAAAGCCTAAAACACAGTTAAGAAAGTGTCTTCTTTCTTCTTTTTCTATCGGTTTGTCTGGTTAGAGGTCGCCACAGCATGTCATCTTCTTCCATCGGAACCTATCTCGTGCATCATCCTCTCTGACACCCACTGACTTCATGTCCTCCCTCTCAACATCCATCAACCTATTCTTTGGTCTTCCTCTCACTCTTTTGCCTGGCATCGTCACCATCCTTTTACCAATATACTCACTCTCTCACCTCTGAACATGTCCAAACCATCGTAGTCTGCTCTTTCTAACCTTGTCTCCAAAATATCCAATTTTCGCTGTCCCTCTAATGAGCTAATTTCTAATCCTATCCAACATGCTCACTCCTAGCGAGAACCGAAACATCTTAATGTCTGCTTCCTCCAGTTTTGCTTACTGTTTCTTCAGAGCCACCGTCTCCAATCTGTACATCATGACCGGCCTCACCACTGTTTTATAAACTTTGCCCTTCATCCAAGCGGATACCATTCTGTCACATAGAACACCAGACACTTTCCGCCAACTGTTCCATCCTGCTTGGACCCGTTTCTTCACTTCCTTACCACACTCACCATTGCTCTGTATTGTTGACCCCAAGTATTTGAAGTCGTCCACCCTCGCTACCTCTTCTCCCTGGAGCTTCACTCTTCCTCCTCCGGCCCTCTCATTCACGGATATATATTCTGTTTTACTTCGGCTAATCTTCATTCCTCTCTTTTCCAGTACATACCTCCATCTTTCTAATTGTTCACCCACCTGTTCCCTGCTTTCACTGCAGATCACAATAGCATCTGCGAACATCATGGTCCAAGGTGATTCCAGTCAAACCTTATCTGTCAGCCTATCCATTACTACCGCGAATGGGAGGGGCTCAGCGCGGAACCCTGATGCAGTCCCACCTCCACCTTAAATTCTTCTTACACATCTACGGCACATTTCACCGCTGTTCTGCTCCCCTCTTACGTGTCCTGAACTATTCTAACATATTTCTCCACCACACCAGACTTACACATGCAGTACCACAGTTCCTCTCTTGGTAGTCTGTCATAGGCTTTTTCTAGGTCTACAAAGATACACAATTCACATCCTACCTAAAGTTAAAGTCAGATAAAATCAATCAAATAAACACAGTCAGCCCAATGGGCTGTAGATAGTAAAAAAGAAGAAGCAATCAAATAAAGAGTCAGCACAAAAGATACACAATTCACATACTACCTAATCTATGTTAAGGTCAAATGAAAGCAATCACATAAACATAGTCAGCACATAAGGGACACGAATCGCATACTACCTGTGTGAAAATATTAAGGATATGGTGATTTAAAGCATATCTGGATGGAAGGGATTCAAACCACAATGGCCCTCACTCTAGTCGTTGAAGGTTGAATCCACGTTCGATGTTTGGTTCTCGTTGTATACTCTCCGGAGGTAATGTTGTTAGCGCACTAGAGCAGCTTCAGCTCGAATGATACAGCACCAATTTGGGTACTAAGATGTAAAATGATAAGATTTTTAAGTTTCCTATAAATCCTCATGGCCCTCGTCGTACAAGTTATGAAGTTTCTCACGTTCGATGTTTATTCAACAGCACGGTTTCATCAGAAATGCGTCACGATGGCCAGCTAAGCTAAAGTGGTCTGTGTCTATAAGCAAGTTTAAGTTGCCATTTCTACTTGCCCACCTTCCTACTAAGTCCTTACGGTCCTCGTTGTAGATTAAACGTAGGTTTTGCCGGTCATGTAAGCACTAACGTTTAATGATTTCCTCCTTAACAAATATTTGATTACATGCGTTGCTTGTTATCGAGCTAGGTTAGGCTAGGCTAGGCTAGGCTAGGCTGGGTACTAAGACTACACAAATGATGGTTTTAGTCCACAGATGTTGTCACTAGGGGCGTCCCATGTCGAGTATTCACAACATTCGGTCCAAATTCATCAGGATTTATTTATTGTACGGCTTTTTAAAGCCACACACATAGTCACAGTCACAGACAATATAGTACTGTAGAACATGAGGGTGGCAAACCCAAGCAAACAAAAATAATACCTGCACCTCACATGGATATACAGTATTTTGGTATTGCATTTAGTACATGCATGAAACATTATAACGTATAAAATTTATAAAATAAATATTTCTTTGCTACTTCACAGATTTCGCCGTTCATGGGGGTAGTCTGGACCAGCAACCTGTCGACAAATAAGGGATTACTGTCATCGCAAAAGCATTTTATGTCAATGAACGATATCCCTTCCTCAATCTCTTTATCTTATTGTGCTGTCTCCCACTCTCTCTTGACCTCAACCTGATGTAGACCTTCATTAGAGATATTTTTTCCCCTTGCTTCAGTCACCCATTGTTTGCCTGTGTAGCGTTTATTTGGTTTTCTTTATGTGTGAGGAGCATGGTTTAAGACTTACTCCATGTATGTCTTGAGGTACCGTCTCATGTAAATGGACACTATGTAAATAAAATTTACCTGTTTTTTTACCAGCTGGACACAGGCCATATCCTTAGTAGCAAGCCTTTGTAGGAAATCCATTGGTGGCAATATTTAAATAAAATTCTATCCCCATTGTATGAATATCTAAGAGAATCTCACAATATAAAGTATTTGGTGTAGTTCGCCTTTCACCCGGGGATAGGCTCCAGAAGTCCTGTGACCATTGCAAAGATAAGCAGTTTGGAAAATAGATGGATGGATGATTACCTACCTTTACAGTGGAGGATAATGTGCTGGTGTGTAGGGCTTAGCACAGCATCAAAGTACAAACAGTGTGCCTTATTAAGCTTGCACGTCAAACACCATCGTAGGAACAATCCTACAGTTTTCACACTAAAAGAGAAAGAAAATGAGTCAGATAATGAATTGCTTTGTAGCTGTGAAAAAGAAAATAACTGAGACAGCAGAGAACATCAGTCGATCCTATAGATATTAGATATGCTTGAATAAAAACTGAAAACAATACAAATGTTATTTAATGAAGGCAAATGGTGAACATAATCCATTTAAGAAGGATATGTGGGTTTTAAACCTTCTTATTTCCATAACATAATTTCCACTCCATATTTCGTCATTCAAAATCAAATATGACAGTAACCCAAAAAAAAAAACAAACCTGTAAAGATGCCTCCTTCGTGGTGAACCCTCCGTACTGAGAAAGTATCTACAAAAAGACGTTATTGAAAAAGAAAGTGAACCTTTTCAGTACTTTTCAGACAATGAAAAATTAACTTTTCTATAGCTGATGAAAGTTGTCTGACATACAAAAAACATATTTCTAATGTCATCAGTTAAACTTACAGATTATCAGTGTTTTCATCATAACCAAGAATCTTCGTCACCTCCCAGTTTCCTGATGTTAAATGCCGGACCTCATTTTCATCTGTTCTGAGCTAAGAAGAGCAAAACAAGATGTGCCGCAATTTGTATAGATTTATTATTTATTAGTGATAATTCATCCATGCATTTTCTGAGCCGCTTATCCTCACAAGGGTCCTGGGAGATCTGGAACCAACCCAGCTGACATCGGGCAGGAGGCAGGGTACACCCTGGACCAATTACCAGCCAATCACAGGGCACACAGAGACAAATAACCATTCGCACTAATAATCACACCTAAGGGCATCTAATAACACATTTTTTGTGATGTGGGAGGAAACCTGAGTGCCCCAAGAAAACCCACACAGGCACAGGGAGAACATACAAACTCCACACAGGCGGGGCTGGGATTTGCTCTTCAATAGATCTTCGGAACTGTGTGAAGTCTCATCCAGCATCAAATGCTCCACCATCATCCCAGTTGCCAACAAATCTGCAATTTTCACACTGAATGACTACAGAACTTTCAGAACCACCTTAAGAACATCACAGGACCCTTGCAGAACCTCCTGAAGTTTGCCTATTAGCAAAGAGGTCTATGGATGGTCGCAGTCAACACTGGGCTGCACTTCAGCCTGGAAGTCCTCAACAGCAGAAGATTCAATGCGAGGATCCTATTCCTGAACTTCAACTCTCCGTTCAACACCATCATGGAGCGGTTTAAACTTTGGTGTGGGCAACATAACCTGGATCTTAACACTCTCAAGACAATAGAGATGATTGTGGACCTCTGGAAACATCCCTCGCCACAGCTGCCCCTCACACGGCCTAACTTCCATGTGTCACTGGTGAGACTTTCAGGTTCCTGAGAATTTCTCTGCGCCAGGAGGGGGAAGACCAAGATTAATTCCATCTGCAGGCAGGCCCAGTTGAAGATATTCCTGTGTCTTCTGAGGAAGCACACCCAGCAACAGGAGCTGAGGAGGCAGTTCTACAGAGTAGTCTTTGAATCAGTTCTGTGTTCGTCTTTCAGAGTCCAGTTGGGTGCTGCCACAAGCAAGGACAAAATTACACTTCAATGGACAGTCAAGGCGGCTGGAAAGAAAAAAAATGTATCAGTACCCACCTACCTCGTCTCCAGGACTTGGACACTGCCAGGACTAAAACAAGAGCACACAAAATCCTCTTGGACACTCCACATCCCGGTCACCAGTTATTTCAGCTCCTTCCCTCATGTCGTCAGTATTGAATAACGTAAACATTCTAACAGCCTCTTCCTTCTTCCCATTAACTTTTAAACAATTGACTTACAATTTCATTGCAAATTGGTACTATTTTCGGACATCTCTGCCAGGAACCTTTTCTGTATTATTTGTACACTCACTGTTTTACAATGCTGTACTTTTTGCATACCTCTGTGGATTACTACTGGCAACTCGTTTGCGAACCCAGCACTTTTTGCATCATCACTATAGCAGATCACTGAAATGCTCTAAACTGCTCTAAATTGCTTGAGGCATAATTTGCACAATTGCCATAATATCAATATCCCCACACTAGTGGTACACTTTTACTGCTTATTTCCATGTCTTAATGTATATCATCATAATAACTATTTGTTGTGTTACTAGAGTGGCTCCAGCTACCGGAGATAAATTCTTTGAGTGTCTTGTAACCCACTTGTCCAATAAAGCAACATCCCTACAATGAAAAAATACAAATAAGATACAGAAAAAAAAACTAAATTACAAGAGACGAAATCCTCGCTGACAAAAAAAATTATTCTTTGTATTATTGTATCGGAACACTAATTAGGATGATCTTGAGAAAATAAAATTGAATTTGACGTTTTTAACCATTTTTTCTTTTTTTTTACATTACAAAATTTTACACTATTTCCACATAAATGTTTTCAAATGCTTGCTGAATTTGACTCAATGCGCAATGTAACTATGCATTATTATTAAGTGTAATGTTTTGTTTTGTGTTATTCGGGCTACACTGTGTTGCCGGTCCCACACCATTGCGTTGCGAGGATTAATAGCCCGGCAGTGGTTATAGAAGCCACGAAGTGCACTAAATCAATGCACTTATAACTTATGACAAAATTACTAATTACTCATTTATATGTCCACTGACAGTAATTATTGAGTACAAATATATAATAACACATTTACAATGAGAAAGCTTATAGAATATAAAGTATTCCATAGAATACACTTCACTCAAAAAAGTATGCATAAAATGGGCTTCTCTCCATCTAATATATGTGCTCAATGCACCAAAAATACCCCAGACACTTATTGTCCTGCTCTATTCTGATTCTAAATAAATATCCATTTAATATGAAGAAACCATGATGCCAACTTAAAACAGTTCCAGGATAAAAGTAATATAACATTGTATGGTGAATGTAATTTTTAGTATCAATGAACAGGTTCTGAATTTGAAACTCAGCTCAGCCATTCCTGTCCTTCCCGTGTGTCTGAAAATATCTATGATCAGTTAAATTGGAGTACATAGGTATAAATCTAGGTATGAATGGATATTTTATGTGTAGTATATGTGCACTCCATTTGAGTTCCAACCGATCCTGGGTGTACACCTCGTCTTACCAAAACTTAGTGGGACTAGCTTCCAGTTGAACCCTTGTGAGGGAAATCGGTAAAGAAAAAAACATGGATGGATGATTAGGAACTTGACATTCCTGATGTTGCTGTAATCCCTATTTCCATCGTGGGGACACTGATTTAATTAATAGGTATTCAATCGCTCAGAGATGTACGAGTTAGCTACGATTGTGCCACAAAAAGATAAAAACCACATCAACAACTTCTTTAGTGGTAAAGAAAGTAAGAATGGCACAATAAATGGATTATGGATAGACTAATGGCTTAATTTCAAGACAAATGAAGCTTTACCTGGGTGTTAAACATAGCGATGTGATGAAACTCTCCACGTCCTCCTTGTTTAACTGGTACAGTCAAGAAGAATCTTTTGCCATCTTTCGAGAACACTGGTTCTTGGTTCTAGAGAAAACAAAACAACAACAAAAACATATTTATAGACCACCAAAGCCAAATCTGAAGTTCCTAGTTTGAGTTATTTCACATAAACTGTGGTACTTTCAGTTGGATTCAAAGGCTTTTGGATTTTTGTGAAAATGATGGGTATGTTTTACAAAAGGTTAATTCTGTGCAGGCAGCACGGTGGCCCAACTGGTTAGACCATTGGCCTAAATGTTCTGAGGATGGGGGTTCAAATCCCAGCCCCACTGTGTGGAGATTGCATGTTCTCCCCGTGCCTGCGTGGGTTTTCTCCGGGCACTCCAGTTTCTTCCCGCATCCCAAAAACGTGCATTCATTCGAGACTCTAAATTGCCCCTGGGTGTGATTGCGAGTGCGACTGTTGTCTGTCTTCATATGCCTTGCCAGTTCGGGGTACATCCCACCTCCTCCTCGAAAATAGCTGGGATAGGGTCCAGCACCCCCCGCGACTCTTGTGAACTAAGTGTAATGGAAGATGAATGAATAATTCCGTGCATTTTGGGAGGAGGTAAATAGAGAAATAATATAGTTTGGCATAGCCAATATGATTCATCAAATATCAGATGAATACAACAGAAAGTCAGATGCAAGCCAATACTGGCACAGGCTAAATTAGAGCCACAGAGAGAATGGATCTCCTGCCTTTCTTTCTTTCTTTCTTTCTCTTTCTTTCTTTCTTTTTTCTTTTTTTCAAAAATAGTACAATTAAAAGCCCAGAGGTACATTTGAAACACTACAGATGAGAAGCTACAAAGAGCAAATGGCACTGCCAAACTTTGAAGAATACTCCCATGCTGTGGAAATTAGAGCACTAGTTTAACAATACGATGTGAATTATATCTTAAAATGGAAAAATCTGTTTATGAAAGGGACATTCAAAGCCTTACAGTTACACTGAGATACACATATTAAATACTATAAATAATAAAAATGCATTCTAAAATAATAAAATATAAATGTAATGAGACTCAATTTACGCAAGACCTGGGGTTTCATTTAACACAAACTCATATTAATCACAGGGACTGTGATTTAACATGGGGGGCAATTACTTTTCTTTTTTTACTTTTCTGGGTCTGAAAGGTTTAGATTTCTTTGTACCCTGATAAATTGAATTGTCATTTGAAAAATGCATTTTGTATTTCCTGGCTTGTCTTTGAGTGACATTAAAATTGGTTTGATGATTTGAAACCTTTGTGTCATAGATATGCAAAACCAAAAAAATGAAATCAGGAGGGGGCAAATGCTTTTTCATGGCACTGTATAACAAAGGTAAGTTTCTTTCAGCTTGTCCCTTTCGGGGTCGCCACAGCGTGTCATCTCAGATGAACGCACATATATGTTTGGCACAATTTTTACGCCGGATGCCCTTCCTGATGCAACCCTTCTCAGGGAGTGGAGGCCCCAGTGGGATACAAACCCACAACCCCTGATTTACCAAACCAGTGCTCTAACCACTGAGCTATGGGACCTTCATGGCACTGTATACATTTTATATTATAATTTAATAAAAGAAAAAGTTGTAAGAGGGAGGAGGTTTATATTTTTTTATTGAACTCACCAGAATTCAGAGTTAAATGGTGAATTTCATCACATTATTTATATCTGTGTGCAGTGGTCAAACTTGATTCTGTAAAATATACCATTAAATATAACCATCAACTCAAAACATTACTTTTAATGTAATTGCGCATACTTGGACATCAAACAGCAAAAGGACAAATACTTTATGTTGGTGGAACAACAATGTAGGCCATGAGAAATAAAAATATGTTATAAAAGTCAATGTTGTGTCAGCTGTTGTAGGAATTGAAGAAAATGGTAAGATGGACTCAACAGTAATATAATTTAGTAGCAAGAAACATAATAACGTTGCATTCTAAAAACAAAGTTTACCTGTCGAGAAAGCCAGAGCTCAGAATTTTCTTCATGTCTCTGAAAAAGACAAAGAAAAGTGTCATTGTGTTTTTCTTTCTTTTTTTAAAAAAATCAATGACCAAAGTTTTATTTTGTGCCAACAAACTAATTGATCACAGCCCTTGTTTGGCATTCTATTCTATTTCCTCAATCCAACAGTGTAACAGGCCTGGACATGTACTGGCTTAAGCAGGGGGACACCAGCACTACAGAATCAGAATCAGCTTTCATGGCCATGTATGTAACACACAAGGAATTTGTCTCCGGCAGTCGGTGCTGCCCTGATGTGACATTCATGTTGAGTACTGAGAAGAAGAACAAACAAACTAACAAGAACGAAGAACAATATATATTGATATTCAATTAAGAGGAACTATTCGTTCTAAAAGTCACAATTTTAAGATGCAACACACCACATTATGTTAAGATTATACCAAGTGCCCTTACCCATTCATGGTTCCGGTTTTTGACCAGTGCAATGCCAATTGTGGAAAGGGAGCAATTTAAATTGATGAGTCGTGCGATAGTCTATATTACTAATTCTATTACTGATAGGACCAGCAGAATGTGAGGGTTAGGGTAAGTGATATGTTAAAGAAGGTGGCATTAATTTAACTAACAACTGGAGGACAGATAAGCTTCTCAAAGAAGTTACACATTTGTGAAAGCCACATATCTTGCTTGTTTGTAATTAATAAGGCAAAATTTTTTTTCACCATCCAACCATCCATTTCTAAGCCACTTATCCTCAGAAGGATTGCAGGAGTGCTGAAGCCTCTCCCAGCTATCTTCAAGGAGGGTACGGAGTACACTCTGAACTGGTTGCCAGCCAATCCAGGGCACGTAGAAACAAACAGCTGCACTCACAATCACACCGAGAGTCAATTGAGAGTCTCCAATTAATACATCTTTATGGGGTGTGGGAGGAAACCGGAGTGCCCGGAGAAAACCCATGGAGGCAAGGCGAGAACATGCAAAACCACACATAGGTGGGATTGGAATTTCGACCCCGGTCCTCAAAACTGTGAAGCTCGCGCTCTAAGTAGTCACTTCACTGTGCCGCTTTTATTTTCCATTCTGTTAATACATTTTTAAAAAATGAAAGGATTTCTGGATTGTTTAAAATCTAATTTTGTCTCTCATCAGTGAGGAATACTGATGATTTATATATATATACACAGTGGTACCTCAGTTTTCAAACGTCTTGGTTTTCGTACAAATTGGTTTTCGAACAAAAATTTTGAGTTTTGTTTTTGCTTTCATTTTCGAACGAAAATCGGTATTTGAACACCCCGACCAGCTGACCCATGACGATTTGTTATTGTGCTTTCGAACGCACCCCCCAAAAAAACGGAAAAGAAAGACTTAATGTGTACGGGCGGTGCAACCATTTGACTCACGCCTTCCTTTGCTCGTGGACGTTTCCCAGTACTGTCGTGACTTTTTTTCTTCAAATTGAGCAAGTTTAACTCCCAATCATGGCTCCAAAGAAGGCAAGTGGAACTGCTGGTGTTGAAAAGAGGAAAGTGGTGCGTAAATCTGTCGACTTCAAGAAGGATTTGATAGCCGTTCACGAATCTGGTGTGGTGTTTCTGAGTTATCGAAGTATGGCATGGCGAAAACGACGATCAGCACCATTCTGAAACACAACCCAAGCAAGTGATGTTGCTAAAGGAGCAACCGTGTTGACGAAGCAGAGGCCATAGATCTTGGAGGAATTCGAAAAGTTGCTTCTTACTTTCGTGAACGAGCAGCAGTTAGCAGGGGATAGTGTTGGCGAGGAAGGGAGGAGATGTCGTCTGATGAGGCTGAAGGCAGGAAGGATGTCTCAAGTGCCGATATTAAACTATCTGCGCTAAATGGAATGATAGCCATAATTTTTTAGCACTTCATCACCCGAATAAAGCTGAATGTTGCAGAGCACTGCAAAATTTTAATGATGTTGTTATGAGCCACTTCAGAAAAGTGCTTAAAAGATGGCAGAAACAAACATTAGATCCGTTCTTTGTGAAAAAGTGGCGAGTCACCCCACCGAAGACATTTGAAACTGTTGTTTTGCATTGCTTTTTCGTTTTGTTCCATTAACCCTAACTCTAGTTATTTTTTTTACCTTATATGCTTTCTGTGCAAATAAATCACAATTAGTCCCCCCCTCCTCCTCATTTTGGGTTGTTTTAAGTTATTCTGCACTTTTGTTAATAAAAAAAGTTTTCCAAGGCTGGGGGCCGAGTCGCTACAGATACGACAACGCACTCCCAGCTGAGCATACTCTACTAGGCTAAAGCATACATTTTAAGCAAAAAATAAATATATTTCTTAAATGATTTGTTGATATAAAATATTTAAACTATACATGTATTTCTACTATGCAGTTTATCATCAGGAAAAGCTTTTAAAAAAAAAAAAAAACAACAACTATTTTTTTAGGCTTGGAATGCATTATTTCATTTCCCATTTTTTCCTAATGGGAAAACGTGATTTGGTTTTGGAACGTTTTAGTTTTCAACCAGCCATCTGGAACGGATTGTGTTCGAGAACCAAGTCACCATTGTATAGTGATGAGCGATCCTGGGAGTGCCAGATGTAGGAGTGGAGCTAAATAATATGGGACGGTGAAGAAATGTGAACATTATATCCCGTTTGTGTGTGATGCCACTTGTGCAAACACATTTGCCAATGGGGAGGAAATGTCCACTAGGCTGCAGTTTTCCTGCTCTAACCCTTTTGCTGATGACGTATATAAAATTTTACATTCATTGTTATGGGAAAACGTGCTTTGGTTTTCAAACGTTATGGTTTACAACCAGCCTTCTGGAAGAGATTGTGTTCGAGAACCAAGGCAACACTGTATATCCATCCATCCATTTTCTTTGCCACTTATCCTCACCAGGGTCATGGGGAGTTCTGTCAACGGGCAGGAGGCAGGGTACACCCTGAACTGGTTGCCAGCCAATCACAGGGCACAGAGACAGACAACAGTCACACTCACAATCACACCTATGGACAATTTAAAGAAATTAATGCATGTTTTGGGGATCTGGGGGGAAACCGGAGTGCCCGGAGAAAACCAACGAAGGGACGCGGAAAACATGCAAACTCAGAACTGTGAGGCAAACACTTTACAGCTGTGCCACCGTGCCGCCCCACAATGAACAGAAACACTCATTTGTCACTTTTGTCATATGTTACTGCAACTATTTTCTAACTTACTGGCAACAGTGTGTTGTTGTTATAACAAAAGGGTAACATAAAACGGTACCTGCAAATACAACTTCTTTATTGTAAAAAAACAGTTGACATTCAGTGTCAGATGCAGAACGCCCAGTCCTTAAATTGATTGTCGGTTCGTGGGGTGAACATACCGTGGCACAGGCTCCTGTTGTGGTGTCACACACAGCCAGAGTGGAGATGTTCTGAGCTCGGTTCAACCATCTAACAGATGTGTGGGTTTTACTAATCCACTTCACCATGGTCACATAATGATCCCTAGGGGCAAAAAGATTATTATGTCTTCTTGTTCTCTGCAAATGAATTAGGACAATAAAGTTGAGATGTATAAAGTAAACGTAAGTATAATATATGTCATTAAGCAATGACTTTCTTCATGAACAGAGGTTTAAATTAAGTTCATTAGGATTTGAAACTGTATGACTTGGGTCAAACATTTTTACGTCCTTCCACAAGCTTCCCACAACAATTGGGAGGAAAGGTGGTTCTATTTTGTTTGCCAGAACTGGTGTACAGTGAAGAAAATAAGTATTTGAACACCCTGCTATTCTTCTCAGGGTCTGAAATGTTCATCGTAGGTCCATGTCCACTGTGAGTAAAATAATCAAAAGAAAAATCCAGAAATCACAATGTATGAAATTTTTAACAATTCATTTGTGTGATACAGCTGCAAGTAAGTATTTGAACACCTGTCTATCAGCTAGAATTCTGACCCTCAAAGACCTGTTAGTCTGCCTTTAAAAGTCCACCTCCACTCCATGTATTTTCCTGAATCGGATGCACCTGTGTGAGGTCATGAGCTGCGAAAAGACACCTGTCAACCCCATCCAATCAGTAAGACTCAAACTTGTAACATGGCCAAGACCAAAGAGCTATCCAAAGACACCAGAAACAAAATTGTGCAACTCCACACGGCTGGAAAGGGCTACGGAGAAATTGGCAAGGAGCTTGGTGGAGCAATCATTCGAAAATGGAAGAAGATAAACATGACATTGAATCTCAATCGGACTGGAGCCTCATGCAAGATATCACCTCGTGGGGTCTCAATAACCCTAAGAAAGGTGAGGAATCAGACCCGGATTACACAACATGACTTGGTCAATGACCTGAAAAGAGCTGGGACCACCGTTTCCAAGGTGACTGTTGGTAATACACGACGACGTCATGGTTTTAAATCATGCATGGCACGGAAGGTTCCCCTGCTTGAACCAGTACGTGTCAAGGCCCATCTTAAGTCTACCAATGACCATTTGGATTATACAGAGGAGTCAAGGGAGAAAGTTTTGTCGTCAGATGAGACCAAAATGAAACTTTGTGGTCATAATCCCACTTACCGTGTTTGGAGGAAGACGAATGATGAGTTCCATCCCAAGAACACCATTCCTACTGTGAAGGATGGGGTGGTAGCATTATGCTTTGTGGGTGTTTTTCTGCACATGGGACAGGACAACTGCACTGTATTAAGGAGAGGATGACCGCGGCCATGTATTGTGAGATTTTGGGGAACAACCTCTTTCCCTCATTCAGAACATTGAAGATGGGTCATGGCTGGGTCTTTCAACATGATAATGACCTGAAGCACACAGCCAGGAAAACCAAGGAGTGACTCCGTAAGAAGCATATCAAGGTTCTGGCGTGGCCAAGCCAGTTTCCAGACCTAAACCCAATAGAAAATCTTTGGAGGGAGCTGAAACTCAGTGTTTCTCAGCGACAGTCCAGAACCCTGTCTAATCGAGAGAAGATCTGTGTGGAGGACTGGGCCAAAATCCCTCCAGCAGTGTGTGCAAACCTGGTGAACAACTACAGGAAATGCTTGACCTCTGTAATTGCAAACAAAGGCTACTGTACCAAATATTAACATTAGTTTTCTCAGGTGTTCAAATACTTATTTGCAGCTTTATCATACGAATAAATTGTTAAAAATCATACTTTGTGATTTCTGGATTTTTCTTTTTAGATTATCTCTCTCACAGTGGACATGAACCTACGATGAAAATGTCAGACCCCTCCATGATTTCTAACTGGGAGAACTTCAATCTCGCAGGGTGTTCAAATACTTATTTTCTTCACTGTAACTGACCCAAATTTGAAGGCCACCTGGCTCGCACAGAGTGAACAGCAGTGAGGTCAGGGCTTTGTGATGGCCACTCCAAAACTTTGTTATCCTAAAGGCACTTTGAAACAAGTCAGGAGAATCCAAAGACAAGACATCATCATCTCAGTTTTTCCAAATTCTTAAAACACACAGTACTCTTACTGTTTGTAAACTTCTGACTTTGAAGAAAGTCGTGAAAATTTGCCAAAAGAAAATTCTTGAAGTCCTTACCTCATTATTCTTGCATTTAGCAAATAGTAAGTAAACATCTGGTATCAGCTGGACTGTGTTCTATTTATATGAGAGAACTGAAGCTCTTCTCACCGTAATTTGAGACGGTCTGGCGGCATGAGCTCTAGAGTGTGCGTCGGCCCGTAAAGATTGACAACGGAGAGCTTCACCACTGGATTGGGTTGGCCAGCCTGCAAGTGGGAAAGTCTAAAGGGTCTTTATTGCAATTAATTTTTGTCAGAAAAACCTTATTGAAATTGATTTGAAATATAAAGCTTAAAAAAACCCGACTACATTCTGATGAAGTAAATTAAAAAAAAGTTCATAGGGGAACTTTTGAAAAGTTAAAACACTTAAAATTTTGGAAATTTCATAGATTGCCTTGCAGAGATCAAAAATATTTGACATACGACTCACAATTTCAAACGCAATAGCAGATATTGTATTTGCTGTCATTGTCATCCTCGTGTTTCACAATGTGCGAAAGAACCTTTGTTCAGGCATTACTGCTATTTGGTGAGTTTTGTTATTTAAAGAATGCTGGAGGAGCACTAGGGAGTTACGGAGCCTCGAAGGTGGGAGGTGGAGGGGCCAGGGCGCTTTTTAGTGTATAAATGGTGTCCTGTGTCAAGTATCCTCTCAGAATGACAGTGATAGTGAGAGCTCTGAAATGTCTTCCTGACGAAGATAAAGACCCTTTCCAAAAAAAAAAAATATATATATATATTTATATATATATTTCACAGAAAACTTGGTTTATTTCCATGCTTTCATTCAAAAAGTTAAATGTTCATAGATTAGAGATTCGGGAGCCACAATTTAAACAATTTTAGGTATTTATTTATTTTTACATTATTTGAATTTCCAGCCCAGATATCCATCTACTATCACTTATCCGAGGTCAAGACACGGGGGCAGTAGTTCCCTTTCTCCAGCCACTTCTTCCTGCTCTTCCAAGGGGATCTTGAGGTGTTCCCAGAGCGCAGTCTCACCAGCTTGTCCTAGGTTATCCACAGGTTCTCTTTCCGGTGGGATGTGCTTAGAACACCTCACCAGAGAGGCGTGCATGAGGCATCTGAATCAGATGCCCCAGTCACCTGATCTGGCTACTCTCAGGAGTGACTCTATTCAGCCAACAGATCCACATCATATGCAAAAGGAAGACATCCAATACCAAGGCCACCAAACTCGAGCCCCATGCCTTGACTAAGCTTAGAGATTTTGTCCATAAAAGATGTGAACAGAATCGATGACAAAGGGCAGCCTTGGCATAGTCCAACTCTCACCAGAAATGAGTTGACTTACTGCCAGCATTGCGGACCAAACATTGACACCAGTCGTGCAAGGACCAATCAGTCCATATCAGGGGTTTGGTGCCCCACACTTCCAAAGCACCCTCCAAAGGACTCAGTAAAGGACACAATCTAATGCCTTCTCCAAGTCCACAAAACACGTAGAGTGGTTAGGCGAACTCCTATGCACCTGCAAGGACCCTGTTAAGGGTGTAGATCTAGTCCACTGTTCAAACACCAGGGAGAAAACCACACCGCTCTTCCTGAATCTGTGATTTGACCCTCCGAAAGACCCTCCTCTCTAACACCCCAGAATTGACATTACCAGGGAGGCTTAGGACTGTGAACACACCCTCTGGTCCCCCTTCTTAAAATGGCTGACCATCACCCCAGGCTGTCAATCTAGAATCACTGTCCACGATGTCCACACGATGCTGCAGACAACATTATCCAGAGCCTTTTGGAACTCCAGGTGTATCCCATCGGCCCCTGGGGAGGAGGTTTTTCCACCACCTCAGTGACCTCAACCCCAGAAACAGGAGAACCTGCCTCAAAGAACCATGACTCTGCTTTCTTCATGGGAGGGTGTGTCCATGGAATTGAGGAGGTCTTCGAAGTATTCTGTCCAGCCACATGACTCTAGTCAAGGTCAGCATCGCCCCATCCTCACTATACATAGTGTTGACAGTGCACTGCTTCCCCCTTCTGAGATGCCGCATGGTGGATCAGAATTTCCTTTAAGCATCTGGAGGTCTTTCTCATGGACCAACTGAACTCCTCCCATGCCCGAGTTTTTATTCATTGACCCCCAAATCGACTCAGTACCCATCAGCTGCCTCAGACGTCCCACACCCCAAAACTGACCACTTGGACTCCACTAGGACTAGGATTTTGATGCATTTGGGAGATGGGCTACAACAGTCCGGTCCCTCGTGTCTGAGCGAATGTAGTAAGCGTCTCAACTGGGCCCTGGAGAAGAAGCATTGGACTTTTGCCAGTGGTCGTGGGTCCTCTTTCCCGATGAAAGTAAAGTCTGCCCTGGAATCTGGGAAGGTCTAAAGATTTGGAGGAAGGTGGGTGAAGAATAAAACCCAAGTTGCTCAAGGTCCCTCATAAAATATCACTCATGAATTTGCGTGAAATGTCCAGTGCAGGTGTTGGTAAACAGTTTACAATAATGTTGTAGAGGACTTCATGATTCCTTCTACTGAGGATCTGTATGGAGATGCAAATTCCATTTTATAGCAGGACCTGGGCCCTGCCCATACCACCAGAAGGACCAAAATCTGTGTTGATCCGCATTCCATCACAGTGCTTGGCAGAATCTAACCCCATTGAGAATCTATGCGGTATTGTCAAGAGGAAAATGAGGGGCACGAGACCCAAAAACAAAGAACTGACAGTAAGCATCAAGGAAATCTTGTCTTATATAATAACTCCCAGCCAATGCCACAGTCTGATTGCCTCAATTTCACAGTGCAAAGGGATTCCCAACCAAGTATTGAAGATTTACAAATTTTTAAAGTACAATATTTTGATTGATTTAATGACCCTCATTTTTTTCTACAAAAACTAGGACAATGGTAATTCCTTCACAGTATTCAAATTTTCTGTATTCCAGATTTGTTTTGGGTTTTATGAGCTTTAAGACCAATTTATGTAAACAAACAATTAAATACTTGAAATAGTTTAAATGAAATTTTACCTTTTACAATAGAATTATGATGATAAATAGAATTATCTATCATAAGATGTGCCTTGAAATTCCCCTTTTGGAGATTTTTTTTACAGTTTATGGCTCACCCTTTGCCGCTCTCTCCTCTTCCTAGCAATCTGGACAACCTTGGTGGCCCACCTGGTATTAATCACCACTCATCACTACCGGCATATAAACCTGCCAGAGTCTGAAAATTACCACCAGAGCATTGATATAATTCATGGTACCTGCGTCAACACTCTTTGTTGATTATCTCGACAACTTGTCATCGTACTTAGGGGCTAAATTCTTCATCTCCAGTGGTCCTTCCAGGTTTCCCACCTCACTCAGCAATTTAGCCACACCACGCAACTACTCCATCTGCCTATGCTTTCACATCATACACCTTCCATGTTCCAACAGACCACCATTGCCACTTAGATATTCTACCCGGTGAGTAATTATTTCATAAACCATTCTTCTTCCTCCACTTGCATCTGATTCTGGGTCCAGTCCAACATCATATGATTGTTGTTTTATTGAAAGGATCGGTGCTGGTCGGCGCTCAGGAGACAAAGACGACACTCAACAAAAGACCAACGTTCCCAAATGCTATTTAGGCTCAATAACTGGCATATTAATTTCGAATGCAATGCAAATGAAAGTTCTCAAAGTTGACAGTTGACATTGCGTGAAATCAATCATATGAGCTCCTTACCTATGCCGAGAAGGTGGAGAGCCTAACATCCAGGTAAAGCTCCGCTTGTCAACCAGCTGGGCGTCCGTACGAAACCCGCAGCAGACTCTACCTGTTTGTACTCTGCATCTCTCTATTATACTTTTCAGTTGCGTGCGAGAGGAAGGGCGGGTGGCCTACCCGTCCCACCTGGCGCCGCAATGTTTGTTTCCTGATTTACGATTGACACCTAAGTGTGTCCTTCAGGCTCTGAGAAACATCTTACGCAGCCATAACTGTCAAGACATCCCACTACAATGTTCGTCTTTGGTATGCATACGAACAAGATAGTCAAGACGTCTTGACCAGAAAAACAAGTGAGTGAAAAACAACTTATATGCGAAAAACAAGTGAGTGAAAAACAAGATAGTGAAACGGTCAAGACGTCTTGACCAGAAAAACAAGTGAGTGTGAAAAACAATTTATATAACCATGGCTGCACAATACATTTAGGTATTCAATGGTTATGGGAAGCATCACTAATTAACACTCCTCTCAATTGTCAATTGTGAAATTTTCCATGACATTCAAATTGTTTTGGAAAGGGTCTGTAGTCTGAGTTGATGTTGTAATTTTGATCAGCTTTTTGAAAACCACCCAAAAAAAAAAAAAAAAAAGGAACATCAAATTTCTATTAGATTTGCCATAAAACATGATGGGCCCAATTGGACCTCAATTTTTTCTCTGAGGGCATGAAGTGCAGATAAAAAATATAGGCTGGGTTTGTGTAACGGGTATGTGCAGAAATTTTACTTGAACATTACAAAATAACATTTTACGACAATATTTTACTACAATATCAAGTAATGGCTTAATTGTAAGGCACTTCTAAATATATAACTTATATTATGATGGCACCAGTGGTACAACATGTTTGGACATCTATTAATCTTGTGTCATATGCAAGACTTACCTTGGGGTATGGATACTGTTTTCCTTTGGGATATGTCAAGCCCGTGAATCGAGGTAAAGCCATGTTGGGAACTTGAGTGTCATTAAGAATTAGGAAGGCCAATCTCTCTCCATCTGGTGACCACCAGTGTGCCACATTGGTCTGGAGGATCTCCTCTGAAGGCACAAAATCATCAATTACTGTTTTACCTGAATTAAAATCTTGACGTCCAGGTCCACAGCCTCCCTGCTAAGATCTACTCAGGGTTACTGGAGTGGAGGGTCCATCGGGAAGTCGAGTCTCGGATTCAGGAGGAGCAAGGTGGTTTTCACCCTGGCCGTGGAACAGTGGACCACCTCGACACCCTCGGCAAGGTCCTCGAGGGTGCATGGGAGTTCGCCCAACCAGTCTCCATGTGTTTTTTGGACATGGAGAAGGCATTCGACCGTGTCCCTAGGGGAGTGCTGTGGGGGGTTCTTCGGGAGTATGGAGTACCAAATCCCCTGATACAAGCTGTTCGGTCCCTGTACGACCGCTGTCAGAGTTTGGTCCGCATTACCGACAATAAGTTGGACTCGTTTCCGGTGAGAGTTGGACTCCACCAATGCTGGCCTTTGTCACTGATTTTGTTCATAACATTTATGGACAGAACTTCTAGGAACAGCTGAGGCATAGAGGGTGTATGGTTTGATGGCCTCAGCATCGCATCTCTGCTCTTTGCGGATGATATGGTTCGGTTGGCTTCATCAAGCCGTGATCTCCAGCTCTCACTGGAGCGATTTGCAGCAGAGTGTGAAGCGGCTGGGATGAGAATCAGCACCTCCAAATCCGAGACTATGGTCCTCAGTCGGAAAAGGGTGGTGTGCCTTCTCCGGGTTGGGGATGAGATCCTTCCCGAAGGGGAGGAGTTCAAGTATCTTGGAGTCTTGTTCATGAATGGGGGAAGAATGGAGCGGGAGATCGACAGACAGATCAGTGCAGCGTCTGCAGTGATGCGAACTTTGTATCAGTCCATTGTAAGCTAAGTCAAAAGGCGAAGCTCTCAATTTACCAGTCGATCTACTTTCCTACCTTCACCTATGGGCATGTGCTGAGGTCGTGACCAAAAGAACAAGATCCCGGATACAAGCGGCCAAAATGAGTTTCCTCTGCAGGCTGTCTGGGCTCTCCCATAGAGATAGGGTGAGAAGCTCGGTCATCCGGGAGGGGCTCAGTGTCGAGCCACTACTTCTCCACATTGAGAGGAGCCAGATGAGGGTGCTGGGGCCTCTCATTCGGATTCCTCCTGGACGCCTCCCTGGTGAGTTGTTCCGGGCATGTCCCACTGGAAAGAGACACCGAGGACGACCCAGGACACGCTGGAGGGACTATGTCTCTCGGCTGGCTTGGGAACGCCTTGCAATCCCTCCGGAAAAGCTGGAAGAAGTGGCTGGAGAAAGGGAAGTCTGGGTATCCCTGCTGAAGATACTTCCCCTGTGACCCGACACGGAAAAGCTATGGATAATGGATGGATGGATGGATGGATGGATAAAATCTTGATACTGTTTCATCAGTGCAATCTTTCTTAAACTTGTATTAATTGTCAAAAAAAAAGCGCAAAACAAAAAAAATTGTCCAACTGAGTATGGATCTACTCAGCTAATTTTCCCATAATTACATAATCATTCAGATGCTGGAGGCCCTGTAGCTCAGTGGTTAGAGCACTGGTTTGATAAACCAGGGGTTGTGGGTTCGTATCCCACTGGGGCCTCCACTCCCTGAGAAGGGTTGCGTCAGGAAGGGCATCCGGTGTAAAAATTGTGCCAAACATATGTGCGTTCATCTGAGATGACACGCTGTGGCGACCCCGAAAGGGACAAGCCGAAAGAAACTTACTATTCAGATGCTGCATCCTTGCTGTTTTTATATGCTGTCCAACTGACTTTCCTATAAACATTCTAAAATAGACATTGTCATGAAAAATACATATAACATTATTCACTTAAATGTCTATACAAAAAAATAAATGTGAGTGGGGAGCGTGTCATCCATGCGCAAAGTTGCGGAAGTCTGACTCAACATCCAAGTGGTGGCCATATTGCCTGCAATGTCATCTGCAGACGTCACACTGGGACATTCACCACTGAAACATGTAGTGGCACCTGCTATGGGAGAGGAACAACAGCAATTTTCATATTTTTCCGACGCCTCTTTTGACACGGGAGCTCTTTTCAAAGAAGAGAACATCTTACAATCGAGTGAAGTGACCAGGGAAATATTACCCCATGATTTTGAGCCATATATAGATGATATACGGATCACTTCTAACTAACAACAAACTCCCCGACAGTATGTACAACAGTATGTAGCATACTCAGCTGCGAGCAACGACAACGCCGTCAAGCGACCCGGCCCGGCCGCGATGAGCCACCGCGGCCCGGCACCGAGATGAGCCACCTCGGCTCGGTGCCGCAACGAGTCACCACAGCCAGGTGCCGCGGTGACCCACCCCGGCTCGGTGCCACGACGAGCCACCCCGGCTTGGTGTCGTGATGAGCTCCTTCGTTACCACAACAGACCAATACAAAATCTGTATCACTGCAGACGCTGTACCAACCTTCTCGTTGATCTCACATGCCATTTGTCCCTGAATCCTGAACAAGACCGCAAGATACTTGAAATCCCCCACTTAGGGCAGGATATCATCTCCAACCTGGAGAGGACAAATTACCCTTTTCTGACTGAGGACTATATTCTCAGATTTGGAGTTACTGATTTTCATCCCAGCCGGTTCACACTTGGCGCCCAACCGCTGCAGTGAGAGTCGGAGATCATGACTTAATGAAGATAACAGAACCACATCATCCACAAAAAGTAGACATGCAATACTGAGTCCACCAAACCGGACCTCCTCTAAGCCTCGACTGCACTTGGAAATTCTGTCCATAAAAGTTATGAGCAAAATTTGTGACACAGGCTCCATCGCTTTACCCGAGTGTCCAAAACATGAAGCTGCAAGTCTCATAACAGGACCACGATGTCGATCATCGAACTGCAACCTAGGGTGTCCCGGGGCCAAGTGCACATTTGAACACCCTTATGTTTGAACGTGATGCACAGAAGTCCAATAACAGAACACCACTCGGGTTCTGATTAGGAGGCTGGGGGGTGGGGGAAACATTCCTCCCAATCACCCCCTTCCGGGTCTCACTGTCATTGCCCACGTGGGCAAGTGCGCTCTTGTCTCTCACCCCCGCTAAGGACTCCAAAAAGAGTGGGTAGTCTGAACTGATGAGTGGTGCATAGGCACAAACAACAGTCAGGACTCATCCCCACACCAAAAGTGGAGGAAGGCTACCCTCTCATCCACCGGGGTGAACCCCAATGTACAGGCGCTGAGCCTGGGCCAATAAGTTTACCCAGACCTCCTCGGTTCCTCTCACCATGGGCAACTCCAGAGTGGAACAGAGTCCAACACATCTGAAGAGACTGGTACCAGAGCCCAAGTGGTCTGTGGAGGTGAGTCCGACTTTATGTAGTCAGAACTTCTCGACCTCACACACCAACTCAAGCTCCTTCCCTGCCAGAGTGGTGACGTTCCACTTCCCTATAGCCAGCTTCTGTAGCTGGGGATCGGATCGCCCACCCAGCTCAAATTGCCCGCTACCCCTATGGCCTCTCCCATCAGAAGGGGGACCCATGTTACACTTTTGGGCTGTGCCCAGCTAGGATCCATGGGTGTAGGCCCGGTCACCAGGCGCCCGCCTTCAAGCCCCACCTCCAGGCCTGGCTCCAGCAGAGGGCCCCGGTGATGTCCCGGCAAGGGAAACTTCAACCCATTCATATTCATCATAGGTCTTTTTGCCATGCTTTGTCTGGTCCGTCACCTAAGACCTGTTTGTCATGGGAGACCCGAGCAGTCAAGTGATTTAGCTTCAGGATCATTGGGATCATTGGGACACACAAACCCCTCCACCTTTAAAGAACACACCCTTCTTTGATTGTCAGGGAGGCAAAATACGCATTGGACTGAAGAGTCATTCCAAATACTAATGGGTTACTGTCAGAATTTAACATTAACACAGCAGTATTTCCGAGTAAGGCACAACTGAAGTATCACCAACTAATATTGCACCAGAAAATTCTAAAATGCATGAATGGGTATTTTTGACTGTCTTGAGTAACGGAATTTAAAAACAAGGTAACATGTACACTACCTTCATAAAGCCAGTCAGCAATTCCATTAAATATGACCCCTTCTTTTCCTGAGGATGTCAGCCTCAGAGAATTGCTCTTTACATCAGACTGATAGTAGATGTTATTTTCAAATATGTAGATCTGAAAGGAGAAAGAAGAAACGCAAACTCGAGGCAATATCGATGAAACCTACTTAGATTACATTAGCTACTTACTGTAGGTCAAATGCATATATGCAATAGTAATATGCCATTTTTTACACCGATACACTTATCAAAACTATTTTGATATGATTCAGGAAGACATGTACATGAAAAATTAAATAAAAGCTAAGAAAGCCAGTGTAGCCAGTATCACAAGCAAGCGGCAAGAGGTAGGACCCAAACGCAGGACTCCGAGGCAAGGACGTGGTTTAAGGGAGCTTGAATTCAGGCAGAGGTCAGTATACAGTCAAGCAATCCAAAAAGGCATGAGCACAAAATGCAAATCAAAGAGGCTCGGTCCCAAAAACATGAATCAAGGGTCAGATAATGGCAAGGTAAAATGGCACATAAACAAAAACAACTTGTCGAGACTATGGTGGCACAACAACACTGGGACACAGCAACAAGCCAAATCACACACAAGAAGCTCTAAACTCACAGACACTCAAGAATCAAACACACAAGGAACCAGCAATTGGTGACACCACACACGGGGCTTAAGTACATACTGTAATTAACAACAATGAGGTGGATATGAGAGGAAACTTCCAGGAACAGCAATGCAGAAGGCAGTGCATGACCATGCCCCTGACAGCCAGTTTATGTATTCTTACCAGTTGTTGGCCTTGCACACCCCAGGCAGCATACTGCAGAACTGAGTTTGCCACCTCTGGAGGGTCCAGCTCCCAAACTTCCCTGGATTCAATACAAAATGTAAACAATATCAATAAGTTTGTGATTAATTATAATAATTAATATATTTCATATAGAAGTGTCAATTACACCTGTACACATTAAAAAAAAAGAATGGGAACAGTTCAGAAAATAATTTGAAGAATGACTATTGAAAGTGCAGCACCGGATTGACCGGTTACAGGGTCTCCCTCACAGTTGTGAGGATGAGGGTTAAAATCTCGGCCCTGCCTGTGTGGAGTTTGCATGTTTTCCCTGTGCCTGTGTGTTTTTTCTCCCAGCACTCAGGTCCTCCCAAAAACATGCATGGTTGACTAATTGAAGACTCTACATTGCATCTGTAGCTGCTATATTTGGTAATAAAAAATTCTGAAACTATTCTTACACTCAAATACTTGTATATCCAAAGTGATGTCATGAATGATGCTGCTTCCCGTATACAGTGTCACTGCACTGCTTTGATATGCATGTCCTGGAAAAAGGATAAATACACTTACTCTAAATATGTATGCATTCAAACCTGATTTATAACATTAAATGTACATATACAACAAACAGTATGCATTGTGAACTGTGTAAACATAATTAGATCAGGCATTGATTTTTCTGGTGTGATTGTGAAACCACACTGCTGTGGAACCAGGTTTGTTATTTTCCTCCCCAAAAATCCAAGCACATCTCAGCAGATTTTCTGCAACTAAAACATGTACAATGTAAAGTGAAGAAAACAAGTATTTGAGCAACCTGCTTTTTTGAAAATTCTCCCACTTTGAAATTATGGAGGGAACTGAAAGTTTATTTTAGGTGCATGTCCACTGTGAGAGACATAATCCCCCCCAAAAAATCTGGAAATCACAATATAAGTATTTGAACACCTGTGAAAATCATAGTTAATATTTTTTTCAGGTCTTGTTCTACCACAGAGTAGATGGGAAGAGAAATGGAGTAGGGGTTATTTTAAAGGAAGAGCTGGCTAAGAATGTCTTGGAGGTGAAAAGAGTATCAGATCGAGTGATGAGACTAAAATTCGAAATTGAGGGTGTTATGTATAATGTGGTTAGCATGCCTAGAAAGAGTACCACAGATGCATTATTTGCCTTGAGGATGCTAGTTGAAAAGTACAGAGAAGGTCAGAAGGAGCTACATTGTGTCTTTGTGGATCTAGAGAAAGCCTATGACAGAGTACCAAGAGAGGAACTGTGGTACTGCATGCGTAAGTCTGGTGTGGCAGAGAAGTATGTTAAAATAGTACAGGACATGTATGATGGCAGCAGAACAATGGTGAGGTGTGCCTTAGGTGTGACAGAGGAATTTAAGGTGGAGGTGGGACTGCATCAGGGATCAGCTCTGAGCCCCTTCCTGTTTGCAGTGGTAATGGATAGGCTGACAGATGAGGTTAGACTGGAATCCCCTTGGACCATGATGTTCGCAGATGATATTGTGATATGCAATGAAAGCAGGGAGCATGCAGAGGAACAATTAGAAAGATGAAGACATGCACTGGAAAGGAGAGGAATGAAGATTAGCTGAAGTAAAACAATATATGTGTGTGAATGAGAAAAGTGGAGAGGGAAGAGTGAGGCTGCAGGGAGAAGAGATAGCGAGGGTGGACGACTTCAAATATTTAGGGTCAACAATTCAGAGCAATGGTGAATGTGGTAAGGAAGTGAAGAAACGGGTCCAAGCAGGTTGGAACAGCTGGCGAAAGGTGTCTGGTGTGTTATGTTTCAGAAGAGTCTCTGCTAGGATGAAGGGCAAAGTTTACAAAACAGTGGTGAGGCCGGCCATGATGTACGGATTAGAGACGGTGGCACTGAAGAAACAACAGGAAGCAGAACTGGATGTGGCAGAAATGAAGATGTTGAGGTTCTCACTCGGAGTGAGCAGGTTGGATAGGATTAGAAATGAGCTCATTAGAGGGACACCCAAAGTTGGATGTTTTGCTGACAAGGTTCGAGAGACCAGACTTCGATGGTTTGGACATGTTCAGAGGCGAGAGAGTGAGTATATCGGTGGTAGGGTGCTGAGGATGGAGCTGCCAGGCAAAATTACGAGAGGAAGACCAAAGAGAAGGTTTATGGATGTGGTGAGGGAAGACATGCGGGCAGTTGGGGTTAGAGAGGAAGATGCAGGAGATAGGCTAAAAGATGACACGCTGTGGTGACCCCAAACGGGACAAGCCGAGAGGAAAAGAAGAAGAAGAAGAAGAAGAAGTACACCCCTCCTGGAAGCTGTCACATTACTGTGGTGGAGGGGTTTGTTTGCAATTACTATAGTCAAATGTTTCCTGAAGTTAGGAACAGATTAGGCTATTTACAGGTAAAATGCGTTAACTTACAAAAAATTCAGGTTACGAAATGAACGGATTTATTTCATGTTTAGAGGTACCGCTGTACAAATAAATTATTAATAAAATCACACAATGTGATTTTTGGATTTCTTTTTTAAATTTTTTTTCAGATGATGTCTCACAAAACCACAATGACACAAACCAGCCACTCAATTCGGGCGTGATCAGTCATGCCCACAGACATAAAGTTACAGGTGTGGTCCACCATTCATCCCCGCAGATATAAAGTTGTAGGTGTGATTTGGGATGGAATCTCAAGACCCTAAAATAACTTACTGAGTTGTTATACCTGAGTATGTAGTTGTTACCTACAGTGAAGAAAATAAGTCTTTGAACACCCTGCTATATTGCAAGTTCTCCCACTTGGAAATCTGAGAGGGGTCTGAAATTTTCATTGTTAGTGCATGTCCACTGTGAGTGAGATATTAAAAGAAAAATACAGAAATCACAATGTATGACTTTTTAATGATTTATTTCTCCGATACAGCTGTAAATAAGTATCTAAACACCTGAGAAAAACAATGTTCATATTTGCTCCAGTAGCCTTTGTTTGCAATTCTTCTTCTTCTTCTTCTTTTCCTTTCGGCTTGTCCCGTTAGGGGTCGCCACAGCGTGTCATCTTTTGCCATCTTAGCCTATCTCCTCCATCTTCCTCTCTAACCCCAACTGCCCTCATGTCTTCCCTCACCACATCCATAAACCTTCTCTTTGGTCTTCCTCTCGCTCTTTTGCCTGGGAGCTCCATCCTCAGCATCCTTCTACCAATATACTCACTCTCTCGCCTCTGAACATGTCCAAACCATCGAAGTCTGCTCTCTCGAATCTTGTCTCCAAAACATCCAGCTTTGGCTGTCCCTCTAACGAGCTCATTTCTAATCCTATCCAACCTGGTCACTCCGAGCGAGAACCTCAACATCTTCATTTCTGCCACCTCCAGTTCTGCTTCCTGTTGTTTCTTCAGTGCCACCGTCTCTAATCCGTACATCATGGCCGGCCTCACCACTGTTTTGTAAACTTTGCCCTTCATCCTAGCAGAGACTCTTCTGTCACATAACACACCAGACACCTTTCGCCAGCTGTTCCAACCTGCTTGGACCCGTTTCTTCACTTCCTGACCACACTCTCCATTGCTCTGTATTGTTGACCCCAAGTATTTGAAGTTGTCCACCCTCGCTATCTCTTCTCCCTGAAGCCTCACTCTTCCCCCTCTACTTTTCTCATTCACGCACATATATTCTGTTTTACTTCGGCTAATCTTCATTCCTCTCCTTTCCAGTGCATGTCTCCATCTTTCCAATTGTTCCTCTGCATGCTCCCTGCTTTCACTGCATATGACAATATCATCTGCGAACATCATGGTCCAAGGGGATTCCAGTCTAACCTCATCTGTCAGCCTATCCATTACCACTGCAAACAGGAAGGGGCTCAGAGCTGATCCCTGATGCAGTCCCACCTCCACCTTAAATTCCTCTGTCACACCTAAGGCACACCTCACCATTGTTCTGCTGCCATCATACATGTCCTGTACTATTTTAACATACTTCTCTGCCACACCAGACTTACGCATGCAGTACCACAGTTCCTCTCTTGGTACTCTGTCATAGGCTTTCTCTAGATCCACAAAGACACAATGTAGCGCCTTCTGACCTTCTCTGTACTTTTCCACGAGCATCCTCAAGGCAAATAATGCATCTGTGGTACTCTTTCGAGGCATGAAACCATACTGTTGCTCGCAGATACTTACTTCTGTCCTGAGTCTAGCCTCCACTACTCTTTCCCATAACTTCATTGTGTGGCTCATCAACTTTATTCCTCTATAGTTCCCACAGCTCTGAACATCCCCTTTGTTCTTAAAAATGGGAACTAGAACATACCTCTACCGGTATGTCATCAGGACCAACTGCCTTCCCATTTTTCATCCTTTGTAATGCCTTTCTGACTTCCCCCTTCGTAATCATTTCCACTTCCTGGTCCTTCACTCTTGCCTCTTCAACTCTTCCTTCTCTCTCATTTTCTTCATTCATCAACTTCTCAAAGTATTCTTTCCATCTATTTAGCACACTACCGGCACCAGTCAACACATTTCCATCTCTATCCTTAATCACCCTGACCTGCTGCACATCCTTCCCATCTCTATCCCTCTGTCTGGCCAACCTGTAGAGATCCTTTTCTCCTTCTTTCGTGTCCAACCTGGTGTACATGTCTTCATGTGCCTCTTGTTTAGCCTTTGCCACCTCTACCTTTGCCCTACGTCGCATCTCGATGTACTCCTTTCGCCTCTCCTCAGTCCTCTCAGTATCCCACTTCTTCTTCGCTAATCTCTTTCCTTGTATGACTCCCTGTATTTTGGGGTTCCACCACCAAGTCTCCTTCTCCCCTTTCCTACCAGATGACACACCAAGTACTCTCCTGCCTGTCTCTCTGATCATCTTGGCTGACGTCGTCCAGTCTTCCAGGAGCTTCGGTTGTCCATCGAGAGCCTGTCTCACCTCTTTCCGGAAGGCCGCACAACATTCTTCCTTTCTCAGCTTCCACCACATGGTTCTCTGCTCTACCTTTGTCTTCTTAATCTTCCTACCCACCACCAGAATCATCCTACATACTACCATCCTATGCTGTCGAGCTACACTCTCCCCTACCACTACTTTACTGTCAGTAACCTCCTTCAGATTACATCGTCTGCACAAAATATAATCTACCTGCGTGGTTCTACCGCCGCTCTTGTAGGTCACTATATGTTCCTCCCTCTTTTGGAAATAAGTGTTCACTACAGCCATCTCCATCCTTTTTGCAAAGTCCACCACCATCTGCCCTTCAAAGTTCCTTTCCTGGATGCCGTACTTACCCATCACTTCTTCATCGCCCCTGTTTCCTTTACCAATATGTCCATTACAATCTGCACCAATCACAACTCTCTCGCTGTCTGGGATGCTCAGAACTACTTCATCTAGTTCCTTCCAGAATTTCTCTTTCAACTGTAGGTCACATCCTACCTGTGGTGCATAGCCGCTAACCACATTATACATAACGCCCTCAATTTCAAATTTTAGTCTCATCACTCGATCTGATACTCTTTTCACCTCCAAGACATTCTTAGCCAGCTCTTCCTTTAAAATAACCCCTACTCCATTTCTCTTCCCATCTACTCCGTGGTAGAATAATTTAAACCCTGCTCCCAAACTTCTAGCCTTACTACCTTTCCACCTGCTCTCTTGGATGCACAGAATATCAACCTTTCTCCTAATCATCATGTCAACCAACTCCTGAGCTTTTCCTGTCATAGTCCCAACATTCAAAGTCCCTACACTCAGTTGTAGGCTCTGTGCATTCCTTTTTTTCTTCTGACGCTGGATCCGGTTTCCTCCTCTTCTTTGTCTTCGACCCACAGTAGCTGAATTTCCACCGACGCCCTGCAGGTTAACAGTGCCGGGGGCGGGCGTTGTTAACCCGGGCCACGACCGATCCGGTATGGGATTCTTTAGATGAACGCTCATATTTGTTTGGCACAGTTTTTACGCCGGATGCCCTTCCTGACGCAACCCTCTGCATTTATCCGGGCTTGGGACCGGCCTACAGATTACACTGGTTTGTGCCCCCATAGGGCTGCATTCCCCATAGGGCTGCATTTACAATTGGCAATTACAGAGGTCAAATGATTCCTGTAGTTGTTCACCAGGTTTGCACACACTGCAGGAGGGATTTTGGCCCTGTCCTCCACACAGATCTTCTCTAGATTAGACAGGTTTCTGGGCTGTCGCTGAAAAACACTGAGTTTAAGCTCCCTCCAAAGATTTTCTATTGGGTTTAGGTCTGGAGACTGGCTAAGCCACGCGAAGAACCTTGATATGTTTCTTACGGAACCACTCCTTGGTTTTCCTGCCAATGTGCTTTGGGTCATTGTCATGTTGAAAGACCCAGCCATCTTCAATGTTCTGACTGAGGAAAATAGGTTGTTCCCCCAAAATCTTACAATACATGGCCGCGGTCATCCTCTCCTTAAAACAGTCCAGTCGTCCTGTCCATGTGCAAAAAAACACCCCAAAGCAGGATGCAACCACCCCCATGCTTCACAGTGGAGATGGTGTTCTTAGGATGGAATTCATCATTCGTCTTCCTGCAAACACGGTTAGTGGAATTATGACCAAAAAGTTCCATTTTGGTCTCATCTGACCACAAAACTTTCTCCCATAAAGCGAGTCAAGTCTGTTCTGAAAATGTGTGGCGAACCCAAAACAGAAACCGAGTGTATGGAAGGAAATGTGAGGATAGAATGGAAGGTGGACTACCTCAAGCATCACATTCCGCGCAACTCATTTGAAAGCAATTAGAATTATACGCAGATGTAAATTGGAAATCGGGATCTGTTCTTCATTTGGGGAGAGGATCAAATGGAAGGGGAACGAGCTGACACTGGTACACAAATCGAACCTAGACCTGTCAGGGGCATGGCCATGCCCTGGACGGAGCTGCCTCTGGCAGCAGCCCCACACCTGCGCCATATGGACGCTAATTAGGGCAGACGCCTAAGCTTTGGGTTTGTCACTTTCAGGCACCAGTTCATTCCGTTGGACACGACATCATTGTGTGTGAGTGTGCAAGTGTCTTGTAGTGTATCTCATTTGTTACAGCGTGTCTGTGCTACTACAGTCAATGTCTTGTTCTTGTTCATGTTTCAAGTTTAGCCTCGTAGTTATCGGACCTTGTGTCTTGATTTTTGGACATTGCCTTTTGCCACGTGTTTTTTTTTTTATACTTTACCCTATACCCTTTTAGACTCCTTCCTGTGAATGACCTCTGAAGAATAATACTCATCTTGTAAATTATGTCCCTGCCTCGGAGTCCTGCATTTGGGTCCTATCCCTCGCCACGTGCCCATGACAAGACAAAGTCAAAATTCTATTGACAGTGTTCTGCTAGTCATCAATAGGAATGCATTTTTGCAGTCAATTTAACAATTTAACAATGACATGGCAAAGTACCTGAGTATACAAGAAAGCTGACATAGGAAAAGTTATGCCTTTGAATTTTTTAATTCAGGCAGTCAAAGTAATAGATCAACGAATCAATTAGTCATGTTCAATTTCCACCTTGACACTCCTTTATAATGGCTGAAACCACAGAATACAATGTAAAAAAAAAGGTACATTTTCTAGTTTTAAATACAGGGAGAAAAATAACATTCAACATCAAACTGTTAGGAATCATCATTTAGCAATCAGCAATGCACTGTACAAGCAATCATTCAGTTTTACACACAGGTGGAGATTTGATTGTTAATAAAAATAAAATTGAAATGAATTTGGAAGCAGGCTTTCAAATGTATAGTTTTTAGGTTACTTGGTTTGGCTACCAATGTATTTTTTTGTAGTTAAAAGAACTAATTTGTTGACATTTTTATTGTAAGTTTGCAAAAATGGTTCTTAATAAAAGTGTTCTGATGGGAATCTAACTGCTCCTGTATAATCTGATTCCTTTTATAAACCATGTAACTTCAATGTATGACACATCTGATGTTGCACATAGTGGTCAAAGGGTAGAGTGTAGTGCGTGTGCTCAGACACATAAAAAACTTAGAGGGAACATTAGTACCCACTCGCATTGTCTATTGCCACACAACCCAAAATTAATGACAAAGCTCCACTCACGCAGAGACCGGTATCACAGGATTGTCCTCTGCTGCAGAGATGTCTTTGGCGAAACAGTCTTTGTGCCACATTTAAAGGGAATAAGAGGAGCTGCTTTGATTGGTGGTGAATGAAGTCAAGTGGGAACACACCCATTGTGTGCAGCCCGTCAGTTATTGAACATGCCTTGCTGCACTAGTCCACAAAATTACCAACAATGGTCCAACCCGCCTTTAGTGCCCAGTTGCTCACCCTGCTGTGTTGGGTTTAAGCCTGTCACGGAAACAGGTCCCTAAGCGTTTTCAATTCACTTTACTGTAAAATAATGCAAATGACTGTGGGCGTAAACTAGACAACCGAGAGAAAATTCAAACACCACACATAATTAATGGAGTAAAATCTATTTTTCCACATTACAGACCGTAATTGGTGTTAAACAAATGTGTAAATAGGATTCCTTAATGTGATCGATTGTGATGCGATGAGGACAATAAAAATTACCTTGTGTGAATATTGTAGATGCTGTAGGAAGCCATGTAGGAATGTCGGTAAACCTAGAATAACATCAACAAAAAGGGAAAATAATTTAAAGAGGACTGTCTAACACATTAGTGCAAAAAACAACAGTGCCACAGATAATGACATCACGAGAAAAATGAAAACCAAAAAGACATCAAACAGACTGCTCACCGCTCACAGCGATAGAATTGGGAGACAATGCAATTTGCACGGGTGACACCTGTGATACGATGGCATCTTGAGAAAAGCCATTGCTGCATGCTTTGGCTTTGAAAAAGCCGTGGGTGGTAGCATCATGCTTTGGGGGTGTTTTTCTGTACATGGGACAGAAAGCCTGCACTGTATTAAGGAGAGGATGATTTTGGGGAACAACCTCTTTCCCTTACTCAGAGCATTAACATGACAATGACCCGAATCACACAGCCAGGAAAACCAAGGAGTCGCTCCGTAAGAAGCATATCAAGGTACTGGCGTGGCCTAGCCAGTCTGATCTAGAGAAGATCTGTGTGGAAGTGTGGGCCAAAATCCCTCCTGCAGTGTGTGCCAACCTAGTGAACAACTACGGGAAACGTTTGACCTCTGTAATTGCAAATAAAGGATACTGTACCAAATATTAACATTGGTTTTCTCAGGTGTTCAAATACTTATTTGCATCTGTATCACACAAATGAATAGTTAAAAAAAAAAAAAATCATACATTGTGATTTCTGGATTTTTCTTTTTAGATTATCTCTCTCAAAGTGGACATGCACCTTCGATGAAAATTTCAGACCCCTCCATGATTTCTAAGTGGGATTACTTGCAAAAGAGCAGGGTTTTCAAATACATATTTTCTTCACTGTACATATGTTGTTTCATTCATTTTCTGAGCCACTTATCCTCACAAGGGTTGTGTGGGTGCTGGAGCCCATCTTCATGCAGGAGATGGGGTACACCCAGAACTGGTTGCCAGCCAATTGCAGCACACACAGAAACAAACAACCATTCACAGTCACAATCACACCTAAGGGCAATTTAGAGTCTCCAATTGATGCATGTTTTTCAAGATGTGGGAGGAAACCGGAGTGCCCGGGGAAAACCCACACAGGCACGGGGAGAACATGAAAAATCCACACAGTCGGGGCCGGGAATTGAACTCCATAAACCCCGACGATGATTAAAAACAATGTATTTTTCCCTTGGTGAGACGGGGGTCAGTGGGGCCACCATCTGGAGCCAGGCCTGGAGGTGGGGCTTGAAGTTGAGTTCCTGGTGGCCGGTGTAATGGTCTGAGCACTCCCCGGTGGTGAAAAGAACTCTGGGTACATAGACGCATATTGGGAAATGCCCCGGTCTCATAGTTCCCCTTTTTTTACATAGAGGGAGTTAACATACTGTTACGGGTTTTGTGTAGGGGGGCGTGTGTGTTGTGTGGGTGAGATGGATTGCGCATGCATTTTTGGTCAGGAGTGAGTGTGAGAGGAAAAAAGAACGTTGGTTTATGGTGACTGGGAAGTCTTGTGTGCAAAAGAAAATAAAGCAAGTATAACACCAAGTTGACGCTCTGTGATTACTACTCCCACCATCGAGGTTTGGAGTTGCGACGCAAAAAGGAAGTGAACCAAGAGGAGGACAACCTCGGCCCGACAGAAGACATCTTCCCTGTGTCTCCCAACCACGGTTAGGCAACCGGAGGAGGAACGGTTAACACTGGCGACCATGAAGGGACCTTCTCACATTGTCTAAGGAGTGGTAAGCATCGTCACTTTTCACCAGAATCAGTAAAGTACTTGGTTGATTCACTGGAGTTAAGCTAACAAGTGGTGGCTGCTGCTCGCAATCCCGCAATATGTCAGACTCTAGTACAGTGGTACCTCGGTTTTCGAACAACTTTGTTTTCGTACAATTCGGTTTTCGGATGAAAATTTCCAGATTTTTTTTGCTTTGAGTTTCGAACAAAAATAGGTATTCAAACACCCCGACCAGCTGACCCACGACGATTTGTTGTTGTGTTTTCGATCGCGTCCCCGAAAAAAAACGGAAAAGAAGTAAAGCGCCACCGCGCAACGTGCATGGCGCAGTGCGGGTGGCGCAACCAGTTGACTCACACATTCCTCTGCTCGCGGGCATTTCACAGTACTTTAGTGACTTTTTTTCTTCAAATTGAGGAACACTAACCCCCGATCATGGCTCCAAAGAAGACAAGTGGAACTACTGGTGATGAAAAAAAGGAAAGTGGTACGTAAAAACTGTCAACTTCAAGAAGGATTTGATAGCCAAGCACGAATCTGATGTCCGTGTTTCTGAGTTATCGAAGAAGTATGGCATGGTGAAAACGACGATCAGCACCATTCTGAAAACAAGTATGCCCTCAAAGCAAGTGATGTTGCTAAAGGAGAAACCATGTTGACCAAGCAGAGGCCACAGATCTTGGAGGAAGTTGAAAAGTTGCTTCTTATTTTTGGGAACGAGCAGCGGTTAGCTGGAGACAGTGTTGGCGAGGAAGGAAGGAGATGTCTGATGAGGCTGAAGGCAGGAAGGATGTCTCAAGTGCTGATATTAAAGCTATCTGCAATAAATGCAACGACATCCATAATTTTGTCGAACTTCATCACCCGAATAAAGCTGAATGTTGCAGAGCACTGCAAAGTTTGGTGTAGATTTGTGAAAAGTGGGCAAGTCACCCCACCGAAGACATTTGAAACTGTTACATACTTTCTGTGCAAATAAAAAACAATTTGTTTTTTCCCCCTCATAATTGCTTGTTTAAAGTTATTCTGGACTTTTGTTAATAAAAAAAAAAAAGGTTTACAAGGCTGTGGGGCAAGTCGCTACAGATATAGCAATGCACTCCCAGCCTCGCATCCTCTACTAGGCTAAAGCATACATTTTAAACAAAAACAAAAAAATTATATATATATATATAAAGTATTTAAAATATACTTGTATTTCTACTCTGCAGTTTATTATCAGGAAAAGCTAAAAAAAAAAAAAACGCTTAAAAAAGCAATTTTTTAGGCTTGGAATGCATTATTTCATTTTCCATTCATTGTTAAAACGTGCTTTGATTTCCGAACATTTTGGTTTTCAACAATTCTTCTGGAACGGATTGTGTTTGAGAACCAATGCACCACTGTGTAGTGATGAGCGACGCTCCTGGGATTGCCAGATGTAGGAGCGGAGCTAAACAATATGGGACGGTGAAGAAATGTGAACATTGTAACCCGTTTGTGTGTGACGCAACTTGTGCATACACATTTACCGATGGGTAGGAAATGGTCACTAGGCCGCAGTTTTCCCGCTCTAACCATTTTGCTGATGGCCTATATCAAAGCCAGTGTCACGAAGCAGGAAGCACTACACACAGTTGCTCAGCCCCTACCCAACTAATGCAAATCACAAATTCGAACCCATTCTCCTCTGACTTATATGGGACGTTTTGTGCTTAGCAAACCAGGATTTTTTTTAAGGCAGAGGAGTGTAGTCCAGAGGCAGTTGAGGACACCTAGCAAACTCTTCTTTGCTACCGACAATGCACTGTTCGCCTCGCCAACCCCTCTCTGACACTGAAGTGGAAGATGAGCCGAGAGAAAGGATCCCCATGTTGGGACCAGGCCAATATGACGCCACCACACCATGGAGGAAATTCCTGCACAGGTTCGAATGTTGTGCAGAGGCCAATCATTGGTCTGGAAAGACCATGACGACACAACTGAAGTTCTGTTTAGTTGGAGCTACGAGAGCCATCGTCCACCGCAATCCTCGTTCAACTAAATGGGACTACGACCGTTTAGTGGACGAGCTGGAAACTGCATTCGGCCTATCTTCAGACATGCAGCTGCAGTTGCTGTGGAGTTTAGGAAAAAGGTGCGTAGACCTGGAGAAGCCCCGCATGCATCCCGGGAGGACATTTATAGCAGAGTACTTGTGGCTTACGGTAATATGCGCTAACAGGGCCGGTTAAAAAAATCATACCGGTAAAAATCACTGAAACACGGCAGTAACACACTGGAGCAGCGCTAACAGGCCGGATCGGTGAAAGTCACTTCCTCTGCACATATATTCGGTCTTACTCTTACCGTTTCCGCTTGAGTGCCCCCTCGTGGCCTTTAGAAAAAATACACATACTAGCCACATCACCGCATGAACCACAGGCCACAAATTATGTAGATATCTTGTACGTCTTATAAGGAATAGTTCCTATAAACAGAAATGTCCCTTGTTCTTTGTTCTTGTTGCTATGTTGTTCCTTGTTCTTTGGTCTGAACGTCGTACCAGGGCAGCACTGACTGCTGGAGAAAAATTTCTTGTGTGTTTTTGTGCACTTAGCCATTAAAGCTGATTCTGAATTTTATTCTGATTCTGATGAATCATTTTGGATTTCCAGGCAGAACATGTACCACGTCAAAACAATTGACTACATCAAACAGAATACAATATGAAGATGAAATCAGATGACCATTGCAAATATGAATCACATTTATACAAAATAAAAGCAATTAAGTTGGTTAGGGTTATGATTTGACTTAGTGTGTTTCAAGATAACTGCGCCACACTAAAGTCACTCAAGTCATTACCTGACCTTTTCCTATAGAAACAAAAAGGTGCAGCCAGTCCAGGTAGAGTTGGAACTGCAGCTCACATGTTCTTCACTTGTTCACTTGACCAACCATCCAACCCCCAAGCAGCCACTCTCAAATGGCAAATCCAAGCCACACAGCCCCAAAGGCACCATGCAGACCAGGTGACGTCTGCCTCAAGATCCCTCAGACCACAGGAACTGAAAGAGGGAGGTGCAGCATTGGAGGAGCAGGCAAAGGTGTAGACTGAGACCTGCAAAGGGCTGGGCACCACCTATACCCTACACAAGTGTTCCCCAACCTTTTTTGTACAGTGGCATTTTTCTTTCTCACAGACCGGATAAGTGTATGTATATATATATATATATATATATATATATATATATATATATATATATAGGGTGTCCCAAAAAATGTATACACAATTTAAATAATGATATTTGTAAATTCCTTTACATGTTAAAATTATTAGAATTATAATAAACATCAAGTTTATGATTATTTAAAGTGTGTATAATTTTTTTGGGGACACCCTATATATACATATACACACACACACATGCTTGCTTGCGTGCTTCTGCGTCTTCCTTCACTCTTCATGGTGCGTGCATTGTGGGCACAAAGCAGGGACCAGACTGCAGTTCTGGAGCTCCTCAATGAGAGTAGACTTTTAACTTCGTAAAAGTATTTCTACCGTTGTCGAGCAGAAACCTACAATTGTATCTGTATCAGAGTGGACTTGGTAGGTGAGAGTTAACTTTTGCAATTGTTTCCTCCCACATCCCAAAAACATGCAATAATTGAATACTCTCAATCGCCCCTAAGTGCGATTGTGACTGTCCATTGTCTGTCTCTATGTGCCCTGCAATTGGCTGGCAACCAGTTATGGGTGTACCCTGCCTCCTGCCTTAAAAACAGCTGGGATAGGTTCCAGCACTCCTGCGACCCACATGAGGATAAGTGGCTCAGAAAATGGATGGATGGATATTTTTATCTACTAAAGCTCTGACTTGTGTAAAGCTGTCTTCCAAACACCTTCAGAGTCATGGTATGCCTGTACTTTATTCATTATGATTTACTTGTTGAGAAATGTATACATTCTCAAATGATTTTCAATCACCCAAATAAAGAGTATCATATCCACAACTTTGATTTAGACTCTGCACAGCATCATGTGATTGTGTCAACAACTTCAATGTGACCAGAGATTCACAACTCAGAATAATCACTTAATGAATGAACAATGGAGATGGTGTCTAAAGAAACCTACCTGTTTGACATCATAAGCAAAAAGCACATACTTCAAGTCAGGGGACACAGAATATTTGGCCACATTGAAATTTATCTAAAGGAAAGGGAGAAAACCCGATGTCAGGTCAATATGGAACTCAGCTATAATGGTTGGGTCACAAAAAAAATCTATAAAATAGACTACTTACAAATGTTGTGTTTGATAGGACAATCTCTGTTTCGTTAAAGAGGATGTTGAACTTGATGACATGGCCATCACTGTTTCTGTAAATAACTTCAGAATCTGTGTAGAAACAAAAACAGTAAAGAAAAAAAGCCATTCAATTTTCAGAGAAAAGAAAATTGAAATATGCATGCTGACTCAATTGTAAAAATAGATTAACCATTACATCCATCCATTTCCTAAGCCGCTTATCCTCACAAAGGTCACGGGAGCCAATCCCAGCTGTCATCGTGCTGTAGGCACTGTACACTCTGAACTGTTTGCCAGCCAATCGCAGGTCACAAAGACACAGACAACAATTGCACTTACAATCACACCTAGGGGCAATTTCGAGTGTCCAATTAATGTTGCATGTTTTGGGGATTTGGGAGGAAACCGGAGTGCCCGGAGAAAACCCAGGCAGGCACGGGCTGAACATACAAACTCCACACAGGCGTGTCCGGGATTGAACTTGGGTCCTAAGGACTGTGAGGCCAATGGTTTACAGCTGTTTCACCCTGCCACATTCACCATTATAAATGTTTCAAAAACATTTTTCACACTATCATTGTTCTTTGCGATGGTTTAACACAGACAATGACAACAAAACACTCAGGCACTTTAGAGACTGACACATGATGTGAATGTGTATAAATTAAAAAAGTTTTGAGTGCCAGACAGCACAGAGGGCTTCTCCCTAAACATTTAATCTTCAACGTAACACAACAAGCTCTGAGTTGATGGAATAAGAGTTTTCCACTGAGAAGAAATGCTAACAAGTCACAATGCTTGTGTTGTATGGTTTCTGTAGGAATACTAGTGATCTGATTTAAATAAAGAAATGGTTTAATCTGCTCTAGATAACAAGTCAGCCGCCGAGGAGGAGATAGCACAAGAACAAAAACATCTAATCGTCAGAACTGCTAGAACCAGGAGCACCTGTTGTCTGTTAAAGAAATGACGACCATACATGTACTCAGCAATTTTACACACACACACACACACACACACCACACACACACACACACACACAACACACACACACACACAACACACACACACACACACACTTTGTTTCCAACTATGTTTTGCTCGCCCGTCTGCTTTTTGTAATATCCATGTAAATAACTAAATAAATAGAGGTGCTGAGGAGAGGATAATCACAGAGTACAGTGGTATGTTTTACGAGACAGTTCCTCTCCTCTCTCCTCGCAAGCTGTCAAACTTCAACTGGTGTCTTTGCTTCCTTTTCTGTTCTGTTTAATGAACATCTCATTGGTAAACCTGACCTTTTGACAAGTCAGTAACCACCCAAATCAAGGAATAAAGAATCACTGCCAACTTTACTGCAATTATATTTAAAAAAAACAGAAATCCTTCAAATTGTATACCGTATGTCCAAAGAAGTACATAATTCATTTAATTGATTCAGTTTACCACCATGTGAACCATTGTTGTATTACTTTTACATATTGTCAAATGGGTTGCCATGCCACATACAGCAATGGATTAAATTGATAGTAATTAGCTTGTGTGGCGAGGGTTCATGTGTCAAGCTGAGCCCACAAACCAACTCTCATATTGAACACCAGATGTCGCCAAACCAAATTATACTTGATCGATCACCCACACGGCACGGCAAAGGTCTCTCTAATAAACATAGCCTTCCCACTTAGCGTCTCACCGCATACATACATATACCAAAGTCAGTAACCTTAAAAACCCAATTGTTTTCATATCTTTGTATTCACATCTTGTTTTTGACATAAAGACATACAGGATGCGTTTCAGCAGCTGTTCACACCCTGTGGTTTTCAAAAGCTGCTTACAAGTGACAAACAGGATGTTTGCAGCATCGCTGGGTTGCTGAACAGGAAGCCTGTGACACCCTTGAGTTACCACACAGGATGTTTGCAAGCATTGATCTTATTTTTTTTAATTGATATTTTTCCATCTAGCTATTAGTGAAGAATATGATGCTTTGAAACTGCTTTGTGTAAAGAATATAACCTGTGTATGACTGTCTCTCTCAGACAAGGCAACACACGATGTACGACCAACGAGAACAAGCCTGTTGAATGCATCAGAGAATTGTATTCACAAGAATGTTGATACATTTTTTGCTATTGCTTAAGAACTAGAGTGAAATTAACAGCAAGATAGTGGTTATATCTACAGGATGCCCCTTTTGGTTGTTGATGTTAAGGGAAGTGACAGTTGAGTTTGCGGGCGCCTAGCCCTATTTTGAGTGAGCTAAGAGGGGCATGACAAAACAACCCAGGGATGGGAAAGGTACTTGACAGAATAACAAAAAAGGTACTTCCCACTGGGCGTGAGCAAAGCCCAAACCTTCCAGAATATTCTCCCCAAAAGCTATAAAAGCCTTGGATACGAAAGTTCGAGGCTCTTTGTTCGTTTTACACTGATGGGGAGACAAAAAGGCCTTTCTCTAGGGAGTAATTTTCGTAGGACTAGCTGACGGAGAGAAGTCTTCGAGCAACTTAGGATGCTTATTTTTAACTTCTTCTTTTTCGATTGGGCACGAGTAAAAAAACTACTATAATAAGGTAATTGCAGGGTAACACCATCGATATTACGTGATTACCTAAGAAGGGTAAGTTGGCTTTACAATTAATTCTTAACCCTAAAATTCCTTATTACTAAATTAGGCTTCGAGCTTCGTAAGGACTTGATCACCCCTAAAGGCTCACTCAAAAATGTATACCTTCCCGATTTTCTAATGCTTTTGAATGCATTTAATCTTCCTTCATTTTTATTGCTTTTTATTTCTTTTATCATTTACTTCATCCTAATTACCATTAGTATCATCCTATTAATCATTTTTCTTTTTATTGATTTAGGTTCAATTAACATCAAATTTTGCCTTAAAATTGCAATGGTACCCCATGTCTGGCGGGAGTAACTGTTGAGTAATGAATGCTATCTGAACAATTTTTATCATTTTATTAAATACTTAAATTTCCATTTTCATCTATCATTGTCATTCTTATAATGAGTTGTCTCATCTTTTACCATTCAACTTCAATCGATCATCAACGGCATTAACAACATCTAGTCGTTAATTCCATTTTAGTCAGTAACTCATTGATAAACTCCGGTTTAATAAAAAAACAAATCCGTACGATCCTAACAAGGATTGTTAAATTTACTAGGCCAATGACAAGTGCAATCGATTCATAAGAGATGAAGCTGCTGTAAAAGCAGAGCGATCACTTTGTCACCCTTTTACTCTGTAAGGTTAGTCAATAAGGGCTGATAAGTGTGGGGCAGACCGGATTGGCTCTGCAAAACTAAAGGCAGTTAGTTCACCTAGGCGAATTCATCTCGACACCAACTTAAGAAGCTCCCGTCCCCCTGCAGGTAAGGCGTTGGAGTCAGTTGTGGTAAAGGGGTAGCTTAACCCTTTAAATGGAGAGTCGGTCAGGACATTTCATGTGAATACCCTAACATTACAATTATTCCAGATGTGAAATAGTTCTGTATTCAGTGTGCATTTTTTCCGATCCTCCAGCATCGAGTATACAGTGTCTCCAGCAGACTAAAATTTGTTATCCACAGAAAATACCTGTTTCGAGATCTGTAAAATTTGATTTAATCATAACAGGATCAGCCCACTAATACATTTCTGAGTGCTGTTTTTGTTACTTTATCAAGTAAACTCAGTTATTGCATGGTTGTTTTCTTCAGACATCCATCCGTCCATTTTTTTCCTGCGTAGCCAAAGTCAGGTCGCAGGGACAGTAGCTTTAGCTGGGATGCTCAAACATCCTTCTCCCCAGCCACCTCATTCATCCGATACAAAGTCTGCATCACTGCAGACCTGCCTGTGGATCTCGATTTCCAATTTTCCCCTCACTATGAACAAGACCCGAAGATACTTCAATTCCGCCACGAGTGGCAAGAGCTCATCATCAAACTGGAGAAGGGACGCCACCCTTATCCAACAGAGGACCATATTCTCAGATTTGGAGGTGCCGATTCCCATCACTGCTGGTTCACACTTGTCTGTGAACCGCTCCAGTGAGAGTTGGAGATTATGGCTTGGTGAAGCCAACAGAACCATATCATCTGGAAAAAGCACCCTTCTACCAATGTACTCACTCTCTCGCCTCTGAACATGTCCCAACCATCGAAGTCTGCTCTCTCTAATCTTGTGTCCAAAACATCCAACTTTGGCTGTTCCTCTAAAGAGGTTATGTCTAATCCTATCCAACCTGTTCACTCCAAGTGAGAACCTCAGCATCTTCATTTCTGGTACCTCCACTTCTACATCCTGTTTCTTCAGTGCCACCGTCTCTAATCTGTACATCATGGCCGGCCTCACCACTGTTTTATAAACTTTGCCCTTCATCCTCGCGGAGACTCTTCTGTCACATAGAACACCAGACACCTTCTGCCATCTGTTCCACCCATCTTAGATCCATTTCTTCACTTCCTTATCACATTCACCATCGCTCTATATTGCTGACCCCAAGTATTTGACGTCGTCCACCCTCGCTATGACTTCTCTCTGGAGCTTCACTCTTCCTCCTCCGCCCCTCTCATTCATGCACATATATTCTGTTTTACTTTGGCTAATCTTCATTCCTCTCCTTTCCAGTGCGTGGCTCCATCTTTCTAATTGTTCCTTCACCTGCTCCCTGCTTTCGCTGCGGATCACAATATCATCTGCAAATATCATAGTCCAAGGGAATTCCAGTCTAACCTCAGCTCTCAGCCTATCCATTACTACCGCAAACAGGAAGGGGTTTAGGCAGATCCCTGATGCAGTCCCACCTCCACCTTAAATTCTTCTGACACACCTACGGCACATGTCACCGCTATTCTGCTGCGCTCATGTCCTGTACTATTCTAACATATTTCTCCGCCACACCAGACTTGTGCATGCAGTACCACAGTTCCTCTCTTGGTACTCATTGGCTTTCTCTAGGTCTACAATGACACAATGTAGCTCCTTCTGACCTTCTCTGTACTTTTCCACGAGTATCCTCAAGGCAAATGATGCATCTGTGGTACTCTTTCCAGGCATGAAACCATACTGTTGCTCACAGATACTTACTTCTGTCCTGAGTCTCGCCTCCAGTACTCTTTCCCATAACTTCTGTGGCTCATCATCTTTATTCCTCTTTAGTTTCCACAGCTCTGAACATCATCTTTGTTCTTAAAAATTGAGACTAGCACACTTTTCCTCCATTCTTCTGGCATCTTCTCTCCCGGTAGTATTCAATTGAATAAGTTGGTCAAAAATTTCACAGCCACCGCTCCAAATTGCTTCCATACCTCCACTGGTATGTCAGCAGGACAAACTGTCTTTCTAACTTCCCCCTTACTAATCATTGCCACTTCCTGGCCATTCACGCTTGCCTCTTCTACTCTACCTTCTCTCCCATTTTCTTCATTCATTAGCTTCTCAAAGTACTGTTTCCACCTACTTAGTACACTACTTGCACCAGCCAATATATTCCCATCGCTATCCTTAATCATCTTTACTTGCTGTGCATCCTTCCCATCTCTATCCCTCTGTCTGGCCAACCTGTAGTGAACCTTTTCTCCTTCTTTCGTATCCAACCTGGTGTGCGTGTCGTCATATGCCTCTTCTTTAACCTTCACCACCTCTACCTTTGCCCCACATCGGATCTCAATGTATTCCTTTCACCTCTCCTCAGTCCTCACTGCGTCCCACTTCTTCGTCAGTCTTAAACTTGCTTATAGGCCCAGACTACCATAGCGGTCGTGGCCCGGGCTAACTACGCCTGCCCCCGGCACTGTTAATCTGCAAGGCGTAGGTAAAAATTCAGATAATGTAGGCCGAAGGCAAAAGAGAGGAGGAAACCGGCTTAGTCGGCAGAAGAAGAAGACTGAACAGACCCAACAGCTGCGTGTAGGGACTTTGAATGTTGGGACTATGACAGGAAAAGCTCAGGAGTTAGTTGACATGATGATTAGGAGAAAGGTTTATATATTGTGCATCCAAAAGAGCAAGTGGAAAGGGAGTAGGGATAGAAATTTTGGTGCAGAGTTCAAATTATTTTATCATGGAGTAGATGGGAAGAGAAATGGAGTAGGGGTTATTTTAAAGGAAGAGCTGGCTAAGAATGTCCTGGAGGTGAAAAGAGTATCAGATCAAGTGATGATGATGAAACCTGATATTGATTTTGTATAATGTGGTTAGCGGAAATGCCCCATAGGTAGGATGTGATGGCGAATTGAAAGAGAAATTCTGGAAGGAACCAGACGAAGTTGTCCTGTGAATCAGGAGTTAGTTGACATAATAGATGGGTAGAAAGGTTGATAAATTGTGCATCCAGGAGAGCAAGTGGAAAGGGAGTAAGGCTAGTTTAGGAGCAAGATATAAATCATTTTACCATGCAGTAGATGGGGAGAGAAATGGAGTAGGGGTTATTCTAAAGGAAGGGCTGGCTAAGTATGTATTGGAGGTGAAGAGTATCATTGAAATTGAGGGTATTATGTAGAATGTGATTAGCGGCTATGCCCCACACGTGGGATGTGACCTCAAGTTGAAAGAGAAATTCTGGAAGGAACCAGAAAAAGTTGTTCTGAGCATCCCAGACAGAGAGAGTTGTGATTGGTGCAGATTTCAATGGACATGTTGGCGAAGGAAACAGGGGTGATGTAGAAGTGATGGGTAAGTACGGCATCCAGCAAAGGAACTTTGAGGGTCAGATGGTGGTGGACTTCGCAAAAAGGATGAAATTGGCAGTGGTGAACACTTATTTCTAGAAGAGACAGGAACATAGATGACCTACAAGAGCGGAGGTAGAATTACACAGGTGGATTATATTTTGTGCAGACGTTGTAATCTGAAGGAGGTTACTGATTGTAAGGTAGTGGTAAGGGAGAGTATAGTTCCACAGCAATGGATGGTGGTGTGTAGGATGACTCTGGTAGCGGGTAGGAAGATTAAGATGACAAATGTAGAGCAGAGAATCAGGTAGTGGAAGTTGAGTTGAGTTGAGTTCAGCAAATATTTCAGAACACACAATTTATTACACTGTCTGAAACACTCAACCATGAACATCCCTGCTGATAATGTCAATACCACAGATCTATGTATACTGTAGATTGCCCATAATGGTTATATTGTTGATAGTATAAGGCACAGTGTACATATTTTAGACGGACCAGTTTATTTGTATTTTATTTATTTACTTTTTATTCTTTAGTCTTTTATAGCACTGCAGGTCTGAGAGGAATGCTATCTCACGAATGTTGTATGTCACGCATGTATAACACATCTGAAAATAAAGTTACTTGAACTTGAAGTTAAACCTAGATGTTGAACGAGACTGTAGCGCTACATCCTGTGAAGGAAGGATGGGACAAGATAGGACAGGACAGAGATAGGAGAAGTATGCAAGAAAAGGATCCCGCTACACAACTGAAAAGTGGTGGTAATGACAAAGTGAATTAAAGACGTCTATATAATGACAATAAAAGTGAGGTGGATACAAAACCAATTTGTGTTTACATTAAATATTTCTTGCATTAAGTGAGTGATCCCACACCCAGAGAAAGACTCCCAAGGATGTGTGCGTATGGTAAATTGCAAGTAAACTCATAACATTTTGCATGCTAAAAGACTGACAGAAATGTTCTGTAATGGCTATCCATGCAACACATAGGGTAAAGACCCCAACCAATCATTCGAGGACGGGACCGGGACCAAGGATAACCCCAAGAGCAACCTTGTGGACAGGACATGTCCCCCACCAAGGGACACAAGGCAGTCCAAAAGGATGGAAATGCCAGTAGTGAACACTTTTTTCCACATGACGCAGGAACATATAGTGACCAACAAGAGCAGAGGTAGAAGCACGGAGGTGGATTATATTCTGTGCAGATGATGTAATCTGAAGGAGGTTACTGACCGTAAAGTAGTGGTAGGGGAGAGTGTAGCTCGACATCACAGAATGGTGATGTGTACGATGACTCTGGTGGTGGGTAGGAAAATTAAGAAGACAAAGGTAGAGCAGAGAACCAGCTGGTGGAAGTTGAGAAAGGAAGAATGTTGTCCGGCCTTCCGGAAAAAGATGATACAGGCTCTCGATGGACAGGAGGAGCTCCCAGAAGAGTGGAATACTACAGCCAAGGTGATCAGACAGGCAGGAGAGTACTTGGTGTGTCATCTGGTAGGAAAGGGGAGAAGGAGACTTGGTGGTGGAACCCCAAAATACAGGGAGTCATACAAGGAAAGAGATTAGCGAAGAAGAAGTGGGATACTGAGAGGACTGAGGAGAGGCGAAAGGAGTACATCGAGATGCGACGTAGGGCAAAGGTAGAGGTGGCAAAGGCTAAACAAGAGGCACATGAAGACATGTACACCAGGTTGGACACGAAAGAAGGAGAAAAGGATCTCTACAGGTTGGCCAGACAGAGGGATAGAGATGGGAAGGATGTGCAGCAGGTCAGGGTGATTAAGGACAGAGATGGAAATGTGTTGACTGGTGCCGGTAGTGTGCTAAATAGATGGAAAGAATACTTTGAGAAGTTGATGAATAAAGAAAATGAGAGAGAAGGAAGAGTTGAAGAGGCAAGAGCGAAGGACCAGGAAGTGGAAATGATTACTAAGGGGGAAGTCAGAAAGGCACTACAAAGGATGAAAAATGGAAAAGCAGTTGGTCCTGATGACATACCGGTAGAGGTATGGAAGCAATTTGGAGAGATGGCTGTGGAGTTTTTGACCAACTTATTCAACAGAATACTAGCGGGCGAAAAGATGCCTGAAGAATGGAGGAAAAGTGTTCTAGTTCCCATTTTTAAGAACAAAGGGGATGTTCAGAGCTGTGGGAACTACCGAGGAATAAAGTTGATGAGCCACACAATGAAGTTATGGGAAAGAGTAGTGGAGGCTAGACTCAGGACAGAAGTAAGTATCTGCGAGCAACAGTATGGTTTCATGCCTCGAAAGAGTACCACAGATGCATTATTTGCCTTGAGGATGCTCGTGGAAAAGTACAGAGAAGGTCAGAAGGAGCTACATTGTGTCTTTGTGGATCTAGAGAAAGCCTATGACAGAGTACCAAGAGAGGAACTATGGTACTGCATGCGTAAGTCTGGTGTGGCAGAGAAGTATGTTAAAATAGTACAGGACATGTATGATGGCAGCAGAACAATGGTGAGGTGTGCCTTAGGTGTGACAGAGGAATTTAAGGTGGTGGAGGTGGGACTGCATCAGGGATCAGCTCTGAGCCCCTTCCTGTTTGCAGTGGTAATGGATAGGTGGCAAAGGCTAAACAAGAGGTATATGACGACATGTACACCAGGTTGGACATGAAAGAAAGAGAAAAGGATCTCTACAGGTTGGCCAGACAGAGGGATGGAGATGGGAAGGATGTGCAGCAGGTAAGGGTGATTAAGGATAGAGATGTAAATGTGTTGGCTGTGGCCAGTAGTGTGCTGAATAGATGGAAAGAATACTTTGCAAAGTTGATGAGTGAAGAAAATGAGAGAGAAAGAAGAGGCAAGTGTGAAGAACCAGGAAGCGGCAATGATTAGCAAGGGGGAAGCTAGAAAACCATTACCAAGGATGAAAAAGGAAGGGCTGTTGGTCCCGATGACATACCGGTGGACGTATGGAAGCAATTTGGAGAGGTGGCTGTGAAGTTTTTGACCAACTTATTCAACAGAATACTAGCAGGTGAGAGGTTGCCTGATAAATGAAGGAAAAGTTTGCAAGTTCCCATTTTTAAGAACAAACGGTACTTGCAGAGCTGTGGCAACGATAGAGGAATAACATTGATGAGCCACACAATGAAGTTATGGGAAAGAGTACTGGAGGGTAGACTCAGGTCAGAAGTCAGCATCTGCGAGCAACAGTATGGTTTCATGCCTAGAAAGAGTACCACAGATGCATTATTTTCCTTGAGGATGCTCATTGAAAAGTACAGAGAAGGTCAGAAGGAACTACATTGTATCATTGTATCATAGAGACTTTCTGCATCATGCGCAGCTCCAACAGCTTCACTTGGTGCCCTGCAAAGACTGCCGAAGCTCGAACAGTGTTACAACTCCAAGTGGCTTTCATGTGCCATGCATACAAAACTTGTCTGTTCAATGGACAGGCACCACCACTTTCTCCACGGTCGACCTGCCATCAGCAGTTTTCATGCCATTTCAAATTCAGCGTTCAGTTTCAAGGGTTTACCGAAGATGTTTCAGCAGTTGATGGGCACATGCCATTCTTCATTAATTTAAATTACTTGATTAATTAATTAATTAATTTGTGTGGCTAGTGCATCCTTGGAGAATTACCTACCTCTGGCATCTATTCGAGTGGCTAAATGAAGAAAGCCTCATAGTTAGTCTGGCCAATTGTGAGTTTAGCAAACTGTCAATTACCATAGTTGGCCCCCATCTCACTCCATAAGGGCTTGTAACTGTTCCTTTCATGGGAGAGGCCATCATCTGTTTTACACATTCACACAGTCTAAGTGGAAGGTGTTTGGTGTTCTATGTGACAAAAGAGTATCCCCGAGAATGAAGCGCTAAGTTTATAAAACCGAGGTGAGGCCGGCCATGATGTACAGATTAGAGACAGTGGCTCTGAAGGAACAACAGGAAGCAGAACTGGAGGTAGCAGAAATGAAGATGCTGAGTTTCTCACTTGGTGTGAACAGGCTGGATAGGATTAGAAATGAGCTCATTAGAGGGACAGCCAAAGTTGGATATTTTGGAGTCAAGGTTCGAGAGAGCAGACTGGTTTAAACATGTTCAGAGGTGGGAGAGTGGGTCTATTGGTACGAAGGTGCTGTGGATGGAGCTGCTAGGCAAAAGAGTGAGTGGAAGACCAAAGAAAAGGTTTATGGATGTTGTGAGGGAGGACAGTGGGTGTTAGGGAGGAAGATGCATGAGATAAGCTTAAATGGAAAAAGATGACACACTCTGGTGACCCCTAACAGGACAAGCTGAAAGAAAAAGAAGACACTGTAAGTCCCTGCTGGGGTTAATGGGAATAGTGAAGTTTGAGAGCCATTTCCTGCCACATGTAACCCACCTCATGTACATTAGTTGACAAGAAACCTGTACAGGAGGTGGACTGGTCTTTGATGATGACAGGGCTTTTGATGACACTCAACACACTTTGGCTACAGTTGCTCTGCTAATGCACTCATCTCAAACTACTCTGGTTGCCCTCAAAACAGTTTTTTTTTTTTTTTTTTTTTTTTTTACTATGCAGTATGACCGGTGTCTGAACACAGCTTCGGGAATTGGGGGGTGGCTTGCAACCAATGTTTGTTTTTTTTTTGCAAGATGCTCAGTGACAACAAAAAGTACAGTACCTTTGCTTCTTTTTCTTTCGTCACTGGTCAACACTCCTGATATCTGTTGAAGGGCTCGCCAGTCAAAGGCTTTGTAACCATAAGCCACTGACTTTATCATCGTCAAGACCTCGAGGCTATGGTTAGGACAACAGCTAAGTCAGCTTTGTGCTACGTCGACATTTATAGGCCTATTGGACAGCCCCCACTGTGCAGCAGCTAGATCATGTGGCCTTTGACATTGTCAGTACCAGATCATTGTGTAACTTCGCCATGGAGTGAGCATGCGCAATGGTATTTGTGAGCTGGAAATGCCTGGTATTTTTACATCACCCACGACTTCTCATATCGAAATGTTAAAACCGTTACCATGCTAATGGGGCCAAGTTTGTCTGGCCTGACCTACTTAAGGATCAATGCCTGGGCAGGCTCCTGCATGGTGTTCCAGCGTGCCAAGGTACGGTAACACGTAAAGGATGCAAGGCTCTTTTACAGATTAATAGAGTATTGTTTCCTGTCCCTTAGTTTACATCTTACATGAGTACTATAAGTGGTTTACAGTAGTGCCTCGAGGGACGAGTGATTTGACTTACAAGTTTTTCTTAAATATGAGACGTGGATTGGCCAAGTCTTTTGTTTTCACTTGTAAAGTCGAACTTGATAAACACAACTGTATAGTAGCAAGGCGAAACAAGCAGCACTTTGGCTGATATAGTCAGTAAATATTCATCAAAAAAGGGCTCAAGCTGTACTGAAAACACAGCTCTTTTCTTAGCTGCTTATCCATCCACTTTCTTGGCTGCTTATCCTCACAAGGGTTGCTGGAGTGCTTGAGCATATCCCAGATGTCATCACAAAGGAGGCAGGGTATACCCTGAACTGGTTGCCAAGCAATCACAAGGCACATGGAGACAGAGAACAGTCGCACTCAGAATCATACCTCGGGGCAATTTAGAGTGTCCAATTAATGTTGTATGTTTTTGGGATGTGGGAGGAAACCCGAGTGCCCGGAGAAAACCCACACAGGCACGGGGAGAACATGCAAACTCCACACAGGCAGGGTCGGGATTGAACTCATGTCCTCAGAACTGTGAGCCTAACGCTTTACAGGTGCGCCACCCTGCCGCTTACAATTAACATAATCCGAAATAAAATAAAATAACTCCAGTAGGGTGATTAAAGCAATTTGAAGGTGTGGACTAAAGATCCCATAAAAGTGACAGGTAGGTCACAAGACCTGAGCAAGGTGGAAGGTGAAAGAAAACCAAAAGACCAACGAAGCCCATACATTGTGCTGCATAAGGCTGGGTCCAACCCTGTAACAATTAAGAACATCAACCTCGCAAACATGGTTGGCATGTGGGTTTGTGGTTGACTACCACAGAAAGATGCAGAAAGACAACACAATGAGATCCACAAGAGCATTTCTCCCCTTCAAAGAATGTGATATAAAATTCCTCACATTTGAGAAAAACGTGTATTTGTTTTTAAAATCCTGAAATCTAACTAATTAAAGCAGGGTTGTCAAACTTATTTTTGTCACGAGTCACATTGTAGTTACAGTTTCCCTCAGAGGGCCATTATGACTGTGAAACCAGAGAAATACTCAATATTCACCTCATCATTTACACACTAATTTCTGAACTAATTTTGGCATCATGAATCAAGGGTAATGGCTTTTACAACCATTGTTCATGTTGGGTGATAAAAATACTTATAACATCTCAATGTTATCATTTACAATATACTGTATGACAATTTGAAATTTTGGTACAGATTTTCACAAGAATCATGGAAGTTGACATATGATTTGCCTTCGCGGGACACGTAAAATTATGGTGGAAGGCCGGATCTGTCACGACCTATCGATATGGAAGTAGGACCCAAATGCAGGACTTGGGAGACGCAGAGGTAATTCGGGAAAAAAGTTTATTGTTCCAAGGTCAGGGATCAGGCAGACAGTCAGGTGCAGAAGAGGTAGTCAGGATGTCAGGCGTAGAGAGCCAGTTCGCGGGCAGGCACAGGGGAGATCGATCAAAGAAGGCAGGAGTGTCAAAGGAGTCAGGCTTATGGGGTCGGTTGGAGAACAGGCGGAGGTCGGTACACACGGGTTCACGATCAGAGTTACGGGAGTACAGGAACGGGGCATGAGTTGCAACGATCTGCGCAAGGACAAGTCGTCCCCAGGGTCCTATATATACTGGGTGTCATTATACTTCATGAGGCGCAGGTGTGTGTCTACTGATTGACTGGGCACGCCCAGCCCGGGCTGGAAGCCAGAAGCATGACAGGATCTGGCTCACGGGCCTTGAGTTTGACACCCGTGGATTAAAGCTTCAACATTAGTTCTTCAGTTGTTTGAGTAAATAAGGTTTGAGGAAAATATCAGTGTGTTCTATTCAAGAAAAGTATTTATTTTTTCATGCATATGTAGTATGTGTGATGTTTTTTGTTTGTTTGATTTGACTTTTTTTGTGTCCTGTTCAGCTGTTAGATCAAGCAGAATAGTGAATCAGAATCATTTTCATCTGCATCCCTTAATGCAGGAACAGTTTTACTGTGTTACAGGGGAGTCTTTGAGCTTCCTCTGTGATTTCTTCATATTTTAATTGAAGTTTTATTAAGGATCGTTGTAGATCGGTCAAACAGAAATGAAATTCCAGAGGGGTGAGAGAGAAATGAAAATAAAGAAAAAAAAAGACATACACAAAGCCCTAACTGTAAACAGAATGAGAAAAACAAATCTTTCTGTATCCACAACAAAGAATCATTAAATATGTATGTTGGATGAGAGTCGCGACAATATAAGATAGGGCAAGGACTGGAGAAGAAGCATGCAAGTCAAGGATCGTGAACCTGGCTATACAACAAATGTTGGGAATGACTTAGTGATTCATAGTGATACATAAGCTTTTCATGGATACAGTGATGAAAATAAGCATTTGAACACCCTGCTCTACTGCAAGTTCTCCCACTTACAAATCATGGAGGGGTCTGAAATTTTCATCGTAGGTGCATGTACAATGTGAGAGAGATAATCTAAAAAGAAAAATCCAGAAATCATGATGTATTATTTTTTTTAATGATTTATTTGTGTGATAGAGCTGCAAATAAGTATTTGAACACCTGTCTATCAGCTCGAATTCTGACCCTCAAAGACCTGTTCGTCTGCCTTTAAATGTCCACCTCCACTCCATGTATTATCCTGAATCATATGCACCTGTGTGAGGTCATTAGCTGCATAAAGACACCGGTCCACCCCATACAATCAGTAAGACTCAAACTTGTAACATGCCCAAGACCAAAGAGCTGTCCAAAGACACCAGAGACAAAATTGTACAACTCCACACAGCTGGAAAGGGCTACAGAGAAATTGTCAAGCAGCTTGGCGAAAAAAGGTCCACTGTTGGAGAAATCATTAGGAAATGGAAGAAGCTTAACATGACGGTCACTCTCAATCGGAATGAAACCTCATGCAAGATATCACCTCGTGGGGTCTCAATGATCCTTAGAAAGGTAAGGAATCAGCCCAGGACTACACGACAGGACTTTGTCAATGATCTGAAAAGAGCTAGGACAACCGTTTCCAAGGTGACTGTTGGTAATACACTAAGACGTCATGGTTTGAAATCATGCATGGCACGGAAGGTTCCCCTGCTTAAACCAGAACATGTCAAGGCCCGTCTTAAGTTTGGCAATGACCATTTGGATGATACAGAGGAGTCATGGGAGAATGTTTCGTGGTTAGATAATCATAATTCCACTCACTGTGTTTGGAAGACGAATGATGAATTCCATCCCAAGAACACCATCCGTACTGTGACGCATGGGGGTGGTACCATCATGCTCTGGGGGAGAGGGAGGAAGGGGCGTTCTGCACATGGGACTGCACGACTGCAATGTATTAAGGAGGGGATGACCACGGCCATGTATTTTGAGATATAGGGGAACAACCTCTTTCCCTCAGTCAGAGTACTGAAGATGTGTCGTTGCTGGGTCTTTCAACATGACGAAGACCCGAAGCGCACAGCCAGGAAAACCAAGAAGTGGCTCCGTAAGAAGCATATCAAGGTTCTGGCGTAGCCTAGCCAGTCTCCAGATCTAAACCAAATAGAAATTCTTTGGAGGGAGCTGAAACTCCATGCTTCTCACCGACAGCCCAGAAACCTGTGTGATCTTGAGAAGATCTGTGTGCAAGAGTGGCCAATATCCCACCTGGAGTGTGTGCCAACCTGGTGAACAACTACAGGAAACCTTTAACCGCTGTAATTGCAAACAAAGGCTACTGTACCAAATATTAACATTGGTTTTCTCAGGTGTTCAAATACTTATTTTCAGCTGTATCACACAAATAAATTGTTAAAAAAATCATACATTGTGATTTCTGGATTTTTCTTTTTAGATTATCTCTCTCACAGTGGACATGCACCTATGATGAAAATTTCAGACCCCTCCATTATTTCAAAGTGGTAGAACTTGGAATATAGCAGGGTTTTCAAATACTTATTTTCTTCACTGTACATAATTAAAGAAGGTCTGTTGTGTGTTGATCTATGTGTGGGTGTGCATGTTAACTTGTTTGTTTTATCTTTATGTAAATGTTGTGCTGGAAGGGGTGTGTATGCTTCTTGTATTGTACACATGTGTCATGACCAGATCGTTCTGTCATGACCAAAACTCGAGGCAGAACCCAAGATGCACAACTCATGAAACCAGGTATAGCTCGGGGAGCGAATTTATTCGATCCAAGGTTGATACACAGGCAGGCAGTCCAAACGGACAATAGTGTCAGAATCTCAAGCCAAAGATGCAAGATCGTCACTGAGGCAGGGTTTGGTACACAAAAGATCAAAGACATGAACATCAAACTGCGGGAACAGACATCAAAGTAAAGCCATCTGGGGAAAGACCAGACCACATGCATAGCAATATATATCGACGGTAATTAGCGTGAACAAGAAGCAGGTGGGTGAGTCTGCTCACTGGAGCAGGTGTGCACTGGGTCGAGGAAGAACACACAGATAACAGAATCGAGATCGTAGTTTGTTCCCTACTAGGGCCACCGTCACCCTTTTCTCAGGCCGCCACCTGGATACCAACAGCCAGACCAAACCCGTAAACCGGGACCTGGAGACGGCGACCAAAGCTAGAGGATGCGAGAATTGACCCCTCCGTACAGGGCACTTAACCACGCCTCCTGAAGTGACGTCACGCCACGTGCGCTGACGTAAGACAAACAATTCGTAAAAAATGGCAAATACAGTACAATACAATACAATACATTGTTGGACGTGCAGACGCCATGATTCTGATTTCATTCAAATCAACGATATATTATAGATTCTAAATACAATACATTCTGAACTGAGAGAGACGCCATGCTTCTGATTTCATTCAATCATTCACACGTAGCAATGTTATGCTAGCTTAGAACGTCTCATTCATTTATACGAGACGTGTATTAAAAATCAAATATAGGGCATATCTTCGTGCAAACACAGTCTGGTTAAGCTTCGGCCGTGAGCCAGCAAGAAACCGACACGTTTGTGCAGTCCGATCAACGCTAAATATCGCTCAACAAAGAATAAGTGTGTCAATCGTTCACACGTAGCGGTGTTATGCTAGTGGAGAACGTCTCATTCATTTATACGAGACGTGTATTAAAAATCAAATTTAGGGCATATCTTCGTGCAAACACAGTCTGGTTAAGCTTCGGCCGCGAGCCAGCAAGAAACCGACACGTTTGTGCAGTCCGATCATCGCTAAATATCGCTCAACAAAGAATAAGTGTGTCAATCGTTCACACGCAGCAGTGTTATGCTAGCGAAGAACTTCAAATTCATTTATACGAGACATGTATTGAAAATCAAATGTAGGGCATACCTTCATGCAAACATATCTGTTCCGGTTGATATTAGATGGATTTAGTTGATGATGCGGTCTTCCACAAAGTTTGATCCATCGAAGGCATTTTTCGTACAGGGTCTTCGGTTTTGGAAAGGGTACGAATCGAACTCCACCAACTAGCCTTTCAGGATACCTGTCGTCACTATTACAAAGTCCGTGACCACACTTCTTAACCATATTTTTTGTTAAATAACCCAAATACGCGATAAAACGCTAACTAAACCTATATTGGACCATGCAATCTTGTCTGAGAAAATGGCGGGAGCAAAAACGGGGTGTGGTTTATGCAGAGTTCTGGCCACTGATTGGTCAGTGACGCGGATTGCGCAATATCCACGGAGGGGTCAATTCTTCAGCGCGTCCTTAACCTGAGTATAAATTTCCCATGTGAAAACCGAAACAAAACAAGTTTCGGGCAGGATAGACGAGGGGTTGGATTCCGTTTTTTCCCTAACATGAATCCGCGACAGCGCTTCAAGCTTCATTTTCTTGGTACCCAGCCTATAGGACATTACAAAGTGGAACCGAATAAAGAAGAGTGACCATCTGGCTTGACTGCCATTTAGCGTTTTGGCTGACTTAAGATATTCCAAGTGCTTGTGGTCGATTAACACCAGAAACGGAACCTGTGCTCCTTCTAGCCAGCATCTCCACTCAGACAATGCCGATTACTCCCAGATGTGATAACTACGTTCCAATGTGGTCTTTGTTTTTTTTTTTTTTTTTAAATAAAACAGCAGTGGTGCAATCTTCAATCCTTGGGACTCCTCTGTGAGAGGAGCGCCTGTATGGCCGAATCCGGCATATCTAATTCGACAACAAAGTACAGATCAATCCAGCAAGACAAGAATTGGAGCGGAGGTAAAGCGAGCCTTGAATTTCTGTAAGGCTGCCTGACACGCTGGGTTCCAATCAAAGGAACTATATGGTGAGGTTAGGTTATGTAATCGGGTTGCGACTGCACAAAATTCCCAGATTAATTTTTGTTAGAAGTTGGCGAACCATATGATCCTCTGCAATTCATTACAAGTAGTAGGAGTCGACCATTGTTGAATGGCCTCAACCTTGCGGGGATCCATACAATCTCACCCTCCGCCAAGACGAAGGTTGGGAATGATAAGGATGACCGGTGAAACTCACACTTTTCCGCCTTGGCGTATAGGTCATGAAGAAGCAAGCATTGTAGTGCTGCACGGATGTGTCCGACGTGAGATTTTTCGCCCAGGGAGAAAATTAGAATATCATATAGGTACATTGGTAGCAAGCAACGGTGTGCATCAACTGACCACAGTAGAACCAGAGCTCCTCTCTTTCCCGGTGTAGACATTCCTCGGGAGACAGACGGTGGTGGCCCAGCTACATGTGCTCCTCCATATCGGGAGATGCATGCAGAGGAGCCTTGGTGTACCTGGTGCATTAGAACATGTTCCTCCACTGGCCGTTGTCCTGCTCACAATCCATGAGCCTTTTGTTGATTTTCAGAGGTCTGTTGACAAGTCCAGCGGGATCAGATGATCCTTTACAGTGGAGGACAGACCTTGAAAAAGGCATCTAGGAGTGCCATGTCGGTCCACTGACTTTCGGCTACTAGATTACATAACTCAAGTGTGTAGTTGCTGACCTTGCACTTCCTTGTCACAGCCTGACGAAGGAGTTTGCCGCCTCCAATTCTGTGGTCGGATATTCAAACACCTGTCCCATGAATTTCTCAAAGGATGTCCACGTCTGGCATGTGTCCACGTTGGGGCTCCACTCCCTCATCGCTCAAGCTTGGTGTCCACCAAAAGGCTGGAGAGATTCCTGCCACAACAATCACCAACAACACTTTATGACCACTGCTCCAGTCAGCCGCCTCAACAATCGAGGTACGGAACATGTTCCACTTCGATTTAATGTCCCCCTCCTTTCCCGGGACATTTGAGAAGTTCTCCTGGAGGTGTGCGTTGTGACTCCTCCGCCCCTCCTTCACCTGTGTGTCCAAGACAAGCAGCCAGAAGTCGATGACACAATCACAATGTCAGTCATCAAACTACGGGCTAGGATGCCAAGTGCACATGGGACACCCTCTGTCTGAATATGAATTGGGGGATGGGTGGGGGGGACTCATCAACCCCTCCAAGGCTTCAAAAAAGTGTTGGTACTCTGAGCTGCTCTTTGGTGTATTGGCACAAAAGGCAGGGAGGACATATCCCCTAACCTGAAGATGAAGAGAAGCTATCCACGTCCATTGGGATTACTCTTGTATAGGCACTGAGCCGGAGGGAAATAAATACTATATGCTCAGAACTGCTCTGTGTTTCTCACTGTGGGGAATTTCAGAGTAGAAGGGTGTCCTACCCCTCTCAAGAGGACTGGTACCAGAGCCAAAGCTGTATGAACATGACTAAATATAGACCTTGAACCAGCTTCTGTGGCACTTTTTGCCCATGTTTCCTCTTGTCATGGGCTAACATTTTGACAAATAATATATCCCTCTGGGCAGCACGATGACTCAGCTGGAAAGCGTTGGCCTCACAGTTAGAAGGTCTTGGGTTAAATCCTGGACCCGCATGGGTGGAGTTTACATGTTCTCCCCATGCCTGTGTGGGTTTTCGCCAGTCACTCCGGTTTCCTCCCAAAAACATGCAACATTAATTGGACACTCTAAATTGCCCTTGGGGGTGATTCTGAGTCTGGCTGTTTGTCTCAATGTGCCCTGCGATAGGCTGGTATCCCACCTCTTGCTCGTTGACACCTTAGAGAGGCTCCAGCACTCCAGCAACCCTTGTGAGAATAAGAGCGAAGAAAATGGATGGATGAATGGATGGATATATTCCTCTTTTCATTCCCTTTTCCGTTTGGTTTCGTTTCCTTGGTGGTGGAACCCCAAAATACAGGAAATCATCCAAGGAAGAGATTACCGAAGAAGAAGTGGGACACGGAGAGGACTGAGGAGAGGTGTAAGGAATACATTGAGATGCCCCATAGGGCAAAGGTAGAGGTGGCGAAGGCCGTACAAGAGGCATATGACGACATGTACTCCAAGTTGGATACGAAAGAAGGAGAAAAGGATCTCTACAGGTTGGCCAGACAGAGGGATAGAGATGGGAAGGACGTGCAGCAAGTAAAGGTGATTATGGATAGCGAAGGAAATATGTTGACTGGTGCAAGTAGTGTACTAAGTAGATGGAAAGAGTACTTTGAGAAGTTAATGAGTGAAGAAAATGGGAGAGAAGGTAGAGTAAAAGAGGCAAGCGTGAATGACCAGGAAGTGGCAATGATTAGTAAGCGAGAAGTTAAAAAGGCACTGAAAAGAATGAAAAACGGAAAGACAGTTGGTCCTGAAGACATACCAGTGGAAGTATGGAAGCAATTTGGTGAGGTGGCTGTGGAGTTTTTGACCAAGTTATTCAATAGAATACTAGCGGGAGAGAAGATGCCTGAAGAATGGAGGAAAAATGTGCTAGTCCCCATTTTTAATAATAAAGGTGAAACTACAGAGGAATAAAAATGATGAGCTACACAATGAATTTATGGGAAAGAGTAGTTGAGGCTAGACTCAGGACTGCGAGCAACACTTTGGTTTCATGCCTAGAAAGAGTACCATAGATGCATTGTTTGCCTTGAGGATGCTCGTGGAAATGTACAGAGAAGGTCAGAAGAGCTACATTGTATCTTTGTAGACCTAGAGAAAACCTATGACAGAGTACGTGGAGGAACAATTACAAAGATGGAGGTATGCACTGGAAAGGAGGGGAACGAAGATTGGTCGAAAAAAAAAACCAATGTATGTGCGTGAATGAGAGGGGCAGTGGAAGAAGAGCTCCAGAGAGAAGAGATAGTGAGGGTGGATGACTTCAAATACTTGGGGCCAACAATTCAGAGCTATGGTGAGTGTGGTAAGGAAGTAAAGAAACAGCTCCAAGCAGGATGAAACAGTTGGTGGAAGCTGTCAGGTGTTCTATGTGACAAAAGAGTATCCGCTAGGATGAAGGGCAAAGTTTATTAAAACAGTGGTGAGGCCGGCCATGATGTACTGATTAGAGATGGTGGCTCTGAAGAAACAAGAGGAAGCAGAATTGGAGGTAGCAGAAATGAAGATGCTGAAGTTCTCGCTTGGTGTAAACAGGCTCTATACGATTAGAAAGGAGCTCATTAGAGAGACAGCCAAAGTTGGATGATTTGGAGACAAGGTTAGAGAGAGCACACTTCGATGGTTTGGACATGTTCAGAGGTTTAGAGAGTGAGTATATTGGGAGAAGGGTGCTGAGGATGGAGCTGACAGGCAAAAGAGCGAGAGGAAGACCAAAGAAAAGGTTGATGGATGTTGTGAGGGAGTACATGAGGACAGTGGGTGTTAGAGAGGAAGATGCAGGAGATAGGCTTAAATGGAAAAACATGACACGCTGTTGCGACCCCTAACGCGACAAGCCGAAAGAGAAAGAAAATTCCCTTGTCCGTTTGTTTTTAAACTTTTTGCTCTTTGAAGGACAGCTTGCAGCTTGCCAATGAAGATTAAGTTGACACTGTACAGTACTGTCTGCAGACATTAAATCACACTATGTTTGAAAAATGTTGTTTTTATCAAGGTGTCAAGTGTCAAGACCAGGCAGTGAGAACACAAATCTAAAGAATAATTAATAAATAATACAAGCATGAAACATTAAAGTCAACTTAATAGCAGTCTAATGATTCATTCATTATATCGGTTTGCAGTTGTACCATCCAACTTAATTGATCCATGCTTGGCAAGTTAGCATTCCGGAAAAACAACAATCAAACATCTAAATCATTTTATATGGTAATTAATCAATTCTACTGATACTGGAAAACAACGTATTTCTACACAACAGACTTTATATGGAAGTGTCTTTGTGTTGTATTTTCAAGACGTGATCCAGCATTTACAGTAGCCCAATGGCCCTGGGCTAGATTGTTGCTGTGTCGAGTCACCACATACCTGTTGACACTATCCTTCTTGGACCAGTACAAACCAAAAATTTTGCTGACTGAAAATGCCCCAAAAATGCATTTTTTGTTTCTGGTGAACAGTCTTTTTACCAAAACATTTTTTCCGGTTGGCCTCAGACAGGATGTTGTGATGACGTAAAGAAAAAAATGTGACAACTATGAGCCTGACTGAATAAACGGCTATATATATATCGGCGTGTACCTCACCTTGATAAGGGAAGGGCCGCTATGGGCTGTCTAACAGCGAAACAGATGGAGTTTATGGGAAGACTCCCCAAAATTCATATGTACAACAAACCCTCCAATGTGAAGTAGTATTATTGTTGCACATATTTTGGACATTAATTGAAAAAAACCCTGAAAATAAAGACATTTTTTTGTTTCCAGCCACTCTGCTGTAAATAATGTTGAAAATTCGGATGGTTCTTCGAGCGGAATGACGGAGAGTCTGATGAGCTCGCTCCGCCAAGCGGCGGACCCGTGAGCTCGCTCCCCAGCCGAGCGAGCTCCTGGCTCTGGATGGAAGTATCCCTCCGTCTTCCTGATCAACCGATACCGCTATTTCTTCATCAGATAAGGATAAATCTGAGAAATTAGCACTGGGCATAATGGTGTCCCATGTAATCGAGCGTTTGGAACAGCACATAACATGTCACATATGCCCACATAGGTCAGGTGACTCGCGAAAATGGCAGCGCCTCTGAAAATTCGTAATTGTCGATAAAAATCTTCTCAAAACACTATTAAATGACAGAGGATTTAACATCACATTGTCAAGATAGAGTACAAATTACAAGACCTATTGGATATATTGTTAATGCAAGCTACTGGATTTCCCCTTTTAACATGATGACTGTGAGTTTAACCAGCGATGACATTTGTTGAAACCTAGTGACTTAAAAGCATTATTCAAACATTATGCAACTTTAAGATAAATTATTTAATCTGCATCATGCATATTGCATCATGCACAAGGATCCCAGTGTGTGCCTTATTTAAGACCAAATTTAAAGGCTAAAAAAGGCACTAGTGAAAAATAAAGATAATTCTGTTTTCTGAGCCTGCCGTATCCATGCTTACTATTTTGCGGGGGACCAAAATCATGAACACACAGTTTAGATTTTTTTAGGATAAATTAAAGTATATTATTTAGGAGGGGCACGTTGGAGTACTGGATAGCAAGAGTGGCGCATAGCTCAGAAGTTGCAGGTTTGTATACAGGCTCCAGTCATCTCCAGTCTGCAGATGGTATTTTATTCACGCAAAATTCAATACTGCCATTGGCCACCCCAAAATCATGAAAAAAAGATTAGTTTTATTATCAACTGTAGCTGTTTTTAAAGATTACATTGGAATAATAAAAATAAATAGTCTTATCTATTTATTAACACTGATTTATTGCTTTAGATTAATTAGATATCTCAAAAATGTATATACTGTATTACATTTCTCTGGACAGGAGTGTAGTTTACACTTTCACATGAGAGCTTTATTTTTCAAAACCTCATGAAAATAAATGTAAGCATGACAGTCTAGAAACAAACTAACGCAGAGAATATTGATAGACAAAAGTAAAACTTGGTAACCCAGTCTAGAAGAGCAGCATCTACAATATAAAGTAAAAAAAAAGTTAGTTTTATTTCTTTTTTTAAATCTCAATTTCATACAGAGTGTACTGACCTACTTGTAGAAAATACATATTCTAATTAGAGATGGGAATTGATAATATTTTTCAGATTCCATTTCTATTTTTGGCGGCACAGTGGGGCAGCTGTAAAGCATGGGCCTCAAATTTCTGATGGCCGGGGTTCAATCTTGACCCTCCCTGTGTGGAGTTTGCATGTTCTCCCCATGTGACTGCGTGGGTTTTCTTCAGGCACTCCGGTTTCCTCCCACATCCCAAAAACATGCATTAACTGGACACTCTAAATTGCCCATAAGTGTGATTGTGAGTGAGATTGTCTACATGTGCTCTGCGTGTACCCCGCCTCCTGCCTGATGATAGCTGGGATAGGCTCCAGCACTCCCCATGACCTTTATGAGGATAAGCAGCTAAGAAAATTGACGGATGAATTTCTATTTTAGACACTGCTCAATTATTAAATTCTTGATTGATTTTCATTGAGGGAAAAAAAACAAGCAGGAATAATTACCATGATTATAACACAATTTCCTCACACATCTTTCCATGCCTACCAACTGGAACTACTAAATAGAGATACGTAAAAATACATTTAGAATGACAAAAAATACGAATCTACAGCTCATACAATATAAATGGGGTGTTGGTGGAGAAGGGGTGGCATTGGATCCCTGCGGCCACCGCCTGGTGGCCATTGGTTGGGGAGCTCCGGCGGTGTACCACCCAGAGTCCATGTTCTGTCCACAGGGTTGCTCTTGGGCAGACCCCTAGTCAATTCATTTAGTGTGGTCCTTCGCCTCCATGTTGCGGACACAGCAATTATAGGACATTTGTGTCGGTCTTTTTCCATGCACAATGGTGTGACTTTACTTGTATGCGTCTGTAGGCACACATCCCTCAGCATTCTTACATCAGGTGTGGGACTACTCATTTATTCCAACAAATAACTCATGTACAGTGAAGAAAAAGAGTATTTAAACACCCTGCTATATTGCAAGTTCTCCGATTTAGAAATCATGGAGGGGTCTGAAATCTTCATCGTAGCTGCATGTCCACTGTGAGAGAAATAATCTAAAAAGAAAAATCCAGAAATCACAATGTATTATTTTTTAACAATTTATTTGTGTGATACAGCTGCAAATAAGTATTTGAACACCTGAGAAAACCAATGTTAATATTTGGTACAGTAGCCTTTGTTTGCAATTACAGCGGTTTAAGTTTTCCTGTAGGTGTTCACCAGGTTGGCACACACTCCAGGTGGGATATTGGCCACTCTTCCACACAGATTTCTGGGCTCTTGCTGAGAAACAGAGTTTCAGCTCCCTCCAAAGAACTTCTATTTGGTTTAGATCTGGAGACTGGCTAGGTGACGCAAAAACCTTGATATGCTTCTTACGGAGCCACTATTTGGTTTTCCTGGCTGTGTGCTTCGGGTCATTGTCATGTTGAAAGACCCAGCCACGACCCATCTTCAATGCTCTGACTGAGGGAAGGAAGTTGTTCCCCCAAATCTCACAATACATGGCCGCGGTCATCCTCTCCTTAATACAGTGCAGTCGTACAGTCCCATGTGCAGAAACCCCCCCCCCCCCATCCCCCAGAGCATGATGGTACCACCCCCATGCTTCACAGTACGGATGGTGTTCTTGGGATGGAATTCATCATTTGTCTTCCAAACACAGTGACTGGAATTATGACCAAAATGTTCCATTTTGGTCTCATCTAACAACGAAACATTCTCCCATGACTCCTCTGTATGGTCATTAGCAGACTTACGACGGGCCTTGACATGTTCTGGTTTAAGCAGGGGAACCTTCCGTGCCATGCATGATTTCAAACCATGACGTCTTAGTGTATTACCAACAGTCACCTTGGAAACGGTTGTCCTAGCTCTTTTCAGATCATTGACAAAGTCCTGTCGTGTAGTCCTGGGCTGATTCCTTACCTTTCTAAGGATCTTTGAGACCCCACGAGGCGATATCTTGCATGAGGTTGCATTCCGATTGAGAGTGACCATCATGTTTAGCTTCTTCCATTTTCTAATGATTGCTCCAACAGTGGACCTTTTTTCACCAAGCTGCTTAATTTCTCCGTAGCCCTTTCCAGCCATGTGGACGTACAATTTTGTCTCTGGTGTCTTTGGACAGCTCTTTGGCCTTGGCCATGTTACAAGTTTTAGTCTTACTGATTGTATGGGGTAGACAGGTGTCTTTATGCAGCAAATGACCTCACACAGGTGCATATGATTCAGGATAATACTTGGAGTGGAGGTGGACATTTAAAGGCAGACTAACAGGTCTTTGAGGGTCAGAATTCGAGTTGATAGACAGGTTTTCAAGTACTTATTTGCAGCTCTATCACACAAATAACTCATTAAAAATATCATACATCATGATTTCTGGATTTTTTTTATAGATTCTCTCTTACAGTGTACATGCACCTACGATGAAAATTTCAGACCCCTCCATGGTTTCTAAGTGGGAGAACTTGCAGTAGAGCAGGGTGTTCAAATACTTATTTTCATCACTGTATCCATGAAAAGCTTAAGTATCACTATGAATCACTAAGTCATTCCCAACATTTGTTGTATAGCCAAGTTCACGATCCTTGACTTGCATGCTTCTTCTCCAGTCCTTGCCCTTGTCTTATATTGTCGCGACTCTCATGCAATATACATATTTAATGATTCTTTGTTGTAGATACGGAATGATTTGTTTTTCTCATTGTGTTTACAGTTAGCGCTTTGTGTATGTCTTTTTTTTCTTTTCTTGTGAAAGAGCTCACCAAAAAAGAAAACTACTGAAATCACAATGTATGATTTTTTTTTTAGCGATTTGTTTGTGTGATACAGCTGCAAGATATCACCTCATGGGGTCTCAATGATCCTTAGAAAGTTAAGGAATCAGCCCAGGACTACACGACAGGACTTGGTCAATGACCTGAAAAGAGCTTGGACCACCGTTTCCAAGGTGACTGTTGGTAATACACTAAGACGTCATAGTTTGAAATCATGCATGCACGGAAGGTTCCCCTGCTTAAACCAGAACATGTCAAGGCCCGTCTTAAGTTTGCCAATGACCATTTGGATGATAGAGGAGTCATGGGAGAACGTTTCGTTGTTAGATGATAATTCCACTCACTGTGTTTGGAAGACGAATGATGTATTCCATCCCAAGAACACCATCCGTACTGTGACGCATGGGGGTGGTACCATCATGCTCTGGGGGAGAGGGAGGAAGGGGCGTTCTGCACATGGGACTGCACGACTGCAATGTATTAAGGAGGGGATGACCGCGGCCATGTATTTTGAGATTTTGGGGAACAACCTCTTTCCCTCAGAGTATTGAAGATGTGTCATTGCTGGGTCTTTCAACATGACGAAGACCCGAAGCGCACAGCCAGGAAAACCAAGAAGTGGCTCCGTAAGAAGCATATCAAGGTTCTGGCGTAGCCTAGCCAGTCTCCAGATCTAAACCAAATAGAAATTCTTTGGAGGGAGCTGAAACTCCATGTTTCTCACCGACAGCCCAGAAACCTGTGTGATCTCGAGAAGATCTGTGTGGAAGAGTGGCCAAAATCCCTCATGGATTGTGTGCCACCCTGGTGAACAACTACAGGAAACCTTTAACCGCTGTAATTGCAAACAAAGGCTACTGTACCAAATATTAACATTGGTTTTCTCAGGTGTTCAAATACTTATTTTCAGCTGTATCACACAAATAAATTGTTAAAAAAATCATACATTGTGATTTCTGGATTTTTCTTTTTAGATTATCTCTCTCACAGTGGACATGCACCTATGATGAAAATTTCAGACCCCTCCATTATTTCAAAGTGGTAGAACTTGGAATATAGCAGGGTTTTCAAATACTTATTTTCTTCACTGTACATAATTAAAGAAGGTCTGTTGTGTGTTGATCTATGTGTGGGTGTGCATGTTAACTTGTTTGTTTTATCTTTATGTAAATGTTGTGCTGGAAGGGGTGTGTATGCTTCTTGTATTGTACACATGTGTCATGACCAGATCGTTCTGTCATGACCAAAACTCGAGGCAGAACCCAAGATGCACAACTCATGAAACCAGGTATAGCTCGGGGAGCGAATTTATTCGATCCAAGGTTGATACACAGGCAGGCAGTCCAAACGGACAATAGTGTCAGAATCTCAAGCCAAAGATGCAAGATCGTCACTGAGGCAGGGTTTGGTACACAAAAGATCAAAGACATGAACAAACTGCGGGAACATGACATCAAGGTAAAACCATCTGGGGAAAGACCAGACCACATGCATAGCAATATATATCGATGGTAATTAGCGTGAACAAGAAGCAGGTGGGTGAGTCTGCTTACTGGATCAGGTGTGCACTGGGTCGAGGAAAAACACACAGATAACAGAATCGAGATCGTAGTTTGTTCCCTACTATGGCCAAAGAGCTGTCCAAAGACACCAGAGACAAACTCCACACGGCTGGAAAGGGCAACGGAGAAATTGCCAAGCAGCTTGGTGAAAAAAGGTCCACTATTGGAGCAATCATTAGAAAATGGAAGAAGCTAAACATGACGGTCAATCTCAATCGGAGTGGATGCCCGTGCAAGATATCACCTCATGGGGTCTCAATGATCCTTAGAAAGGTAAGGAATCAGCCCAGGACTACACGATGGGACTTGGTCAATGACCTGAAAAGAGCTAGGACCACCGTTTCCAAGGTGACTGTTGGTAATACACTAAGACGTCATGGTTTGAAATCATGCATGGCACGGAAGGTTCCCCTGCTTAAACCAGAACATGTCAAGGCCCGTCTTAAGTTTGCCAATGACCATTTGGATGATACAGAGGAATCATGGGAGAATGTTTCATGGTCAGATGAGACCAAAATTGAACTCTTTGGTCATAATTCCACTAACCGTGTTTGGAGGAAGACGAATGATGAGTTCCATATTGTGAGATTTCGGGGAACAACCTCTTTCCCTCAGACAGAGCATTGAAAATGGGTCATGACTGGGTCTTTCAAAATGACAATGACCCGAAGCCAGGAAAACAAAGGAGTGTCTCCGTAAGAATCATATGAAGGGTCTGGCGTGGCTAAGCCAGTCTCCAGACCTAAACCCAATAAAAAATCTTTGGAGGGAGCTGAAACTCAGTGTTTCTCAGTAACAGCCCAGAAACCTGTGTGATCTAGAGATCTGTGTGGAGGAGTGGGCCAAAATCCCTCCTGCAGTGTGTGCGAACCTGGTGAACAACTACAGGAAACGTTTGAGCTCTGTAATTGCAAACAAAGGCGACTACCAAATATTAACATTGGTTTTCTCAGGTGTTCAAATACTTATTTGCAGCTTTATCACACAAATAAATTTTGTTTTCTAACGATTGCTCCAACAGTGGACCTTTTTTTACCAAGCGGCTTGGCAATTTCTCCGAAGCCCTTTCCAGCCATGTGGAGATGTACAATTTTGTCTCTGGTGTCTTTGGACAGCTCTTTGGTCTTGGCTATGTTCCAAGTTTGAGTCTTACTGATTGTAGGGGTGAACAGGTGTCTTTATGCAGCTAACGACCTCACACAGGTGCATCTGATTCAGAATGATACATGGAGTGGAGGTGGACTTTAAAGGCGGACTAAGAGGTCTTTGAGAGTCAGAATTCTTGTTGATAGACAGGTGTTCAAATAATTATTTACAGCTGTATCACACAAATAAATCATTAAAACAAAACTCATATTTTCTGATTTCTGGATTTTTCTTTTTAGATTATCTCTCACAGTGGACATGCACCTCCGATGAAAATTTCAGACTCCTCCATGATTTCTAAGTGGGAAATATTGCAATATCGTAGGGTGTTCAAATACTTATTTTCTTTACTGTATAGACATGGCAAAGCACTGAGGATCCAGGTGTGTAAAGAAAACCTGTGGGAGCCACCCATGCTCAGAGATGCTTCCACCTGCAACCACAGAAAAAAGCTGCTGCAAAAACCATCATGACTATGGAAGACCAAGATGGACTCCCGCTACTGCACAGAGCTCTGCAGAATCACAACCCCATGGGCAGACCAAACACACCTACCATGCATGAGGAAATACTGGATTTAAACTAAAAAGGTTCTGAACACTAAAGGACAACAATTACAAAACAATAAACTACGATAGGCGGCACGGTGGAACATCTGGAAAGCATTGGCCTCACAGTTCTGAGGTCCCGGGTTCAATCCTGGTCCCGCCTGTGTGAGATTTGCATGTTCTCCCTGTGCCTGCGTGGGTTTTCTCTGGGCACTCTGATTTCCTCCCACATCCCAAAAACATGCAACATTAATTGGACCCTCTAAATTGCCCCTCGATGTGATTGTGAGTGCAGGCGTTTGTGCTCTGTGATTGGCTGCTAATCAGTTCAGAGTGTACCCTGCCTCCTGCCCGTTGACAGCTGATATAGGATCTGGCACTCCCACGACTCGTGAGGATAAGCGGCTAAGAAGATGGATGGATGGGTGGATAAACTAGGATACTAATGGTAAATGTAATGGATAGATAAATTAATAAATAAATCATGAATAAACAAAAAATGGATGGATGGAAAAAAGTGTCAACCAGTGTCGCATCACTGCAACTGCATATTCCTTGATGAATGCATTGACAATTAAATGTAAGTAATGCAAGAAGCCTACCCAGTCAAACAAGATACTGTACATAATTAGTCAGATTATATTGCAGAATATGAGATGTGTGGGCTGTGAGATATTACACATCTGCTTTTTTACCCTCAAAGCCTATATTTAAACCTGCCATGTTTAATTCATCATGATGTTCCTTCCTCTCAAGTTGGCTCTTTGAGACGATACAGTTCCAAGGACATAAGAGAATAAAATGTCAAGGCCTTATAGTCACTTTATAGATGGGATATTCCTCAAGGTAAAAACAGTCAGTGCGTCTCAGCAGAATGTATAAGCAGAAAAGCTATAAAACCAGCTTTCAGCTACACAGTAGCATTTCCTGTAGGCGTGAATGTGAATAGTTACCATCCCCTCGATATCAGCCCTGTGATAGACCGACAGTCTATCAAGGAAAAACTCACTTATCACTGTAAAACAACAACAGTAAATGGCTAAATAGTCTTATATATGTGTCAGATTCGCAAATATTTATGCCTTCTAGGATGTGGTAGAGCAAGTAAGCGTAGTTTATGTCACAGGCTGGGAGGTTTCATAATTAACGGGAGCCACCAGAGCTTGCAATTCCCAATTAATCAAGAAGGATCAGACTACAAGATCTGTAGTCTCACAATAATGCTTTGCAGGAAAACCTTGTTTGTAGGGTCGCAAAAAAACGCTTACTTTCATAATCGGTTTTAACCGAACACCTGTAGCAAAAAAAAAAAAAAATGATTAACCGGTTTTAAAATCGGTACCATCGATCGTTAATGTACTCCACGGCAATGGGGTAATTTGTATACAATATTGACAAACAAGCTTGTTGAATGTGGCTTTCAACAACGCACTCGTGTAAGTTAAATTTTTGCTCTTTTTTTTGTAAAAATGTCTTAATGTTAACATTCTTCTTTCGGACTTTCAGAAAGGGCATGAAAGTATACCAACAGGGAACAGCTTGCCAGGGTTGGCGGTCATCCGAGGGCGTCCAATTCTTGAGGGGTATTTCCAGCCCACGTCCAACATTCACTGTTTGAAATTTGAATGTTGTTACAGATAATAAATTGATCTCTCATGTTCTTTATTTCTTACAATACAAGTATGTCTAGTACCAGAATACCAGCAGTATATAATTGTAAATTCGTAATAGCACACATACTATTATAAATGATTGCTTAACAAAGTTTATCAATCATTTCAACCATCAATAACTTTACCAAAAATAGCCCCAAAAAAATTAACACACATGGCCTCATACATTTAGAACATTTGTATATACTGCGAATACAAAATATTTTGCATGTTACAGTAGCACACTCACCGATCACCATTGCCCTCCTCGGCATGTCTCATGAGGTGGGGGGAGCGCCGTATAGGAAAAATATACACGGTAGAAAAATTAAAACGTTTGACAAAACAAAGACAGTTGAAAAATTGTAATGTATGGTACATTAAGTTCTGAAAATTATCATACAGATTACTCTACACAGAACAGTTAAACAAAATGAGCTATTTGAGGCTTCCTGGATTTCTTAAAGTAGTCTTTAAGAAAGCACATAACATGTAAGGTTTTCCCAGACAGTCTTGCTCTTGATTTTGTGGCAAACTGTCCTGCGATTGAAAAGGCCCGTTCAGACTGCACGCTGGTCGGCTTAAATGTTAACAAGGCATTAAAGAGACATTCGAGGATAGGACTTCTGGTCAAACTGGACTCGTAAGCCTTGAATTCTTTGGACATGTCCACTTTGGTGTCACGTTTTGGCTGGGCAGCCTGGGTCTTCATCTGTTGCATGGCAGCCGTATATTCCTGCAACAACCTGGAATATGACACAGGTGACTCATCCATCACTGTAGAATCGGCACTAACAGCGGCTGTGTCCTCCTGAGATGCGGGGCCCTCTGCGTTGGAGTCAAGTACTTCAGGAAACAGCCTCCTGTACAGGGCCTCGGCACATCTCTTCAAGTTCTGCTTCGAGACTGGGGTTCCAAAGACTGGATCCGTTTTTGCGACGGTGGGGTTGTGTAAATACCGGAGTAGCGCAACTGCCTCGGTCTGACGCCGGCATTTGTACCGTTCAAGCAATTGGACATGAATCTGTATCGAGAGGGGGGTTTTCAATCCGTCCAGTTTTTTTCCCAACAGGAAAACCATTGAGGTTTCTGCTTGAAGTAAGTCCATGTCATCGGCACTGATGGCTTTCAAAATCATTTCAACTGGCCGTAGAGTGTCTACAATAGTTTGCAAAATATCCCACTCCTCTTGAGACACAGATTCTGGGACGAGAACAGCCCTCAAAGCATTTGGTATGCAGGATTTTAACAGCACAAATCTTTCCACCATGTAAAACATGCTATTCCATCAGGTTCTACAGTCAAGTAACAGTTTTAATTCTTTCTGAAATTTTGCTCTGACAAAGTCTTGTAACTTATCATTTTTCAATGGCGATTTTCGAAAGATGCGACATATTTTCTGACCTTGTCAATGGTTGCTCTGTACTCAGATACCAACGGCATGTACATCTCTACAACTTCTGAATCTTCCTCCCCCTCAGACTCCTCATCAGCATTCCCCTCAGATTCGGAATCAGGGCTATCAGACTCGGGGTCATTGGGTTGTAGAAGTCTGGGTTCGTGTTCATTTACTTTGTACAAAACATCACAAACAGCAAGGTGCATACAATGGGCAATGCATTGTTGATGGTCGGGGGTAACCTCACGTCCAAACTTGACCATGACAGCTGCACCGTCCGGGGTGCAGCCCACGATGTCTTTCTGGACGTCGAGTCCAAAGTCTGACAAATGTTTCCCAACTGTCTGGGCGGCTTTTTTAGCGTCAAGGGATCAGTCTATCTGGACTAATCCTAAGGACCAATGTTCGTCCTTGGAATGAACGTTAATATTCATAAAACACTTGTTTTGAATTGCGGTGTACTCATCCAGCGTGATGGAATACCTATGACCATTTTGTGTTTTGTTCATTTTTGTTGGTTTGAAAGAATGAATACACCATCGCCTTAACAGTGTTTCCACATGAGGGGGAAGGTTTGTCGTAATGATCTTTTTGAGCCCAAAGATTTCTCTGAATAAATTCAGAATTAGCAATTGAATTGAAGGAGAAGCCCTCCACAGCTGCTAACTTTGAGACTTCTTCGGTCATTGATTTTTTCAGTAGATATTTATCAATACTACACGCACCCTCAACTCTTGCAACTTTCGAGTCTTTATCATCACACAACTTCAAGCAGTTTACCTTCTCGACATGAGCAGCCATGGAGGACATCGATCCCCCTGCACATTTGATAAGCTTTTTACATAAATTGTACTCACTTTCATCTTTCGATTCTTTACTTCTTGTAAAGTACTCCCATACTTTGGAGCGTTTCCTCGATGCCATGTTTGATGTTTCTTTGATTTAACTGAATGTTCTTTTGAGTCCAACTTTACTCTAACAGCGAAACTTGAAAAAAGTGGAAATGATATTGAAAAAATAGCGCAATGTGGAATACCGGAACCGGAAGAAATTATTGGAAATTTTAACAGATTTCGAAAGTCCAATTACGATTTTGGTTTTTAAAAAAAAAATCGAAAACCGGTTATAACCAATTAATTGTAACCGTTTGCGATCCCTACTTGTTTGCTTTGAATATTTCTTGGATTGGAAAGAAATGCAGCTATTTTGATTTGGTGAATGAAAAAATATGTATACAATTTTGTATGCATATAGTTTAGTCTATACTGCACTGGAAAGGAGAGGAATGAAGATTAGCCGAACTAAAACAGAATATATGTGCGTGAATGAGAAAGGTGGAGGGGGAAGAGTGAGGCTACAGGGAGAAGAGATAGCGATGGTGGAGGACTTCAAATATTTAGGGTCAACAATCCAGAGCAACGGTGAGTGTGGTAAGGAAGTGAAGAAACAGGTCCAAGCAAGTTGGAACAGCTGGCGAAAGGTATCTGGTGTGTTATGTGACAGAAGAGACTCTGCTAGGATGAAGGGCAAAGTTTACAAAACTGGTGAGGCCGGCCATGATTAGATTACGGATTAGAGATGGTGGCACTGAAGAAACAACACGAAGCAGAACTCGAGGTAGCAGAAATGAAGATGTTGAGGTTCTCGCTTGGAGTGAGCAGGTTGGATAGGATTAGAAATGAGCTCATTAGAGGGACAGCCAAAGTTGGATGTTTTAGAGACAAGATTCGAGAGAGCAGACTTCGATGGTTTGGACATGTTCAGAGGCGAGAGAGTGAGTATATAGGTGGAAGGGTGCTGAGGATGGAGCTGCCAGGCAAAAGAGTGCGAGGAAGACCAAAAGAGAAGGTTTATGGATGTGGTGAGGAAAGACATGAGGGCAGTTGGGGTTTGAGACGAAGATGCAGAAGATAGGCTAAGATGGAAAAAGATGACACGCTGTGGCAACCCCTAACGGGACAAGGCAAAAGGAAAAGAAGAAGATAGTTTAGTCTATAGTTTAAGATAGCGAAATATGGATTAATTAGGTGTCTCATGGAGTTAATTCCGAAAATGAAGGACGATTAAGATGAGTTGCTGCCTAAACTCCACCAGCTGAGGGGCAATTACTCATTAGACGTGGAACACACATAAAGACACGCATTTGTCTCGATTTTGCCCCTTCCCATCCACAAATGGCAAATGCCAGACTACTTAATGTCTCATAAAATTATGCTATAAATGTATCCTGTAGTTTAAGGTGATGTGGAACAAAATGTAGCCAATTCAAGAAGTGCCCTGATTAAGGAACAAGCAAGTCTCTGTAATTAAAAAAAGTCCTACCAAATATAGTTTTTTGTTTATTTATTTTTGTTGTTGAAGGGTTTTGTTTTTTTTTTTTTACCTTGGGTTCCCCAAAAGCCCAAGTAGTATATTCCAGAGCAAAACATTTTTGAGATCAAAATTCTGTAAGACACAGGAAACATCGGCACTATATATCTAGTAATGTTCGTTCTTAGTTTTCGTTAAATCACATTGGAGTATGTTAGATTACTGCCTTGTTTCTAGATCAGCGGTGGATCAAAATCTTTTGGTGTGTGGTGTTGAGATTATTGTTACGCACCACACACAGCATGATCAAAACTATTCAATGAATTATTTTGGGGGGTTCATCTTCATGTGTGATGTCTGTAACAGAAAAATGTGTGGACCAGGACTAAAGGTCATATTCTCCACTTCTTGTACAAGTCTTTATTTTTGTGCACCTAATTTACGCAGGTATAGGCATTCTCTTGTCCATACTTTTGATAGCCAACTGTGCACAACCTGCAAATTTGTGCACAACTAAAGACGCGTGACTCAATGAAGTCAGAGCCTGGCACAGCATTATCCTGAGATGCGTGGATGTCAGTCAAATCCCTTTGAAAACTACAGGACCCTATAAGTGTGAAAAAATACAAAAAAGAAAAAAAAAAAGAAATTACATTGCGGATGTGTCATTGTGGGATGTGCACACTCCGGATGTGGTGTAATGTGATCGGGACGCATTACAGTCATTGGCTGTTTTTTTCCATACAGTCGGTGAGCGTAGGTGACATTAGCTCGCATTATTGCTAAGGTGTGGTTTGCAATAGCACGACGAATCAACAGTTACAGGGCCATTGCCAGGGAGTTGAGTGAATAAAAATATTTCATGTTATGTTTCACCTTCATGGGGTGCGGGACTTACTACAGGCTTTGGCTAGCAGAAGAGAAGAAGTGGCTCACCAGTTAACCCTGCTGTTAGGCTCAGCTTTTCACTTATATCACGGTTGACCCGGATTACCACTACAACACATGTGTCAAGAACAGAAAGGCAGACCAGACATTGGGAGGTGAAGAGTGTTGAGAGAAAAACAGAGCTTAAAAAAAAAGACATCAATTATTAAATTGATTGTTGCCGAGTTTGACCAACAAAATAATTGTAGTTACAAGAGTCATGTTAGGAGCTTTAAAGTTCAGAAATGCAATTTTAAATTTTGCTGAAGGTTAAATTAATTAATCAACAGAGGTCATAATTACTGCAAATAGCAAGTAAAGTCAAGGTCAGAGAACTTTATTTTTTTTTTGTATCTGGACCTCCCAGAAATTCTTGAATAAACTCACAGTTATCTTAGTAATACCAATTCCGATGTGTGGGATTTAAACTGACCAGCAGCAGTTTCTTTACTTATTACTGTCAGTATCAAGGCTTAAAATAAATCGTATCATTTCGTAGTTTGAGCGTTAAAGTTACTATTCTGCACCTCAGGTTCACCACTGACACGGTCGCGGAGATGGACACACTCAAGAGGGGATGTTGCAATTGTACTTTCAGGCTCTTCCATAGTTTGAAGGAAAATACTTGGCATCGTCTCTTTCTTTATATACATTTATTTATGGCATAGACGGCATAGACTCATCAGAAAACAGAGTAACATCAGTCATTTCAGTATCACTATACATCCCATAATACAACAGAGCAAACAAACGCACCCTTACAGCTCATTGGTGTTAGTGGATCATGTGACCCCCACGAGATAACTCGTTTCAAAATAAAATCCCAAAAATAAAACAAAATATGAAAACATAATTCAACACCCCCATTTGTTCTCATCCCCATAAAACCATATGCTCAATTTTCAAAGAACCAAATTCTGTATTTTTTGTCTTTGCAACCGACTTTGTCAACATATCTGCCGCCATTTCTTCTGATGAACTTCTTCTTCTTCTTTTCCTTTCGGCTTGTCCCGTTAGGGGTCGCCACAGCGTGTCATCTTTTGCCATCTTAGCCTGTCTTCTGCATCTTCCTCTCTAACCCCAACTGCCCTCATGTCTTCCCTCACCACATCCATAAACCTTCTCTTTGGTCTTCCTCTCGCTCTTTTGCCTGGGAGCTCCATCCTCAGCATCCTTCTACCAATATACTCACTCTCTCGCCTCTGAACATGTCCAAACCATCGAAGTCTGCTCTCTCGAATCTTGTCTCCAAAACATCCAGCTTTGGCTGTCCCTCGAATGAGCTCATTTCTAATCCTATCCAACCTGGTCACTCCGAGCGAGAACCTCAACATCTTCATTTCTGCCACCTCCAGTTCAGCTTCCTGTTGTTTCTTCAGGGCCACCGTCTCTAATCCGTACATCATGGCCGGCCTCACCACTGTTTTGTAAACTTTGCCCTTCATCCAAGCAGACACTCTTCTGTCACATAACACACCAGACACCTTTCGCCAGATGTTCCAACCTGCTTGGACCCGTTTCTTCACTTCCTGACCACACTCTCCATTGCTCTGTATTGTTGACCCCAAGTATTTGAAGTCGTCCACCCTCACTATCGTTTTTCCCTGTAGCCTCACTCTTCGCCCTCCACTTTTCTCATTCACGCACATATACTCTGTTTTACTTCGGCTAATCTTCATTCCTCTCCTTTCCAGTGCATGTCTCCATCTTTCTAATTGTTCCTCTGCATGCTCCCTGCTTTCACTGCATATCACAATATCATCTACGAGCATCATGGTCCAAGGGGATTCCAGTCTAACCTCATCTGTCAGCCTATCCATTACCACTGCAAACAGGAAGGGGCTCAGAGCTGATCCCTGATGCAGTCCCACCTCCACCTTAAATTCCTCTGTCACACCTAAGGCACACCTCACCATTGTTCTGCTGCCATCATACATGTCCTGTACTATTTCAACATACTTCTCTGCCACACCAGACTTACGCATGCAGTACCACAGTTCCTCTCTTGGTACTCTGTCATAGGCTTTCTCTAGATCCACAAAGACACAATGTAGCTCCTTCTGACCTTCTCTGTACTTTTCAACTAGCATCCTCAAGGCAAATAATGCATCTGTGGTACTCTTTCTAGGCATGAAACCATACTGTTGCTCGCAGATACTTACTTCTGTCCTGAGTCTAGCCTCCACTACTCTTTCCCATAACTTCATTGTGTGGCTCATCAACTTTATTCCTCTGTAGTTCCCACAGCTCTGAACATCCCCTTTGTTCTTAAAAATGGGAACTAGAACACTTTTCCTCCATTCTTCAGGCATCTTTTCGCCCACTAGTATTCTGTTGAATAAGTTGGTCAAAAACTCCACAGCCATCTCTTCAAATTGCTTCCATACCTCTACCGGTATGTCATCAGGACCAACTGCTTTTCCATTTTTCATCCTTTGTAGTGCCTTTCTGGCTTCCCCCTTAGTAATCATTTCCACTTCCTGGTCCTTCACTCTTGCCTCTTCAACTCTTCCTGCTCTCTCATTTTCTTCATTCATCAACTTTTCAAAGTATTCTATCCATCTATTTAGCACACTACCGGCACCAGTCAACACATTTCCATCTCTATCCTTAATCACCCTAACCTTCTGCACATCCTTCCCATCTCTATCCCTCTGTCTGGCCAACCTGTAGAGATCATTTTCTCCTTCTTTCGTGTCCAACCTGGTGTACATGTCTTCATATGCCTCTTGTTTAGCCTTTGCCACCTCTACCTTTGCCCTACGTCGCATCTCGATGTACTCCTTTCGCCTCTCCTCAGTCCTCTCAGTATCCCACTTCTTCTTCGCTAATCTCTTTCCTTGTATGACTCCCTGTATTTTGGGGTTCCACCACCAAGTCTCCTTCTCCCCTTTCCTACCAGAAGACACCCCAAGTACTCTCCTGCCTGTCTCTCTGATCACCTTGGCTGTCGTCGTCCAGTCTTCCGGGAGCTTCGGTTGTCCATCGAGAGCCTGTCTCACCTCTTTCCGGAAGGCTGCACAACATTCTTCCTTTCTCAGCTTCCACCACATGGTTCTCTGCTCTACCTTTGTCTTCTTAATCTTCCTACCCACCACCAGAATCATCCTACATACTACCACCCTATGCTGTCGAGCTACACTCGCCCCTACCACTACTTTACAGTCAGTAACCTCCTTCAGATTACATCGTCTGCACAAAATATAATCTACCTGCGTGGTTCTACCTCTGCTCTTGTAGGTCACTATATGTTCCTCCCTCTTCTGGAAATAAGTGTTCACTACAGCCATCTCCATCCTTTTTGCAAAGTCCACCACCATCTGCCCTTCAAAGTTCCTTTCCTGGATGCCGTACTTACCCATCACTTCTTCATCGCCCCTGTTTCCTTTACCAATATGTCCATTACAATATGCACCAATCACAACTCTCTCGCTGTCTGGGATGCTCAGAACTACTTCATCTAGTTCCTTCCAGAATTTCTCTTTCAACTCTAGGTCACATCCTACTTGTGGTGCATAGCCGCTAACCACATTATACATAACACCCTCAATTTCAAATTTTAGTCTCATCACTCGATCTGATACTCTTTTCACCTCCAAGACATTCTTAGCCAGCTCATCCTTTAAAATAACACCTACTCCATTTCTCTTCCCATCTACTCTGTGGTAGAATAACTTAAACCCTGCTCCCAAACTTCTAGCCTTACTACCTTTCCACCTGCTCTCTTGGATGCACAGAATATCAACCTTTCTCCTAATCATCATGTCAACCAACTCCTGAGCTTTTCCTGTCATAGTCCCAACATTCAAAGTCCCTACACTCAGTTGTAGGCTCTGTGCATTCCTCTTTTTCTTCTGATGCTGGATCCGGTTTCCTCCTCTTCTTTGTCTTCGACCCACAGTAGCTGAATTTCCACCGACGCCCTGCAGGTTAGCAGTGCCGGGGGCGGGCGTTGTGAACTCGGGCCACGACCGATCCGGTATGGGATTCTTTAGATGAACGCTCATATTTGTTTGGCACAGTTTTTACGCCGGATGCCCTTCCTGATGCAACCCTCTGCATTTATCCGGGCTTGGGACCTGCCTACAGATTGCACTGGTTTGTGCCCCCATAGGGCTGCATTTTCTTCTGATGAACAAAAACATTTATTTTCCGTTCATTGAACATGTCTCTTATAAATTGGTATTTCACATCAATGTGTTTAGACCTCTGTCTTTTCACTGGGTTTTTGCACAGTGCTATAGCACTTTGGTTGTCGCCATGAATCGTAGTACAACTGTATGTTTTGTTATCCATGCCATTTATCATCTGAGTAAGATAAATGCTTTCTTGAGTAGTAGAAGGCAATGTAATGTATTCTACCTCACAAGTTGCGAGAGCAACCGTTGGTTGCTTCTTTGACTTCCTTGAGATTGCAGGACCCTGTTTTGTTAGGCTGAAGCAGTACCCTGTGGTGCTTTGTCGATCCTCAACTGAAGATGCCCAATCAGAGTCGCTGAAGGCCATTAAGTTTAAATCCTCCTAATTTTTCTTGAAACACAGCTCATAGTCACTTGTACCTTTCAAGTACCTCAAAACATGTTTGACAGATACTAAGTTTTCTGCTTTTGGTTTCGCCAGTTTGTGACAGTTTGCTTACTATACAGCTAATGTCTGGCCTGGTAAAGGTCATGGCATAAATCAAACTGCCAACAATTTCAAGATACTCTTTCAGATTCACAACCTCATTTGTATCTCTCTCATTAGTTTCTGGTTTAGGTTCACATGCCGTGGAGCATGGTTTACAATTTGAAATTCCAAACCTTTCAAGCATTTTTAATGGCCCTGTCACACAATGACGTTCTGGTCAGCGTTCTATAGTGTTTGAGGAAACGTCAGTAGTTGCCCATGGTCACCAAGATAGCTCCAGAAGAGCGTTGTTTGAACGCTAGTGAACATCAATGATGGCTGGGAATTGGCGGAGAACGCCGGTCCGGAAAAAAAACTTTGAACATGCACAAAAGTTCTCACCGAGACCAGCGTTCATAAACGTTTAATTTTAAACACTGCAGAATGTTCAAGAACATCTGTGGAACGTTTTACTAAGGTTTGCCGAGCGTTGCCCGCGTTTGCCTATCGTTAGTCAGTCGTAACTCAAGCTTTACTTGGTTGTTACTTAATCGTTTGCTTTGCAGTGAACGACTCACTGGCAACCTGTAAATGCCCACTGAACAATCCCCTAGTGCACACAGCTTGTAACCAAAGTGAAACAAACGTCGTTTGTTGTCCATTGAGCGTCATTCGAGCGTTTCCCGAACTTCCATGCATATAGGTATATAAACCTATGCTTTGTAAAAGCAAGGTCCATTTAATATTAAGCGACAGTAGAGAGCACCAACTATGGAAGATCCAGAAAGCAGCAGTTCGTTTTCGCAGAAAAACTCCAGACTATCCTCGACAGCCCCGTCCAGGATCCTGCAATCCTTTCTCTGCTTCTTTTGTCTCTTTGTCGGACCGTCCTCACTGGGGTTTGCAAGGTGTTTAGGATCCCTAGGGGGTGTCACATGGTGAGTGACTTCGCGGACGTGCTCTTCCTCCTGCTGTTGTGTTTCCTCCAAACACATTGCTCGTGATGAAAGAGGCTTAGCTTTCTTACTAGCAGCGCTAGTTGCTGAAGTCCGTGCCCTAACTTTTTTTCTTCTCAGCGGCATGATGCTCACTGTTTTAACTCACGACAACAACTGAAGTGACGAACTTTCCAACGTTTTAGTGCCGGTTCCACTGTAAAATTACACGCCAGCAAAACACTTTTCTGTCGTTATTCACCCATTGGTCACACGCTCATCATGCTCGTCTTTCGTTGACAAATCTCTCGTCGCGCCCCAATGACGCGTTTGCACATGCTAATGGTTTTTAGGGGTATCTTATTTGGTCGCTGTTACACGCTTTTCGTGCGTTAGACACATGTTAAGTCATGCATTAGACACACGTTAATTACATGCCAGATGTGTCATCCGCGTTTGAGAACGCTAAAAAATAGAACGATTGAAATGTTCAGAGGAAGTTGACCAGAACGTCATGGTGTGACGGAGCCTTTAGATGTACTTTTCCTGACTCCTTTTGATTTGTTCACCATCTTGTTCAAACTCAATTCCCAAGAAGTATGATATTTCTCCTAAATCATTCATATTGAATCTGGAATTAATTGTGTCTTTGAATTTGTTTAGGATGTCGTTGTTGCTTGCCGCAATTATTAGATCATCTACGCAAATGATGATCAAGATCACACCATCTTCAAACGTTTTCTAAATACACAGTGGTCAGATATATTTCTTACAAAGTTATCTTTTACCAAATGATCATGTAGAAACTGATACCAATTTCTCCCGGATTGTTTTAAGCCATTAAGGTATCATTTTAATTTGTACACCATCTTCTTGCCTGTCTCAGATGTCATTTCAAAATCTTTTGGTTGCTCCAAGAAAATCTCTTCCTCTATAGGTGCATGTAGATATGATGTTTTAACATTCATTTGGTGGACGATGAGCTCATTTTGTGCAGCTATTTGCATCAATGCTTGTACTGATGTCATGTTTGCTGTCGGGGCAAATGCTTTATGATAATCGATACCCTCTGTTTGACTATAACCTCTAGCTACATATCTAGCTTTAAAGATTTTACCCCCTTTAATGCATTCTTTGATGGCATCTACCCATTTTCCTCCTACTGCCTTGCGAACTTCAGGTAAAGGAGTCAAATCAAATGTTTCATATTCATTTAGGTGTTTTGGAGCTTTTTTCTCCCTTCTTGAGTCGTGATGTTTCTGACCATCTTCAGATCCTATATCTCCGCTGTTTTTGTTTTCACCACATTCATTTTCTGTCATTTCATCATGCAGTTGCACATCTTTACTGACACTTTCTTCATTTTTATTTAGGGATTGGTGTTCTGTCCTTTCCTCATGATTACACTTTCTGCCTCTGTTCCTTTGAATTTCTGAATCACCTTCTTTGTCTGTTTGTGTCTGTTGTTCAGCACAGTCCTTTTTGATAAATTTTACCAATCTGTGTTTTCACACTTTCCCTGTTTGTGGATTATACACCAGGTCAGTGGGGCTGTTTCTACTATACCCAACAAATATTCCTTTCTCCCATCTACTGTCTAATTTCCTTTGGTCATGTTTGTATGCATAGCACTCTGACCCAAAAATTTTGGTGAGGTATGGCTTTCTTCCTGTCATCAGCAAATATGGGGTATTTTTGGTCCTGTTATTATAAGATCTGTTCCGAATATGAGCAGCATTTTGAATGGCATAACGCCAAAGTAACTTTGGTAATCCCTTTTCGAGTAGCAAGCACCTTTCCCATCTCAAACAGCGTTCTCCACTGTCTTTCAGCAATTCCATTTTGATGGAGAAAATGTGGACACGATGTCTCATGTCTTATGCCTTTTTCTCTCTATAGTGACTGGAAAGTATTGCCTGTATATTCCATACCGTTATCAGACGTAATGCATTTCACATTGCCAAATGGCGCACTGTCTACAAGAAATTTTTCCACTGCTAATGTAGCATTTTCTTATTTTTACAGAAATAAACAGATATTGGCCCTGAAAAATCATCTGTCATTGAAATGATATATTTATAACCATCTTGATTGGTCAGCTCGATGGGGCCGGCCGGACAAATCTGTATGTACCGATTCAAGAGGTGCAATAGATTTTCTGTTCTTTCCCGTTACGGTTAGTAAATTTCCCCTGTGTGCAAACAGTCTATTTTTGTGTTACCTGTAATTTTCATATCATCTACCATATTTGGAGAACCCAGATAAAACCCATGCAGGCACGAGGAGAACATGCAAACTCCACACAGGCCAGGTCGAGATTTGAACACCAATCCACAGAACTTTGAAGCAGATATGTTAACCAGGTGTACATTGTGCTGCTCTTTCAAACCTTGACTATCATTTTTTGTTTGTTTGTTTGGGTTTTCTCCAGGTACTCTGGTTTCCTCCCACATCCCTCAAAACATGTGCGATAGGTTAATTGAAGACTCTAATTTGTCCAAAGGTGAGAATATTCCTGGGATAGCCTTCAATATGTCCGTTACCCTAGTGAGAATAAGTCGTAGAGAAAATGAATGGATAGTACCATAATTTCCCAAAATACACATTATTTTTCAAAAAGAATGTGCAATTTTTTCCACAAATATTTTCCCAAAATATTTTCAAAAAGTCACAAATGGATGGCACAGAGGATGACATGCTGTGGTAGGAAGATAGGATCACTGTTCATGAATGCATCAGAACTGGACCAAGTAATCAATGATGAGTTTAACTGATACACAAAGGTAGCTACAATAGATATTTTTCTGATTGGAGATGAGTCAGATGCTTCTTTTGCAGATTTCGCCAAGGATGTGTAATGTAATGGGTAAACTTCACTGTGCACAAATGTTTTATGCACAAATATGTAATGGAAATAAATGTTCAAGTTAAACAATGTAAAATAGTTTAATTATTTAAGACTGTAATATGTGTTATCAACAGTATTAATAAAATGTTATGCCTTTGTTGAGCATTTATTTTAGTTGAGAGTTTCTCTTCTAACAATTGCATGGACCAGGACAAGCATGTCCTGTGGCTTGTCCCGAGATACATATTACCACTGCATCAGTACATGCACAAAGATAATTATTAATGATTGTTGTACAGATGATTTTTTGAAAAACCATACAAGTACACACCTAGCAAAATAGAAATACAGATAATTCCTAATATTTTGAGCATATGGATTGGAGCAAATTGGTTGTTCATTGGTAGAAGGGTTTTCCTGATTTTTTTAGGTCAACTTTGGGGGTGCGCATTATACTTCAGGGCGCATTATACTCGAGAAATAAGGTATTTAATATTACTGCTATTAATGTCATTTGAATAATTAGTATTTATGTGCAATTCCATGTCATGTTTGATTCAATATATTTTAATTTCCAATTTTGAAAATACTACATAAAAAGGCATGGGACTATCATCACAGTAATATTCTTATAATTCTTTTATTCTTATAAAAATATCATTTCAGTTCGACAATTTATTTTACTCTGATGCATTCTTGCTGTATAAAATTACTCAAAATCTTGCACCAATTCCTCTCCTTTGCCTCGCTCGGCAATGGCAGTGCCAGGAGAAACAGAGCATTTAACAAGAGATGACGACAGTTCAGGAAGACTTCCTTTCATTAATATCCTCTCTCTGATAAAGATGTGGGAAAGTGGACCTCTATATCTACAAATATTAGACAGCATTAAAGCATTGGGAGGATTGGGATATTAACAACTAACCTCAAACGTTGGCTAAATTTAGATCAAAATTATCATCACCAATCATTGTCTTGTATTTATGGCTATTCTCAAAACTTGACTTATTTTATATATCATGCAACTTTTCTGTAACCTACAACACTTAGTGGACCAATTTTATTCAATGTCTCACAATGATGGAGTTTTACATACAGTGACATTTTTATACTGTGTAATTCTGGTGCTGTGTTTAACTTCCCAAGAAAAACAGGTGAATATGATCTTTTGACTAACTCTGGTCCAGTTTATTTTAAGTCTGCATTGTCCCTGTGAACATAAATTAAAACATACACAAGCCCTTTTAGATCTATATAAAATACACTGTGAAACGTATGAAATACTGCAGGGGTGCTCAATGCGTTAGTTGATCGCGAAGCAACTATTTGTGGGTTGCATGACAAAAAAAGACATCAGGCTATCACCCATCCCAATCCATTTAACTTACTTCAAAGCAAAACCCACCACCAAAGCATCGTTCCGGGTGAGTCACGTCATCGTTAAGAACAAGAAGTCCTTCCAAGAAGCAGAGATGGTAAAAGAGGGACTTGCTGAAGCAGCTGATGCGTTAGTCCGGGACTTTAAAAAAATAAGGGAGAGTAATTAGTAATTACAGTCTCACAGGACCTGAACTGAGAGATTAACATCAACTCCATCCTCAAAAAAAAACAACAAAAAAAAAAACAGCAAAGGGTGTATATTTTTGCGGCTTCTGAGGAAGCATGGGCTGTCACAAGAGCTGCTGAGACAGTTGTACACAGTGATCATCCAATCAGTGCTGTGTACCTCCATTACTGTCTGGTTTGGGGCTGCCACAAAAAAAAAAAAAAAGAGTGAACTTCAACTGCAACGGACAATCAACACCACTGAACGAATAGTTGGCGCCACCCTTACCACCCTTACAAGGAAAAGCTGTCCATCTTCCGCTCCTACTGAAGTAAAGAGCTTGTCTACATCTGGCCTACCTTCAACATGGACGAGGTGCCGCTCGCTTTCGACATACCGGCACGAGAAATCAGGCTTTTACTGTTGTGCTTGGTTGTCATGGTAATGGACAGAAACGGCCTCCAAGGGGGGGTTTTAAGAGGAAGACTAGTTCAATTAATTACATTCAAACTCAGTTTTGCTCCCGCTGCCTTTTTAAATAGCATGCTTGCATACTACCGTATGTTTTACTTTAGCATATTGTAGCATCGCTGGGAAGCTGGAGGTCCTCCCCGCATGCTAAACATACATTAATAATGTGTGAAGTGCATGTTTTGTGTCAATTATTTCTTCAGTTATCAGTTTGGTTGCTTTGTTGTCTGCTGGTTGTGCTGTTCTGTTTGCTGGGGTGTAATGTTTTGGGTTTGTTGTGACACCGTGATTGTGTCTGACTTGACTTGCCTGCACTTGTCGTTGTGTGAGAGAAGGGTAAGCTTGCTCTTCTGCTGACAAAATTAAAAGTGCAATTGTTCCTTACTGCGTCATGAGCAGCACAGTATGCTTTAAGCTAGCGTATTGTAGCGTTGGTGGGAGGCGCTCCCACCATGTCTTTGCGGCACTAAACATATAAATAGCATTTGAAGTGCATGCTTTGTGTAAATTATTTCTACTGTTATCTTTTTTCTTTTTTTTTATTGTCTGCTGGTTGTGCTGTTCTGTTTCCTGCTGTCCGTGATGTTTTAGGTTTGGTGTCACACCATGATTGCGCATGGTGTGTTGGCTGGTGACTGGCCTGCACCTGTCATTGTGTGAGTAAAGGGTAGACTGCGCCTTTTAATATGGTACAACTTGCGGTCACGAAAATACAGTACCTAACTGAATTAAGCTTTACACCATTTGAACGTGAGTACCTTTAAATTCCACACTTGTGTGTTTGAGATGCATATGTAAGTGTTTTGAGTGCTGTTTGTGAAAGCAATTGAACTGTGAATTGAATTGAACTGTGGGAGCTAATCATGAATTAGGTTCCTAATGACTGCTCATACAAAGGTCTCGGATTCACTGTAAATTTATGGAAATTATAAAATGCAACTTGTGTATGCAATTTTTTGGGGGGAAAATCAAACAGAACCTGACAGAGTATTGTATAATCATTCCACCCTGGAAATAAAATCAATAAAATCATTTAAAGCTCAAAATTACTGTCACTCATGCCCATTATGAGTGTTTGTAAATGGCTGGCTACTACATTAGTACAATTGTTTAACCAATTACATTTCAAGTCTGACTTACTTTGTACAACAGAGTATCTTAAATATGATCATACAGTATCCATGTGATTGTGACTTTAAAGGTCAAGTGTCATGTCTATAAACATTCTAAACTAGAAAATGTAATGAAAAATACAAACAACATTATTCACTTCAATGTCTATACGAAAAAGTAAATATGTCATCAATGCGCAATGTTGCGGAAGTCTCAATCAACATTCAAGTGGTAGCCATATTGGCTGTATCTTCTGTCCGTGACATCATGCTGGGACATTCACCATTGAAAACATGCTGTGCCACCTACTATGGGGGACAAACAACAGAGATATTTGGATTTTTCCGACACCCCTTCTGACACGGAAGGTGTTTTCGAAGAAGAGAAGATCTCACAACCGAGTGAAGTGACCGGGGCAATAATACCCTATCGTTTCGGGTCATTTTTAGATGACATGCGGATCTCAGCCAAATCGCAAGTGCTCAGATTGCCTGCCCGTCCAATCCACCTCCGCAGCAGAGATGAGCCATCATGGCCCGGCGCCACGATGAGCCACCCCACCGGCGCCATGTCCGGCAATTACAGCTTCGGCCGGGGTGGCACAGACACATTTAGCACCCCTGATTTAAGGATTACGTGCAAACCCAACTATTGTTTTTTTTTGGTAGCTGTATACACACACGTACCTGTCATTTGGAACCCATGAAGCTCTCATCCTTTGCACCTGTACAATCCATTTTTCACGACGAACCGAGTCTTTTGGAAAAGTATGAAGAGTATCCCTCCTCCTGAGTGTTCGAGCAACATCCAACAATACAACGAGCCGGCATTATGGCAAACACAAAGGAACAAAAAGCTACCTTCCCGCAGGTAAAGCTAGTAGAAATATACGAGCCCGCCTTAGTGCGCTACCCTGTACGTCACTTCCTGCTTCTTCTCGAAAACAAATCCCCAAAAAGCCCCATCATGTTCATGTTTTGTGGTGAAAAAATGGATGGGTCCATACCGGCTGCCGTTTTTTCATTAACAACATACTAAAAATAATGCATTTCATGACAGTGGACCTATAAAATTACTACAAGCTTGATGCCCAAAAGCCTAAAAAAATCTCATTTCAAATCCTTGTGATCAGACTGTACTTCAAGCCAGCTGTCTTTGAGCTTTCTTCAGGAGTTTGTTTCTTCCAATCCATCCATAAACCAACCTCCAAAGGTGTTTTTACTGATAGCCTCATAGCACAACATAATTCTTCCTTTGAAACCTAAGGTCAGCTCAAGGAATGAGATGGCATTGTGAAGATAGTGGAAAATTTTCGCTTGGAAATGAAATAATGATGGAAAGCCTTGCCTCTTTCTCCTGCCCTGAGGCATGCTGTTCCATTTATGTAGTTCATGGGCAAAAGTGCCAAAGACTGATCAGCATCGAAATAGATGGACTGTGAGCATCACAGGAATGTCACAATCCTGTCCATTCTCTCCCTCTGCGGTATGATCTTTCTCCTCACTATTAGCAAATCATGATGAGATTAACTTTATGTGGTGTGTTTCGATGGAACAGTTGTAGAGCATTGGCCTCACAGTTCTGAGGACCGGGATTCAAATCCCGGCCCCGCTTGTTTGCATGTTCTACCCATGCCTGTGTGGGTTTTCTCTGGGCACTCCGGTTTCCTCCCAAAACATGCATTAATTTGGACACTCTAAATTGCCCCTAGGTGTGATTGTCGGTGCACCTGTTGTCTGTCTCCATGTGCCCTGCACTTGGCTGAAAACGAGTTCAGGGTGTACCCTGCCTCTTCCCCGATGACAGCTGGAATTGGCTCTGGGACTCCTGCGACCCTAGTCAGGATAAGCGGCTCAGAAAATGGAAGGATGATTTATTTTTAGCTCAGACCATCCAGACTCAACATATGGTTTAAAAAAAAAAAAAAAGGAATAAATCCATTGTAAAGAAGAAACTGGAAAATAAATTCAAACGGGACAGTTTGCATGTTAATGAATGTCAATTACAATGTGGGGAGGCATAACGAAGAGATGGACAATCGTTCTTTAACCAAGTACAGTAGTGTCATAAACATGGAGTGTATACACATTAGATATACATGTATACACACTTTAAGTGGCATACAGTTTCTACCATAAAATACCTGCCAGGAAAAAAATAGCTAATTATTTTGTCACAGCAAAGAAGGTTAAAATAAAATACAGAGCAGGTGATTAAGAACTTACAGGGAATGTTTTGCATCTCAACTGTATGACTCACCATTGACCCAATTGGCCTTTGGGTCATGGACTTTGAACTCTGGCTTAAAGAGATCCTCCACAGTCAGTTTGGTGTCACTTCCAGCTTGAGTGTCGGCTGTAATTGTAAGGCATGCTTTAAGATTCCGCTCACCAACATTGTGTAAAAAGAAAGGACTTTTACCACTGTTCAAGATTATATTGTAATTAATAATACACAATACCCTTATGTTGTATGACTGTTGGAAATTCCTATCTAAATCAGACCTCTCAGGATGGCTGACTAGGTAATTATTGTTAATTTTCAATGCTATGGTCAATCTCTTTCAACAGCACTCCTGGACTTTACCAGTAACGGTAGCAGATGTTTTTTTTTATTATTATTTTATTTTCTGTATTGCTTCTCCTGTCTAACTATATTTCTGTTAGTGATGTCATCCGCCAACGATGAGAGTCGGCTCATGGTTGGTCATTTACTGAAGAGAGAGTCCTGATTGGTCAATATGCAGACCAGAGATGAGGAGGGAGCGAGAACAGAGCAGAACGCTGAAAGGAGGAAGGAAGATGAGTAAGAAAGAGGCCATAAGATAAATCACAAAGGATGGTAAAGAATAGTTGTGAAAATGTGGGATAGCAGGAAATGGAGTAAAATCTGGACACATAAACTTCATTAAGAATACAAAGGCAGTGTAAAATCTGGAGGGAAAAAAAAATCTCATCGGGCTGGCTGCAGAAGCTCCTTAGGCACCCATGTGTGCAATGACAAGCATTTGAACCTGGTTTTAATGAAGGTTCCAGTGTGTCTAATGCAACTGTTACACATTTTAGCAATGTCAGTCACTTCTGAAAGAACCTTCCCCAAAACAGGTGACGACACATCATTTATGACAAGATCCACAAGATAAGCTCCTCGAAGGTGAGCAACTTGCTTTCCCTACTATATATATATATATATATATATATATAGTAAGTAAGTAAGTATCTTTCGGCTTGTCCCTTTCGGGGTCGCCACAGCGTGTCATCTCAGATGAACGCACATATATGTTTGGCACAATTTTTACGCCGGATGCCCTTCCTGACGCAACCCTTCTCAGGGAGTGGAGGCCCCAGTGGGATACGAACTCACAACCCCTGGATTACCAAACCAGTGCTCTTACCGCTGAGCTACAGGGCCTCCAGGGGTGCGATTACACACACACACTCACAACAGCATCTGAAAGGTCGGGGATGAATGCAATCACATCAGCATCTAGAGGTGTTTCTTGGTGCAAAACGTTAATTTGATACATTTATTTTAGAACTCACTGAATCAGCAAATCAATCTGGATAATTTCACGCACACTTATTTAAAAGTCATTACAGTCAGTCACACATCAACAAAATGTAACTTTATATTGAAAAGATCACTCTTCAATTCACTGAAAAGCAAATTAAATTATCCAACCATTCGATTTCTGAATCTTTTATCCTCACAAGGGCCGCATGCTGGAGCACAACACAGGTGAGTCTGGGCCTGAGGCAGTTTACGCCCTGAATTGGTCACTAGCAAATCACAGCGCACAGTGTATTAAGAAAGAACCACTTTCACACTCATCACACCTAAGGGCAATTTAGAGTCTTTAATTAACCTACCATGCATGCTTTTGGGATGTGGGAGGAAACTGGAGTACTGTACACAGAGAAAACTCATACGGGCACGGGGAGAACATGCAAACTCCACGTGCGAACCAGTTGGACAGCCATGCCGACACAAAGTGGCAGAAATGAAATGACATCTTTTGAAATGCTGTCATTTTTTGTAGTTTGTCAAATACAACTGTTGTTTGGTTGTATATTAAATCGTGCAACTTTTTTAACATCTTTTTAAATAGCTAGATTGATGGGTGGCTTGCTGAATAGATGTGTGTGAATTGAGAGAGAGAGAGAGAGAGAGAGAGAAGAGAGAGAGAGAGAGAGAGAGAGAGAGAGAGAGAGAGAGAGAGAGAAGAGAGAGAGAGAGAGAGAGAGAGAGAGAGAGAGAGAGAGAGAGAAGAGAGAGAGAGAGAGAGAGAGAGAGAGAGAGAGAAGAGAGAGAGAGAGAGAGAGAGAGAGAGAGAGAGGAGAGAGAGAGAGAGAGAGAAAGATAGAGAGAAGAGAGAGAGACATTATTGTAATTAATGTTATGATTGATTAGGCATCAGTTAGTCTTGCCCCTGTCTGGGAATTCAGATTGCCAAAGACCTTTGAAATCGCAGACGCACTACCGCACATAAAATTGGGAGTGCATTAGTATTAATTATTCTGGAGGCCCCGTAGCTCAATGGTTAGAGCACTGGTTTGGTAAACCAGGGGTTGTCGGTTCGTATCCCACTGGGGCCTCCACTCCCTGAGAAGGGTTACGTCAGGAAGGGCAAACATACATGTGTGTTCATCTGAGATAACATGCTGTGGTGACCCCGAAAGGGACAAGCTGAAAGAAACTTACTTTATTAGTTTTAATTATCCCTTCTAAATTGCAGACCCTGTTGTCATTTCATGTTTTTTGAAGGCTTTGCAAAGGAAAATGTTTCAGATAGCAGTGTGGATTGAATTTGACTAAAATCGTAACCTGAACAAACACGAAACAAATTGCACTTGTATAATGAAATCTATAGTTCCTTGTTAAGTTAGTTAAATTAACACAACTTGACATACCGCCCAAAGCTCTGTTGTCATGTACGGTATACAGTATTAAATTTTATGCTGACATTTTTTAAGAGAAAATTGGACAAGTGGATTGCATTACAAAATGAGACTCCGCAGTCTCATCATGAATATTACCTGGTGTGAGGACGATGACTGACATGGTGATGAGGGAGCAAACCACAAGGATGACAAGCAAGGCAATGGCGATGCCTTTCCAGTTCCTTTGAGGTGGACTCACCCCACCGAGGTCCTGTAGATATACACAGAGGTCAAATGGATTAAGTTAACATTAAAAGACCCTTTTCAGAAGTCACATATTTTAATTCATATCATTGCAGAAAGCACAGTGGCTAAACTAAGCGTTTAACACGTCACCATCTTTATTATTAAATACTAAATTATATATATATATATATATATATATTTCCAAAGTTGCTTTGACCTAAAATGTTTACCAGATGTTGAGAACCACCCACATAATCCATTCATACAAAGAAAGTAGAACAAATAAACTCAGAGATGAAATTGTGCATTATAATGTGAGATGACACAGGGGGAAAAAACATTGAACTTGCCAACTGTTTTCATTTAAAGGTCTACCGACACATAAAGCATGATTTTTAGTATGCCAGTATGCATGTTATACGACAATGTTGTCGTATATGGATTTTTGCATTTCCCGCCATGAAAATCCTCTCAAGGCATTCGTTTTGGAGTAGAAGCAAGAAGTTATATTTTTTAGACACCCACACATTGGCAGCTTTGCGTGCTTATACCAGTTTTACTGGCAGGAAAGTAGTTGTTTTTTCTGCGTGTTAGCCAAAATGCCATCTCGTTGTATTGCTGGATTTTGCCCGAACACTTGGGAGGATGGATTCACTCTGCACACTTTTCCAAAAGACCCGGTTCGACGTGAAAAATGCATTTGACAGGTAAAAAGGACGAGAGCTTTTTGGGGTCTAAATGACAGGTAGGGGTGTATAGAGTGATTTAAAAAAGTTGGGGTGGGGCGTAATCCTTCTCTCAGTATGTAACAAAAGATCCATGTCATAATAACTTAATAAAGAACATAAGTCAGGGGTGTTAAATTTGTCAATGTGTCACCGGGGCCAGCATTGTTCATCCCCACGCCGCCAGGGCCGAAGTTGTTCATCGCCACCGCGGATGTGGATTAGGCGGGGAGGTGGTTGGGTTTGGGAGGAGAAAGGAGCTCTCCCCCACACCAGCCACCGGAGTCTGGGCACCCCTGAAGTACTTACTTCGCCTGACATGGGTCCTCCTGAGTACGCTACATACTATCAAACATATTGTCGGGGAGTCTGTTGTTAGTTAGAAGTGATCTGCATATTATCTGAATATGGCTCAAAACAATATGGTAATATTGGCCTGGTCACTTCACTCAATTGTGAGATGTTCTCTTCGTTGAAAAGACTTCAGTGTTAGAAGCGGTGTCATAAAAATCCGAAAATCTCTGTTGTTCATCTCCCATAGCAGGTGGCACAGCGTGTTCTTAATGGCGACTGGCCCAGTGTGACATCTGTAAATGACATTGCAGGCAATATGGCAGCGACTGAGATGTGGAGTGACACTTCCGCAACTTTGCGCATGAATGACACGCTCTAGCTCATATTTTTCAGATTGATTTTGCAGTGAATAATATTCTATGTAATTTTCAGAACAATATCAATTTTAAAATGTATATAGGGATGTGGGTAGACCTTTAATACTTTATACAAATACCTTTGTTGGCAATGGCAGCTTCAAGACATCTCCTGTATGGAGAAACTAATCAGATGCATGGCTCTGGTGTTCTTTTGGCCTATTCCTCTACACAAGCAAAAATCTCAAAGTTCCGCAGCTTTCTTTTATGGACCTTGAGTGTCACCTCTTTCCATGGATTTTCGAGTGGATTCAAGCTAGGTCATTGGTTGTGCCATTCTAGCAGTTTTTTTTTTTTTTCTTTGAAAACAATTGAGAGAACTGTGAGGCCAATCTGTTGCCATTCTCTTTACGGACGTCAAACATCTTTTCTACAAGTATGGCCCCATTCGTGCCATCAATCTAAAGAACCGACAGTGCTGACTGCCGTTCACTTTCATGCAATACAAGGACCCAAGGGACGTGGACAATGCCATGTGCAGCCGCGATGGCTCCACTCCGAGGGCATACTGTCATTATCCTGCCGCTCCAGCACGAGCTGTGCGGGTGTCCGCGCAGGTGCGCTGATTGGAAGGTGCACACCTGCGCCTCATGCAGCCTGATTATGCTGTGGATTTATATGACCGCGATGACAACTGGCCGGCGCCAGTTCGTATGATCTTCATGTCCCGTTCGTGTGCTCCGGTATCCCTGATTGAACCTGTGTGTACCGACCTTCGTCCGTTCTCCGACCAACCTTGTAAGCCTGACTCCTTCGTTACTTCTGCCTGCTTTGATTGTTCTCCTGTGTACCGACTCCTGCCTGTCCGCTCACCTGCTCTCTTCGCCCGACGTCTCAATTACCGCTGCTGCACCGGACTGCCTGCTCGATCCCCTATCTCTGCATATAATAAACGTGTCTCTTCTTGAACTACCTTGGGTCTTCCGAGTTCCTGCATTTGGGTCCTACTCTCGTTCCGATGGGACGTGACACAAACGACTTTGCGTGGAATTCCCTCAAAGCAGCTGAGTCGGAGCAGATTACTATAACCTCCTGCAGAAGATTCGAGTACTGGAGATGAAAATTCATCGCTTCGAAAGGAATGTGGAGGTAAATGGACTCTGTGCAATTGAAAAAAACTTTGCCATCGACTCAAACAGTGGAGATGAGCAAGCTACCACACACACCTCAGGAACACAGATAAAACTACCAAGAAAGCTGTTTCTGTGCATTATCCTCCCTGGACTTCCCTTGGTGTTAAGCAGGTAGGATGTGACCTAGAGGTGAAAGAGATTCTGGAAGGAACTAGCTGAAATAGTTTTGAAGATCCCAGACAGAGAGAGAGTTGTGATTGGTGCAGGTTGTAATGGACATGTTGGTGCAGGAAAGAAGAGCGATGAAGAAGTGATGGGTACGTACGGCAAAGGAACTTTGAGGGACAGATGGTGGTGGAGTTTGCAAAAAGGATGGAAATGGCTGTAGGGAACACTTTTTTCCAGAAGAGGCAGGAATATAAAGTGACCTACAAGAGCGGAGGTAGAAGCATGCAGGTGGATTATATTGTGTGAAGATGATATAATCTGAAGGAGGTTATTCACTGTAAGGTAGTGGTAGGGGACAGTGTACCTTGACAGCCTAGAATTGTAGTGTGTAGGATGACTATGGTGGTGGGAAGGAAGATTAAGAAGACAAAGGTAGAGGAAAGATCCATGTGGTAGAAGCTGAGAAAGGAAGAAGGCAGGCTGTCAATGGACAGAAGGAGCTCCAAGAAGACTGGAATACTACTGCCAAGGTATTCAGAGAGGCAGAAAGGAGAGTACTTGGGGTGTCTTCTGGTAGGAAAGGAGAAGGAAACTTGGTGGTGAACCCTAAATACAGGAAGTCATCCAAGGAATGAGATGAGAGAAGAAGTGGGATACGGCGAGGACTGAGGAGAGGCATAAAGAATACATTTGAGATGCGTCGTAGGGCAAAAGGTAGAGGAGGCGAAGGCTAAACAAGAGGCATATGACGACATGTACACCAGGTTGGACATGAAAGAAGGTAAAAGTTTGGCCAGACATAGGGATAGAGATGGGAAGGATGTGCAACTGGTACGGGTGATTAACAATAACTATAGAAATTTGTTGACTGATGGCAGTAGTGTGCTAAATAGCTGCAAAGAATACTTTGAGAAGTTGATGAATGAAGAAAATGAGAGAAGGAAGCGTAGAAGAGGCAAGTGTGAAAGACCAGGAAGTGGAAATGATTAGTAAGGAGGAAGTTAGAAAGGCGCTAAAGAGGATGAAAAATGGAATGGCAGTTGGTCCTGATGACATACTGGTGGAGGTATGGAAACAAATTGGAGAGGTGGTTGTGGAGTTTCTGACCAACTTATTCAACAGAATACTAGCAGCCGAGAAGATGCCTGCAAAATGGAAGAAAAGTGTGCTGCTTCACATTTTTAAGAACAAAGGCAATGTTCAGAGCTGTGGGAACTATAGAGGAATAAAGTTGAGGAGCCACACAATGAAGTGATGGGAAAGTGTAGTGGAGGCCAGACTCAGGACAGAATTAAGTATCTGCGAGCAACAGTATGGTTTCATGCCTAGAAAGAGTACCACAGCTGTATTAGTTGCCTTGAGGATGCTTGTGGAAAAGTACAGAGATGGTCAGAGAGAGCTACATTGTGTTTTTGTGGATCTATAGAAAGCCTATGACAGAGTACCAAGAGAGGAACTTTGGTACTGCATGTGTAAGTCTAGTGTGGCAGAGAAATATGTTAGAATAGTAAAGTACAGGACATGTATGATGGCAGCAAAACAATGCTGAGGTGTGCCGTAGGTGTGACAAAAGAATTTTAGGTAGAGGTCGGACTGCATCAGGGATCAGCTCTGAGCCCCTTCCTGTTTGCTGTGGTAATGGATAGGCTGACAGATGAGAATAGACAATAAGAACCAGAACTGGACATGGCAGAAATTAAGACATTGAAGTTCTCTCTAGGAGTGAGCAGGTTGGATAGGATTAGAAATGAACTCATTAGAGGGACAGCCAAAGTCGAATGTTTTGGAGACAAGGTTCGAGAGAGCAGACTTTGATGGTTTGGACATGTACAAAAGTGAGAGAGTGAGTGAGTGAGTGTTTTGGTGGAAGGGTGCTGAGGATGGAGCTGCGAGGCAAAAGAGCGAGAGGAAGACCAAAGAGAAGGTTGATGGATGTTGTGAGTGAAGACATGAGGGCAGCTGGTGTTAGAGAGGAAGATGCAGGAGATGGGCTTAGATGGAAAAAGATGACATGCTGTGGCGACCCCTAACAGGACTAGCCGAAAGGAAAAGAATACATTTCCAACCCATTAACAGCAATGACCTGGTGGACACTTTACATCAATTGGAGTCCTCGTCTTGCTGTCTAGACAACCTGCCAACATATTTTTTCAAAAAGGACTCAAAGAATTTAGTGTCAGATCTGTTACGGATTGTGAACTTATCCTTAATGTCAGGTGTGTTCCCAGAGCCACTAAAACAGCTGTAATTCAACCTCTGCTGAAAAAGGACAATCTCGACAAGATGCAAATGAACTGCTACAGGCCAATCTCAAATCTCCCACTTTTTTAGGAAGATCATGGAAAGTGTTTTTTTTTCAACAGATTTTTTTAAAACCCAAAATAACTGCTATGATGCCTTCGAGTCAAGTTTCAGACAGCACCAGAGCACTGAGACTGCTCTGACCAAAGTGTTCAATGACATATGTTTGAATACAGATAATGGGAAAATTGCCATCTTTGTTTTAATCAATCTCAGTTTTACATTGATACACTTGAACACAACATACTACTCAAATCGCTGGAGGACTGGGCAGGTCTTTCTGGACCTGTGCTAAATTGGTTCAAACATTCATGGTGAATAGGAAGCACTTTGTGACAGGTTGAGTTCCCCAAGGTTCCATTTTGGAACCTCTTCTGTTTAATATCTACATGCTCCTACTGGCACAGATTATAAAGAACAACAAAATAAATTATCATAGCTATGTAGATGACATGGAAAATATATGTATATTACAATATCACAAGGAGACTGAGCCCCTGTACAAGCTCTCTGTAAATGCATTGAGGAGATTAATGACTGGATGTGTCACAACCTTCTCCAGCTAAACAAAAACAAAACCAAGGTCATTGTTCTTGGAGCCAAAGAGAAACAATCACAGGTCACCACAAAGCTCCAATCTTTGCAATTTAGTACTACCTACCAGATCAAAAATCTGGGTGTAGTGATGGACCTAAATTTGGAAAAACCACATTAAAGCAGTGGGTGGAAAAGTGGAACAGCTGTAAACCATTGGCTTCACAGTTCTGAGGACGCTGGTTCAATCCCACATGTCCTCTCCGTGTCTCCCACATCCAAAATACATATATTAATTGCCATGGAAAATACATATATTCACTTCAATGTCTATGAGAAAAATATATGTGAGCAGAGAGGGTATCATCCATGCGCAAAGTTGCGGAGGTCTCACTCAAAATTGAAGTATTAGTCGTATTGCCTGCAATGTCATCAGCAGATGTGACACTGGGACATTCGTTATTGAAAACACATAGTGGCACCTGCTATGGGAGAGGAACAACAGAGATTTTTGGATTTTTACGACGCTCCTTCTGACACGGAAGCTCTTTTCGAAGGAGAGAACATCTTACAATCAAATTAAGCGACCAGGGCAATATTACCTTATCGTTTCAAGCCATATTTAGGTGATATATGAATCACTTCTTACTAAAAACAGACTCCCCGACAGTATGGAGCATACTCAGCTGCAAGTGATGACAACGCCGCAGCCCGGGCGCAACGAGCCACCGTGACCTGGGCGCGACGAGGCGATCACGGCTTCGGCTGGGGTGGCTCATTGCAGTGCTGAGCCGGGCCGCTTTACGGCGTTGTTGTAACTCGCGGCTGAGTTACGTATGCGGATCTTTTATGTTCTGAAAGGATTACGTCCCCCAACCCACCAACTATTATTTTTTTTTAGCAGCTCTAAACACACCTACCTGTCATTTGGAACCCATGAAGCTCTCGTCATTTGCACCTGTGCAATCCATTTTTCAGGGCGAACCAGGTCTTCTGGAAACACGAAGAGTGAATCCATCCTCCCAAGTGTTCGAACAACATCCAGCAATACAACGAGCCAGCATTTTGGCTAACACGATGGAACAAAGAGCTGCCTTCCAGCAGGTAAAACTAGTATAAACACACGAAGCCGCCTGAGTGCGCTCCTGCTGATTACGTCATTTCCTGCTTCTTCTCCAAAACAAATTCCTCAAGAGGATTTTCATGGGAGGAGTTAGAAAAAGCCATATATGTCAAAATCATGTTTTGTGGTGAAAAAAAAAATGGATGAGTCCATTCCGGCTGCCTTTTTTTTTCATTAAAACATACTAAAAAGTAAAGGTTTTAAAATTTTGCCAACTCTTTGTAACTATCTCATGTTTCAATGTAGGTTTCAATTTGGGCACATGCAGCTTTTACGCTTTTTTTTTTTGGCTTATGTATGTACCAAATGGTATTTCCTTTACAAATGTACTGGGTGAGACTTATAAGCGGGTGCGCTCTGTAGGATGGAAATTACGGTAATAAGAAGACTTGATACACATTTTTGAGACAAATAATCGGACGCTTGTAATTTATTTTCCAAAGCCACGCAGAGCCGTAACATAAGGATGAAAGAGCCGCATGCAGCTTCGTAGCTGCGGGTTGCCGATCCTGGGACTAGACTATATTATCCTAGTCTTTTGCTGGCTTGTCCAAATGTTGTTCAGCAAACTTTAAACAAGCTCTGGGGTGCTCGTTTTTGTCAATTTAAATTAGACACTTTCACCTTATTTTGGTGGTGATTCACAGAGGTTTGCAGTGTTTTTATGAAATAATTATGTTTTGTCTGTCAACACACAAACAGCATTTTCAGAGCTGTTCGTTATGGACTTACCTCATTGGTGATGTTGCCATGACTGATCAGTCTCTGCAACTGCATGACCTGGGAGGGCAAAATATTGTGTGCACTCTCACCAGGAAAACGTCTGTCTCCAGACAACATGACAATTCACCTACAAGTTACCCTATAGGCCTTTGTATAGTATAATATTTTTCAATAAATATAACCCATGTAATGTTTGAGTTTGAATGTGTGTGTGTTTGCCTATTTGTGTGGTGTGCGCCACTGAATAAGCCTGGAGAATGAACACAGATTAAGGAAAACACTTTAATGTCCATAAAATACAAAATATTGGCACAATCTTTCTGATGTTTTCATCGGTTAAAGTCCCCATAATATGTCCACATGCCTTTTAGAGATAATTCATTGCAGTTTTTTTTAAATCACACAAAGTTAAACGTTTTCTGAAAGTGTATAGGATAACACTTTGGCGTCCATAAAATAAAAAATATTGGAGTGATTGTTCTGATATTTTCAGGGTTTGATCTCGGTATAAGCAAAGACATCCACATATATTTTGGTGACGATTGATTCCAATTTTGTGACATTAAACGAAGTTACACTGAGACAGTCCTCAATTAAGCAAAACACTTATGGCCACAAAATCCAAATCCACAAACATCCTGTCATGGTCCTGCCGGTCCAGCCCTGGCTGTGCGGGTTAACGCGCGGCTGTGCTGATTGGGAGGCACACACGTATATAGGACTATGGGGACGACTGGTCCGGCGCCACATCGTTCCTGTTCATGCCCCGTTCCAGTACTCCCGTATCTCTGATCGTATTCCCGTGTGTACCGACCTCGCGTGTTCTCCGACCGACCCCGTAAGCCTGACTCCTTTGACACTCCTGCCTTCCTTGATCGATCTCCCGTGTACCGACTCCTGCCTGCCCGCAGACCTTCCCTCCATGCCGGACGTCCTGACTACTGACTGCTGCACCTGACTACCTGCCCGATCCCCAACCTTGGAATAATAAACGTTATTCCCGAATTACCTCTGCGTCTCCCGACTCCTGCATTTGGGTCCTACCTCCGTTTCGATGGGTCCTGACACATTCTGATGGTTTCATTGGTTGAAGACCACATAAGAAGAGATGTCCACATACATTTTGGTGATGCTTGATTCTAGTTTTGTGACATTAAGCGAAGTTAAACTAAAGTGTATAGAATAAAACTTTGAGATCTATAAATCTAAAAATATTGGCGCAATTGTTCTATCTTCAGAGGTTTACGTGGGCTTAGGGAAAGTTGTCCATATAAATTTTGGTGAAGGTTGTGCGCAGTTGTGTGACATTACGTGGTGTTAGTTTTTTTTCCTTTATAGTGCGAAAACAATGTCAACTCCAAACGTCGAGTTCAAGTTCATCACGACACCCTGGCTACCCGGCTAGTATACAGGAGACTCTTGGAGGCATTATGGAGATATCACTGCAAAAAGGTGTCAATAAATCCCTTATTTTTCATACATTATTCATTTTAGTCATTTTTGAAAAGCCTTTGCAGTACATGATTAAACCAAATTGGTAGCGTCCTCCCTGGAAGCCTTAATTTTCACTTTAATTTTCCGCTCAACATGAATAACTAATTCCTCATTAATTAGCACATTTGTCTCAGAGGTTTGAGGAACCCGGTCCAAATCCTGGCCTCCCTTGTGTGGAGTTTGCGTGTTTTCCCCGTGCCGGTGTGGGTTTTCTCTGGGCACTCCCAAAAACAGCTTGGTAGGTTGATTGAGGACTCAACATTTCCCATAAGTGAGAATGTGTGCTTGAATGTTGATGTTTTTAATATCTACATGCTCCCACTGGCGCAGATTATAAAAGGACAACAAAATAAATAAAATATTTTCAAGAATATGGAAAATATTGATAACATTCACAGTGGAAATCCATACTGGAAATTACCAGAAAATTTTGCGTTTGTTTGTTGTCCTGATGTTAATTTTTTTGCAACTAATTCAGAATCTGAATCACTTCATTTTATATCTGTCCCAATATTTCTTTCCACCACACAAACACAAAATGTTACATAGTTTTCCACAAAAAGAGAAGCAGCAAATGTTAAATTTGGCAAGATCAGGATTATTTTGTCACTTTATGAGGTTTAGAAAATATGAAATTCGTAAAGTGGAATCTTTTCATCTAATTAGCTGAAAATTATGTGACTTCCCCTGATTTGGGATCACTTGACTGAATCGGGACAACCCAAATTTTGTGTCAAACTCTTAGTACAGATGAAACCGAAGTCAACTTTCAACAGAATAAATGGGAGAGAAATCATTATCAATTTAACAGGCTCATGAGTGTTTATTGATTATGTGCATGATGAATTTTGAGGTGGATGGGCAGTACATTGCTTACCTTCATCCAAATAAAACAAATTCATTAAGACTGCACTTTACAAGATCGATAATGACCCAAAGCATACAAGCTGAAGACTTTTTAAAGGCGAGACTGTTAAGTGGGCTCCAAGCTTCTGACATCAATAAACTTCAAAGGTTTTCACCTGAGTATTACAGATTATGTTTTATACATCTACAATCTTGTTTAATGTTTATATATATTTTTAGCCCCCTGAAAATAGATGTACATTTCTGGAAATCCTGCATTACATGTCCAATTTTCATGAAACATCATAAATCAGTCTATACCTTTCTTATATTGACTATCCATCCATCCAATTTCTGAGCCGCTTATCCTCACCAGGGTCGCAGGCGTGCTGGAGCCTATCTCAGTTATCTTCGGGCAGGAGGCAGTGTAGACCTTGAACAGGTTGCCAGCCAATCACAGGGCATACAGTAACAAACATTTGCACTGACGATCACTTCTAAAGGCAATTTAGAGTCATGTGCGTGCATGTCTTTGGGATGTTGGGGGGGGGGGGGGGGGAACAGGAGTGCCCAGTAAAAAACCCACGCAGGAATAGGGAGAACCTGAAAACACCACACAGATGGGGCCTGGATTTGAACCCCCGTCCTCAGAACTGTGAGGTAGACACTCAAACTAGTCAAGCCATTGTTCCACCTGACTTATTTAATTTTATTTTAAATCCATCATATTGGTTTGTAGTAGACAAATGAATAATTCTACCTGATACCTAAGTGAAGGGGGGGGTAGTATTTCTACTCTGCACGTGAGTTGCAAGTTGACCTTGAAATTTGTATCTACGTCATCTAAGGAATGCTGCTGGATACATTTGCATTTAAGGGCTCCATTGATCAAACTGAGCGCAGAAAGCTTGTTTGCACAATCTGATTGACCATGGAGCATATTGTGTATGCAATATTATCTGGCATGAAACCAGCAACATTTGTGCTGCACATTTGTGATGCAACTGGATCCGATTCCATGTCTGAGCCTTTGTGTTCGAGGTTCTCAAATGGCATCTTCCACTGCATATGCTGTCAGTGATAATATAAATTAAACCTCCCTTATATAAATATCTTATCTCTGCAGGCTTTCTGCCCTCAATTACCAATATACACAATATAATTCACTAATATACCTTGATTGGACAGAGGGGAGGAGAAAACATGATATCATTAAAAATTCATATTTAGAGTGAATGACTTGACTTTGCATATGGTTTAGCTACCCTCTCATTTTATTTTTTTTTATTACTGAATTCTTTGGTGGAATAGCAATGTATGTATATTTAAATGTATATACGTTACTGTATGATCATTGCAAAACATTTGAACAGGGGTGCTTAATGCATCAATCGCAATCAACCAGTGGATCGCGGCAATGCATGCCAAAAAAAAAAAAAAAACATTTTGCAATGTGATTCAATGAGAGAGGGATGACTGGTTGTTACATCCAAAGGCACAATTCACATACATACTGTTAAAAATGAAAAGAAGCCACTAGTTTCTTCTAAGCAGCACACGGAACTTTCTCGAACAACAACCGCTGCTCCACCACACTCTTTTCCTAATGTACCTTCCATTCGCCCGCTCCCCCCTCTTAAAGACGTACACTCATAATTAGAAATGTTACAGTATTTACGGAGCCCATTAATGTGTTTTATAATGGATAATATAATAATCTAAGAAAAAAAGGGGTTAAACTGGACGAGATTTTCTCTTTTCCAAGTGGGAAAGGTCTGGTCTGAAGCCAAAGCAGAAAGTGCAGGATATGATTGTGTGTAATTTTAAAATTCCACCTTGGCACAGCCTGATTCAGGATGAAAGCACAGACAATACAGCGCACAAAAAGCAAATTCTGTATTTTAAATGTAGGAGGCAATATAACATTAACCTTAAATCATTCTGGGAGCATTATCAATATCCACCCTCCTACACTCACCCTGTCAGCGGTAGTCGCCTGCTCGGGAGAGGCTGGCTGCTTGAAAAGTAGATCTCAGGGTAAAAAAGTCTGGGCAACCCTGCATTAGAATTTACTGCACCAACGGCCTATAAAGTGGAATTTAACATTTTTGTTGTTCACCTTGAAGAAATGAAAGTATACAAATATAATTTTATACCATCCAGGGCCCATGTATAGTTTGCCATTACTATTACCAACAATTAGTATATCTAAATATTATTTGTAATATTGTACTAATCCAGAAGGCAGCACAGTCAAAGGTTTCAAATCGTCAAACCAATTTTAAAATCACTCAGAGACAACCCAAGGAAATACAAAATGCAGTTTTCAAAAGGCAATTGAATTTATTACAGCACAAAAAAGATCCAAACCTTCCTAACTCTCTGTGAAAAAGTAATTTCCCCTCCTTGTTAAATCACAACATCACAAAAATTTGGGAAAGGTGAGTGCAATTTAACAAGTCATACCAAAACCTGATTGCCAAATTCAAGAAGAAATGAGAAAAAAAAGTGATTGAAATCTGTGAGTCTTGAAAAGATTATAAAGTCTTTTCCAAGGCTTCAGGGCTCCAGCAAACTACTGCCAGAACTATTATCCACAAATGGGAACTAGGAACAGTGTCAAATCGTCTTAGGAGTGGATGACCAACTAAAATTATTCCAAGAATGCAACAAAAACTCATCCAGGAGGTCACAAAGAACCTTGAACAACATCTAAAGACCTGCAGGACTCGTCGGCCTCTGTTAAGGTGAGGGTTCATGACTCTACCATAAGAAAGACACTGGTCAAAAATGGCATCCATGGGAGAATTCCCATGTGAAAACCCCTTCTGTCAGTAAAGAATACAAAGGCTCATCTTACGCTCGCCAAAAGACATCTGGATGATCCTCAAGACTTTTGGAAAAAATTATGTGGACTGACAAGTCAATTATTGAACAATTTGGAAGGTGTGCGGCCCGTTACATCTAAATAAAATAGAATAAAAATGACACCACATTTGATAAAAAGAACATTATACCAGCAGTGAAGCATGGTATTGGCAGTCTTTTGCTGCTTCAGGACCAGGACAACTTGGTGTGACTGATGGAACAATGAATTCTGTTGTGTACCAGAAAAATCTGAAGGAGAACATCCGGATTTCAGTTTGTGTCCTAAAACTCTAGCGCTCTGGGATCATGCAGCAGGACAACAATCTGGAAGAAACCAGCAAGTCTACCTCTGAAGGGCTCAAAAAAAAAAAAAGTTAAGATTTTGGAGTGCCAAGTCAAAGTCTTGATTTAAATCCAATTGAGATGCTGTGGTGTGACCTTAAACGGGCGGTTCATGCTAGAAACCCTTCAATATGGTGGAGTTGAAACAATTCTGCAAAGAAATGTGGGACAAAATTATTCCAGACCAATGTGAAGGAGTCATTACTAAGTATCACAAACTCTTGATTTCAGCTATTGCTGCCAAGGGTGGCACAACCCATTATTGTGTTCAGGGAGCAATTGCGTTTTCACAGAGTATCAAAAGGTTTGGATTTTCTTTGAGCCTTAATCAATTGAGCTGTCATTAGAAAACTGCATTTTGTATTTCCTTGGGTGGTCTTTGAGTGATATTAAAATTGGTTTGATGATTTTAAACCTTTGTGTGCGATAGATGTGCAAAAAAAATGAAATCAGGAATGGGGCGAATAATTTTTCACAGCGCTAGATAAGTATTTATCCATCCATTCATTTTCTTAGTCGCTTATCCTCACAAGGGTCACGGGTCAGTGGTGGAGCCTATCACAGCTGTCAACAGACAGGAGGCAGGATACACCCTAAACTGGTTGCCAGCCGATCGCAAGGCACATAGAGACAAACAGCCGCACTCACAATCACACCTCGGGGCAATTTAGAGTGTCCGATTAATGTTGCATGTTATTGGGATGTGGAAGGAAACCGGAGTGCCCCGAGAAAACCCATGCAGGCAGGGGGAGAATATACAAACTCCACACAGGCGAGGCCAGGATTTATACCACAGTCCTCAGAATTGTGAGCCCAACGCTCTACAGCTGTGTCACCGTGCTGCCTAATTATAATAATCAAATAATAAATAAATAAATAAATAGGTAATGGTTGAGCAATTGGTTATAATCATGATTATGCGAAGAAAAGGGTGAGTGAGGTTGTTAACTTGGGCCATGACTGATCCAGTATTGGATTCTTTAGATGAACACTCATATTTGCTTGGTAAAGTTTGAAGCCAGATCCCTTTCCTAATGCAACCCTCTGCATTTATTGCACTTGCTTGTGCCCCCAGAGAACTGCATGAAGTGCCACTCTCAAATATTTTTTAAATAAAATCCCACACAAAATGTGAGCCTTTTTTTGATCCCTCTATTCTTCAAAAGCAATTTTTGTTTAAGATTTGGCGCAAACTTGCTCATATTTGGAAGCGGTTGAAGGAGCATGGATGGTTTTCAACCTTGTTGGTCTATTGCAATCAAACCTGTGAATTTTATCATTCGTCCAGGTCATTTCATTCTCAAGGCATAAGTGTATTCCACTGGTTGTCTGGTGTCCGTATCTCTATTCATCTGAATAGTCATCATCAGTTTATGCAACAAGGACACAATAGCCTGAGGTGGAGTGGAAAAACTCAACTATTTATGCTCCAAGTTGAAGGTACAACCCAAAACCACAGATGGTATAAATTTGTGGGGTGATGAAAAATGGAGAGTCATTAGGATCTCTGGCATTGTTGGTATGAACAAAGGCTAGATACAACACAACAACTGCAAATTCTTGGCTCGTCGGGGATAAGTGTCAGAGTCACAAACCATGTCTGTGGTGAGCATGAAAAACAAGACAGACAACAAAGATGTCTCCATATTGTGCCCCATGCAGTGGTACACGTCATACAATCAAAACAAGAGAACCGGGAATAAACTTTCATTGGTAAGATTAATTTTTCTGTTCTTTTTCAAACGTTCTGTGCGATAAATGTGAATCTCATGACAATTGGTTGAAAAATGAGCATGGTCATTTTGATTTTTAATGTCCATGCATTGCCTTTGAATGGAACGTCAACCTCCCCAACATGGCCACCACGCAGGCTTGGCGGTTAGCCAGGCTGCTTCACCGCACTGGCGTATCCAGAAAGGGTTCTACTCATGTCTGTTCATTGTTAACACTCATCTAGCGCCACAGCTACGCCGCTTTCAACTGAAGGCGCGGCGCTCTGACACCAAACTTGAGCATCACTACGCAAAGCGACACGGAGTTGCGTTGTCAAATCTTCTCACCAAATACACAATTAATGGGTTTGTCAATGGTGCATTGGGTCTTAAATTCAGTGTGAAAAGGCTTTTACAGACAGATGGACCCATGCACACAGTTTGTGCCATGGCTTCCACCAAACCTCTGCGACTGACTCACCGAACCACTGGGGTTTGAGCAAGCGCAGGTTAAGAACTGTTTTAGAATGGCCAAGTGATAAAAAAAAAAAAATGCATCTTTTTCAAGTCAGTTTTTATTTCATCACAAATTAATGAATGAGGTGGCATGGTGACCATCTGGTTAGCACATTGCTCTCACAATTTTGAAGACCCAGGTTTGAAGCCATTATCATCCTTGTGGAGTTTACATGTTCTTCCCCTGCCTTCAAGGATTTTGTCTGGGTGCACTGCTTTCTTCCCACAGCCTATGAGCATGGATTCTAGGTGAATTGAAGACCTTAATTTCTCCTTGGTGTTAATGAGAGTGAATGGTTGTTAAAAAAAAGTATGTGCCCTGTGACTGGCTGGCATCCAAGGTTAGGGTGTACCCTGCCTCTCACCCAAACATATCTGCGATAGCCTTTACCACGCCTGCGACCCTAGTTAGGGAAAGCGGTACAAAAAATGGATGGATAGCATACTGAAAGAAGAAAAACAATTTCAAGCTTGACAAATCAACTCCTGGCTGGGCAAATTTAAGTTTTGAGGAAGACCTACTTCCATACGCGTCAACCCCAAAGGCTATATGATCTTACAAAATTCACATTTTACCTCTAGAAAACTATGACCGAACTTACCACAAACAATAAAATTTTCTTTTTAAAAATCCCATCAAAGCTTTATTGGCTTTTTAAAGTTATGACATAAATCAAATACAACAATTTCATCTGTGAAACAGTCTTCTTCACATTAAACACACCAGCCTTCCAAGGGCGAGCAATGTTTTTATACTGTAAGGTTCTTATTTTTGTACATGAGGTTTTTTTGTTTTTTTTTTGGTCAGTGCATCAGTGATTTTAACATATCCAGTTATTTTAAATAAAGGAGGAAATTTGTGGTACTGAACGACACACTGTGCTGTAAGTCATAGTCGAGCAGAAGCAAGAAAGCCCATGTCTTTATTTTAAGAGCCTAACCATAAATGGAGAATATTATAGTATAGTATATTATTATACTTTATTGTATAAATAACGTGATTTACAGCATTGTGTTCTAACACACTCAACTTGTGAATAACATACTGGTTGTGACTTACATGGTTTGTTGAGCTTGTTCTCATCGACAAGGGCAGTACCGCATCTCCTTCAAGCTCGGATCCTCGATCAAAGGCCTGCGAGCTTAAAGGTTTTGGTGAAGATTTTAGCTGCCGATGTTGCACTCATCTGGACAGAGATGGGATATTGTTCCTGGTATCTGTCGAAGCCATCCACCCAATGGTGGAGCCAGAGGGGTGGTCTGGGTAGGATTGGACCCCCTTGAAATCTGATTGGACTCCTTCCCAGATGGCTGACACTTCAAAGCACTGGTGCTGGCCAAATACTCTATGATTCTAATTGGATTCAAAGAGGATTGTCATTTATTTTTTTTATTTTATTAAAATCAGGAAAAAAAAGACAAGTGGAACATGTAAGGTTTGCGCTTCAAACATAATATAGACAACTTCCTTTAATGTCTACCCTCATCTGTCCAAAGCAGGTAAACTAGCTCGGTTAACTTGAAAGTTTAGTGCAACAATATCTCATTAAACATGAACTAAACTTAAAGTCTGTTGTGCATTTAAGTGCAAAGACCAAGAAAGACAAATAGATAATCTACTTTTCTTCACATTACCACAATGAATGTGCTTCAAATGTTTAACACTGACTTTCCTTTCCTCATATTTGTGCCATTATCCTCTCACTATCATCAAGAAAGATTTAAGGAGCAAACGTTTGCAATATGGTCATAAATTTAATATAACAATTCAACTTTAGTCTGGGTAAGCAGACAGAAAGATAGCAAATAGTTCATTATGTTATTCTAAAAGAAACCTTTACCATCGATTAATTCTTTAAAAGCGAGATAATAAGTCATTTAATGTCTTAAAATTGTGCTTTTTTGATGAACACAGAGGGAAAACCCAACTGGAGCAACCCCACACCGGAATAGACTGGGATAAAGCTCACACAACCACATACCACAGCACCCCAAACTCTAAACCTACAACCTAATGGTTAAAATCGGTATAGGAAGCAGCGCCCCACAGCCCCTGGTCCGTCCAAAGAAAAATAAAATGAATGAATAAATAAATAACTGTTGCCTGTGCAAAGTAAAACCCTGCCCTAAAGTGCCAAGTTCTGGTGCACACCCCCCAAAACAAAAGGCCACAAGCACATCCATCCATCCATCTATCCATCTTCTACCACTTTTCAGGGTCGGGGTCACGGGGACAGTAGCTTTAACAGGGGTACGCAGACTTCCCTTTCCCCAGCCACATCATCCAACTTTTCCGGATGGATCCCAAGGTGTTCCCAGTCCAGTCTAGAGTTGTAGTCTCTTGAGCATGTCCTGGGTACTCTTTGGGGAAACTTTCGAATGGGACGTGGAAATACACAATTAATGGGTTTGTCAATGGTGCATTGGGTCTTAAATTCAGTGTGAAAAGGCTTTTACAGACGGATGCACCCATGCACACAGTTTGTGCCATGGCTTCCACCAAACCTCTGAGACCGACTCATCGAGAGGTGTCCAGGAGGCATCTGGATCAGATGCCCAGCCACCTCATCTGGTTCCTCTCAATGTGGAGGAGCAGCGGCTCGACACTGATCCCTCCCAGATGATTGAGCTTCTCAACCTATCTCTAAGGGAAAGCCTCGACACCCTGTGAAGGAAACTCATTTCGGCCGCTTGTATCCAGCCAGGATCTTGTTCTTTCGGTCATAACCCAGAGCTCGTGACCATAGGTGAGGGTAAGGACTGGTAAATTGAGAGCTTCACCTTTGGAATTAGCTCCCTCTTTACCGCAACGGGCTGATACAAAGCCTGCATCACTGCAGATGCTACACTGATCTTCCTTTTGATCCCCCCGCTCCATTCTTCCCTCACTCGTGAAGAAGACCCTAAGATACTTGAACTCCTCCACTTGGGGCAGCGTCTTATCCCCAACCCAGAGAGGGCATGCCACCCTTTTCCAACCGAGGACCATGTTCCAAGATATAATAATAATAAAAATAATATGTCAATTTATGGCAGGACCGTGGCAAGGCTGTTGAGTGTTGGCCTCACAATTCTGAGGAATGGGAAATCCCAGTACCTCTTGTGTGGAGTTTGCATGTTCTCGCCATGCCTGCGTGGGATTTCTCCGGGCACTCCGGTTTCCTCCCACATCCCAAAAACATGCAATATTAATTGGACACTCTTAATTGCTCCTAGGTGTGATTGTGAGTGTGACGTTTTCTGTCTCCGTGTGCCGTGCGATTCGGTGGCAACCGGTTCAGGGTGTATCCTGCCTCCTGCCCGTTGACATCCGGGATAGGCTCCAGCACTCCCGCGACCCTTGTGAGGATAAGCAGCTAAGAAAATGGATGCACAGTTATGTGGGCTCTTGTGCCAGATATACAGGTTGTTTTTTTTTTGTTTTCTTTGTTTGCAACACACCATCTCATGTGTTTAGACAAAATAAAATTATTATAGTCATTATAGAAATTACAATGCCTCTGCAAAACGGACCATGAAAAAAGATATCGGGTGCAAGTCACAACTGACTACAGAAATGTATTTTTTTAACATTAACCATTCCATCTTTTTTGGTGGTCAAATATAAGCCAATTTGAGGACACTATAAAGAGAGAATATCCTCCAACTCTAGATGTAACCTTGGCAATGTTAACCTTTGAAGAAGTATTACAGAGTCTTTGTTTTGCAGATGCTAAAAGTAACCATGCGATATTCTCTTTCACATATTATAAGAGCCTAAATATAATTTTTGATGTTTCCAGTCAGAATAATCTGTGAAATAATTTCAGATAAGTTTTAATTATGTGGTATTGTATATTCACCAATTGTTTATTATATGTATGCTGTGGATGTTTGCTTCCGGTCTTCAAACTGGTAGCAGTTTAAACAGGAAGCTCTGACCAGCCCGATCGTAATTCAATAAATCCTGCTGAATTTGGACCAAATGTTGTGATTACTCGACGTGGGACGCTCCTGGCGATGACTTCAGTGGAGTAAAATCACCATCTGTGCAATCTTAGTACCTGAATTTGAGCCGTATCGTTCGCGTCGAAGCTGCTTGGCCTAAGTTAGCCCAGCGTGCTAACAACACTTACGTAGCGTATACAACAAGGACCAAACATCAAACGTGAACTCATCCTTCAACTACTAGAGTGAGGGCCATTGTGGTTTGAATTCCTTCCTTCAACTTATCCTTTAAATCAACATATCCTTTATATTTTCACACAGGTATTATGTGATTTGTGTACCTTATGTGCTTACTATGTTCATGTGATTGCTTTCATTTGACCTTAACATAGATTAGGTAGTATGTGAATTGTGTATCTTATGTGCTGACTTTCTTTATTTGAATGCTTCTTCTTTTTTAGTATCTGCACCCCATTGGGCAGCACAATATTGTGCTACCTGTCGGCCGGTCCCAAGCCCGGATAAATGCAAAGGGTTGTGTCAGGAAGGGCATCTGGCATAAAACTGTGCCAAACATAAATGAGCGTTCATCATACGAATTGCATAACGGTCAGGTCGTGGCCCGGGCTTCCTATGCCCGCACCCGGAAATGTGAATCTGCAAGGTGTAGGTAGAAATTCAGATAATGTAGGTCGAAGACAAAAAAAACAAAAAAAGAGGAGGAAATCGGCTTAATCAGCAGAAGAAGAAGAGAAATGCAAAGACCATACAACTGTGTGTAGGGACTTTGAATGTTGGGACTATGACAAGAAACGCTCAGGAGTTAGTTGACATGATGAGAAAATTTGATATATTGTGCATCTGTCATGATCCTACCACTCCAGCCCGGGCTGTGCGGGTGCCCTCGCGGTCGCGCTAATTGGGAGGCACACACCTGCGCCTCATGCGGGCTGATTATCCCCTGTATATATAGGACCCGGTGACGACTGGTTCTCCGCCAGATCGTTGAGGTTCATGTCCCGTTCCAGCACTCTAGTATCCCTGATCGTCAACCCGTCTGTACCGACTTTCGCCTGTTCTCCGACCGACCCCGTAAGCCTGACTCCCTTGATACTCCTGCCTGCTTTGCTCGTTCTCCCGTGTACCCACTCCTGCCTGCCCGCTGACCTGCTCTCTACGCCTGACGTCCCAACGACCGCTGCTGCACCTGACTGACTGCCTGATCCCCGACCTTCTAATAATAAACGTTTTTCCCCGAACTACCTTGCATCTCCCGAATCCTGCATTTGGGTCCTACTTCCGTATCGATGGGTCGTGACAGATCCGGCCAGTAGGAAGTAGTCCTGAGTATCCAAGACAGAGAGAGAGTTGTGACTGGTGCAGATTTCAATGGACATGTTGGCGAAGGAAATGGGGGTGATGAAGAAGTGATGAGTAAGTCAGCAAAGCAAAGAAACTTTGAGGGGCAGATGGTGGCGGACTTTGCAAAAAGGATGGAATTGGCAGTGGCGAATACTTATTTCTAGAGGAGTCAGGAACATAGAGTGACCTACAAGAGTGGGGGTAGAAGCACACAGGTGGATTATATTTTGTACAGACAATGTAATCTGAAGGAGGTTACGATTGCAAGGTAGTGTTGGGGAGAGTGTGGCTCGACAGCATAGGATGGTGGTGTGTAAGATGACTGGTTAGTGGGTAGGAAGATTAAGAAGACAAAAGGTAGAGCAAAGAAACAGGTGGTGGAAGTTGAGAAAGGAAGAATTTTGTGTGGCCTTTTGAAAAGAGGTGAGACAGGCTCTAGATAGTCAGGAAGAGCTCCAAAAAGACTGGAATATTACTGCCAAGGTATTCAGAGAGGCAGAAAGGAGAGTACCTTGGGTGTCTTCTGGTAGGAAAGACTGGTGAAGAAAGACAGGAATACTTCCATACACAGCCGAGAGCAGCACAGCCATGAGCGGCTCGGCCGCTCGGTTGATCGGGATGACAGAGGAATACTTCCATACACAAGCTGTGAGCGGCTCCCTGAGCCGCGGCGCTGTACTGCTCACGGTTGTGTATGTGTTGTTTCTTCATCAGATGAGGATAAATCCAAGAAATCAGTGCTGGGCATAAATGGTGTTCCATGTAATCAAACTTTTCTTGCGGCACGTAACACGTCACATCCGCACACGTAGGTCATGTGACTCGCGAAAATGGCAGTGCCCCTGAAAATTTGTAATTGTCAATAAAAATCTTCTCAAAACACGATTAAATGACAGAGGATTTAACATTACATTGTCAAAATAGAGTACATATTACATGACCGATGGCTACATTGTTAATGCAAACCAGTGGATTTCCCCTTTAAAGACCTTTCAATGAGTTGGTCTTTGTTATTCTTTCAGCATGGCCATGCAACTTTGAAGAGTTGCCCTGTAAAGAGCTTGTCATGGAGTTATGTATACAGACTGTGGTTTGACTGAGGGTGAGATAGAAATAGCTTTGGCTCACAGCAGCCACTAACGCAAACATGATGCAAGCGTCTTGACTTAAAAAAAAAAAAAAAATCCTTAAATAATTTTCCAGACATATGAAGTCTGCTTTTGTTGTTATTTATGTGTTTAGAATTTGTGTTTGACCCTTATCTCACTGGCGGAGACATCGCTGAGACTGCCAGACAATGGACTAGGAGACGAAAATATTGCTTCTGCTCTCACCAGGGAGGTGTCTGGGAGACATTGCCACAAAACATGTGACATACAACATACATTCAGGTCACGATTTGATACATATAGCATCACAATTTCCAACCTGAGTTATTTTTTAGAGGTGTAAAAAAATGGAACTGGACTAATTATTTAGAACACTTAATTATATGTGATTTAACAAAAAAAACAATAAAATGTCTGTGAGACTCCCAGTCGATGCTGTCAACCAGAAATTTAAAAAAGATGGCCAGGAGTTACCATACCACACCCTCAGTGCTCTCTCCTTAACAGTATACGTCAGTGCTTTTCAAATAATGGGGTGAGTCCCCCTGGGGAATTTTTATTTTATTTTTTTGCTGTATGAGATGAAAGTGTAACTGCACATCCACTACAGTTGTTGGCAATGCCACTCACAATGTCAGTGTGCGCACAGAGTATTCGCTCTATTGTGTTGTTTTTTTTTTTTTTTTACTTACACCAAGCAGACGATCTGAAGTACAGTAAACGAACCGATTAGAGACAACATATTTTTTTTTAAACAGGGATGAAAAAACAGGCAGAGACAGATGACGACAATGAAACAAAAGAAAGTCGCCCGAGAGCTAATACGAGGAAATATAAAGAAGCCTATCAAGCGCTTGGCTTCACTGTGAATACAGTGGGAGACCGGTGTGTTTACTGTGTCTAGAATATTGGTAGAGGACAGTATGAAGCCAAATAAATGAATGCGCCACTTATAGACATTACACCCCAGTCATTCTATAGGCCGCTAGACTTTTTCAGCAAAAATATTGTTAATCATCCCGCTAGTGAAAGCTACTTCAGTAAACAAGCGAGCGCTGTTAGCATCATATAAGGTACTGCACCAAATTGCTCAGTGCAAAAAACCTCACACCAGTCACTCAGATTTGAAAAGTGTACAGTTGTGGTCAGTCATGCCCGCAGATATAAAGTTACGGGTGTGGTCCACCAGTCATGCTCGAAGATATAAAGTTGTGGGTGTGTTCTGTTTGTAATTATGAGTGTACCCCTTTAAGAGCGGAGGGTGGCGGTGTCACGTAAACTAGGAAGCAGAATTAGGCTGAGCAGCAACTCGTTGAGACCATGTGCTTCCATGTTTTAAAAAAAACAAAGACATCAGGCTGTGGTTCACTGCCCTGGATTGGTTTTCATGTGCGCTGAAAGTGTGCGACAAGTGCGCATTTGCGGTGGCACAGCTTGGAGGGAACTTTGGTCAAGACTACACAAAATGAGCGACGTCTTTCAATATTTACTGTATGTATTTCAACTCATAAACTTTTCGTCCTTGACTGTGCAGTTTTGCGAGTGCGATGGCGTGCAGGTACATACGCGTCCGTCAAATCATAGTGACTGCCACACCAAAGCAGATTTATTCATCGATCCATTTTCTTTGTCGCTTATTGTCACAAGGGTCGCGGGGAGTGCTGGAGCCTATCCCAGCTGTCAACGAGCAGGAGGCGAGGTACACCCTGAACTGGTTGTCAACCAATCGCAGGGCACATGCAGACAAACATCCACACTCAAAATCACACCTTGGGGCAATTTAGAGTGTCCAATTAATTTTGTATGTTTTGGGGATGTGGGAGGAAACTGGAGTGTCTGGAGAAAACCCCACGCAGACGCAGGGAGAACATGCAAAGTCCACACAGGCAGGGCTGGGATTGAACCCAGGTCCTCAGAACTGTGAGGCCAACACTTTACCAGCTGAGACGCCGTGTCGCCAGATTTTTTCATTTTTGTTTTGGAAGTTAAAGGGTTTTATATATTTTGCTCATGAGTTAATGTTGCTGGACTGAATTTGAAGTTATTAATTGTTGACTGTATTTCATATCAAATGGTGCAATAAGACACGGAGGATCAGCTTGTAAAGCGTTGGCCTCACAGTTCTGAGGACCGGGTTTGATCCCGGCCCGCCTGTGTGGAGTTTGCATGTTCTTCCCGTGCCTGCGTGGGTTTTCTCTGGGCACTCTGGTTTCCTTCCACATCCCAAAAACATGCAACATTAATTGGACACTCTAAATTGCCCCTAAGTGTGATTGTGAGTGTGGCTGGTTGTCTCTATGTGCCCTGCGAATGGCTGGCAACCAGTTCAGTGTGTACCCCGCCTCCTGCCCGTTGACAGCTGGGATAGGCTCGAGCACTCCCTGCGACCCTTGTGACGATAAGTGCCAAAAGAAAATGGATGGATTGATGGTGCAATAAATCGGTCAAAAATGTCTAGTTTTGACAAAGATTTTTTTAAATTTCAAGCAAGTTGATGCACTTTAAATTTTTTCTGTTACAGACTAAAGAACAATCTTAATAAAGTTTTCTTTGCTGTAAATTGGACTATATTTATTTTTTGTTTTCTTTAATGTTAATGTTGATACAATGTTATGTAGAGCTGTACGTATAACAATTTTCTAGAAAAATGATCATGTGTATTGTCGTGGCAGAGAGTGGGGGGGGTGCCAATTGTTTTCTTCTTGCTAGTGGGGGGGATAATAGAAAATAATTGAGAAGCACTCGTGTATGTGAAGTAGCTGAGGTCCAGCCACTTCCACAGCTTAGCATTAGCAACGTGCATGGTCACGAACAAATGAGGAACAACAGCGTTTTACTTCTAATATTTCGGTCACAGAGCCAAAGTTGAGCTTTTTCTATATAAGAGGGAAAATCTTCACTTTTTATATCCATACAATCAAAAATAATGCCGTGTATAACGTATTTGTGGGCATAGAAAGAGATGTCCACGCAAATTTTGGTGACAATTGCTCACAGTTTATATTAAAGCTCGTACATTAAGCTTTTTTTCACGATACAGTGAGTTGCCAATTAAAGTGAAATCAAAGTGGGTTGGCAAACCAGAGACTCCAGGAGACACGTTTCCACAACCAGCGGCAACTCGGTTTCAATCACGTTGCCAGCTAATCCCCAGGCCAGTGAGATCAGGGTTTTAAGAGAATGACCGGAAAACAACACAGCCAATTTCCAAATTGAGTTTTGGGAACTCAATACCCACATTTTTCTACATTCCTTTGGCAATGGCCACCCACTTTGGAATGCATAACTTTGAAATTTCTTTAGTGTTACAGTGATCCCCTTGACGCCTTATAATTTAAAAGACACTTATTGATGTGTTTTTTTTATTTTTGTTTCTTTTGTGTTTCACTTGTGCTAACAGCAAAAACTAACAAAAAAAAAATACACTTTACAAACAATATTAAGGTAACTTGACTCCACCACTCTCAGACATTACAGAATTGATTAATGTGCTGGCCAAAGATTAGTTAAACTGTTTTCATCCATCCATCCATTTTCTTTTGCCCCTTATCTTCACGAGGGTCGCAGGGAGTGCTGGAGCCTATCCCAGCTGACAACAGGCAGGAGGCAGGGTACACCCTGAACTGTTTGCCAGCCAATCGCAGGGCACATAGAGACAACCAGCCATACTCACAATCACACCTAGGCGCAATTTAGAGTGTCCAATTAATGTTGCATGTTTTGGGGATGTGGGAGGAAACCAGAGGGGCCAGAGAAAACCCACGCAGGCACGGGGAGAACATGCAAACTCCACACAGGTGGGGCCGGGATCGAACGCGGGTCCTCAGAACTGTGAGCCCAACGTTTTACCAGCTGCTCCACCGTGCCGCCACTGTTTTCGTTTAATTATTATTATTATTTCACCACCAACACAACTTGAAGTGTTTTATCTCTTATTTCAAGCTAAACGATATTCATTCAACAAAGGGAATTTTTTTTGACTGGAAATCTAGCCAGGCGAACACAAATATTGGCCTCAACTGTAGCCTGCGCTCTCTACTGAGTGATGCACTCAACATGATGTGATTGCCTTTGGTCTAATACTTATAGAGATTTATTTTTATCATCAATAATTTGAAGCTGATTTCATACATCTGTTAGATGAAAGGTATAACTGACATCCAAAAGCCTCCAATTAAAGCATCTGAAACATCAACAAGCAGCATTAAAGGGCCCACTGTAATGGTGATCTGACAGTTGCATCACTGAGCAAGTTAACATTGCTCCTGAGTAATATCACACGCAATCTTCTGAAATGCCCAATACTTTTTCATTCTCTGAGCATTATATATAGTAGTGCGAAAATTCCAATGCCATCTCAGAAGACCATTCAGGCAAAGAAACATCACAAGGCAGAGGTTTCAATTTCTTCAATAAAGACTCTCAGGCTCAATTAAATTCAGAGGACCGATGACATATTTGTCTGCCTCTCAGAGGAAATACTACTGTGAAGGAGGTGAGCGCTGTATCATTTATAAAATTAGAGAACGGCACATTGACCTAGGTTGCAAATGTCTGAAGGGACATTGAAAACATTTAGAGAAAGGAAAGCAGTAATTAAATGTGACAAGAGCACAGGAATTTGGTCAGGAAAAAAAAGTGTAGTTACTCTGTTGCACTCCACAGCCCTGACAGAGAACCTTGATTTCATTCTAATACAACTGGTGGAGGGTCATTTTCAAATAATGTGCTCGATCACAGCAAACACATGGCCCACTCATTTTCCTCTTGAAAACAAGTCAATTTTACTGACAGAAGTGTTGGAATTATTGGCAATCAAAAAGGCATAATTGTAACTAAGAAAAATTTTTAATTATATTATTATTGAAAATTTAAGCAATATTTTAAAATATTTTAATGCCAATAATTTTTCCAGTCAAGTGTCCAAAAGGAAGTTGCATGATTTTTAAACATATTTCTGAAGATGTCAATTAAATTGTTGCTGTTTCCATGAGAGGTAACGCGAATGCATATTTGTCTCAACAGAATTATTTTTCTTACTTCTTTAACAAATAGTCCTTCTTTGTCACTCAAAGTGTTTTTACCATTGTCAAGAGACCACTTATGTTGATACAATACACCAGAGGGATCTGTGAGCTCAACTCCCAGGTGGAGGCAGCCATTTTGGATTCACATAATGCCAGACAGCAATATGATTTCTGAGACATTAATAAATATGCATGAATTTGTGAAAATGTCAGAACAAAGACATGTCTTTACTGTTATTTCATTTGTATAAAGACAAGTGTGTAATGGGTTCAAAGAGTAATCAGAAGAATTTAAGCGCTCATATCTGCAGAGTTTGGGGACAACATGTAAATTGTGTCTTTACTGTTAAGCTAAAAGCCTATTTGAATGGGCTAACAAAATTTCCTCTGTCAATTAAGATTGCCTTTACCCAAAATTTTAAGTCATCAACAACTTTTTGACAATGAGCCTCAAAATGTGGCTATTTCAGCATCAGAGACATTTGCCTATATAAAATCGTTCCCAAAAATGGCTAATTTTATTCTTTCTCCCCAATTATCTTAGCCCATTTTCATCAAATTATATGAAAATGATCCCAAGCGATATGTTAAAAGTGACAAATGAGCCCTCCAATGAGAGCCCACGATGCCTGTCGAGCGCAATGCATGTTTGGAAGCGTTGGTGCATATATGCCATTTTAGCATCCAAAGTGATTCCTTCCCAAGGTGTCGGGGGCAGCTGACAGGAGGCAAGGGCTGAATTACAATGCGTCGTGCGCATGCAGTCTCCCCCTCAACCGTTCCCCACATGCTGCAGTTTTACAGCGAGATCCGTGCACAGCTGGCTCCGGTATGGCATGTTGAAATGCTTCGATGAACCTTAGTAAATGACCGATACGCTTTGGGTGGCGATTGAATATTAAAAGGTATAAACGGAGCAACGCGCTTCTCAATAAATCCCACTTGCCCACCTCTTCCTGCTGCGGTTGATTCTGCCTCTGATTCGGCTGCTCCTTGGTCGCTGTCATGGTAAACTCCTCCGGAAAAGTCGATGTATCGCTGCGGGGGAAACAGCCGGGTCCTTTCCTTCGAAGCAAAGGAGGATGTGCAGCTGGATGGTAGAAGTGCGAAAGCTTATTGGAGCTGATTTCGTCACCAGCCAATTGTGTAAGGGGCTGCGGGAGGGCGGGGGGGGGGGGGGGAGAAGCATCTGCGTGTGGATGTGGGTGTGGGTGTGGAGAAACCGACGCCTGCACGCTTGCACTCTCACATCAGCCTATGAAGGAGGTGATTTTTGGACAAACTCGTCACCGAATCAAATAAGTAACGCTATCTTTCTTTGGCTCAAATGCATTCATACCCAGGCACAAAATATGACAGACACCCGAGTGTAATTATTTTAATATGTTACTTTATGTTCGTAAATGCACAGTAAGACCACCCAGTTAAATCATTTGACATTGTATTTTTTTAAAAACGGTTTTGAATTTGTCGACCATATGTCATTAATAGCATACATCTCCACAAGTCATTGTTGTGAAACAAAAAAAACCACAACTAATTTAACAAGCATAAAGAATTGCCAGGGATCAACCTGAACAAATTAACCAAGGTAACTGACATTAAAAAAACAAAACAAACATTGGCGCAAACAAATAATACCAACGTGCTTATGGTAACGTGCAATGCTTATGTGGGTGTTCTCTGGATACTCTTACTTCTTTCAACATTTGAGCTACATGCATGGTCTGTATAAATTGTGTAAAGCTATGAATCTGAGCATTAGTGGTTGTTTGTCAAAAATGTAATTGACTACAAATCCAGGGTATACCTGCCTATGAGGAGATAGAGATAAAATTCAGAATACTCCCGCACTCTTAACTACTAAAACACTCTCATACACATGATTAAAATGCTCTTATCCGTTCATATTTTGTTCAAATATGTTCAATATATGTGAGCAGAATCCTTGAAATTGCCACAAATGTGTTGAGACAAAGGGGCATATTTACCACTGTAAACAAACTGCCACTCATGTTCTTTGCCCAAGAACAGCATGACATTTTTTGTGAGTGCGTGTCACTTCCTGGATGCATTCCACTCACATTTATAACAAGATCAGATTTTACAGAAATCAGAGTTTGATGTCATGCCTTGCAGAGTAAACGCAGCCAAACGCACCAGTGAAATGTGCTCATAGAAACAACTGAAATCCTTAGATCATACTGGATCACAATTCTCCTCAGGACATGTCACAGAACATATTGTGACCCGGCTCTCATCAGAAGAGCCTGTTCATCAAATGCAAAAACCCGAACCCTAACTACACTAACCCAATCTAAAACTCTTACTGTGTGTGTGTATAAGTAAACATTTTAGCCATTTAATTAGGCACATCTCTATAATCAACAGTGTGGTATTTATTGTTAAGCTGCAGTGTTGAAACCGTGTGGCATTTGTATTTCTTCTTTAACCCTAAAGTGTATTTATTTGGCACCTTTGAACAGAAACAAAAGAGTAGTATCCAAAGTATCAACATTGAGGAGCTAAAATGAAGTGTATCATACAAAGCATGGCTTCTTTCTGGCTAATTAAATAGACCACACCTTAAAGTATGTAAAAAAAAAAAAAAAAGTATTTGCCCAATCCTGATTTCTGTTTTTTTTTTTTGCATATCCATCAAACACAAAGGTTTCAAAATCATCAAACCAATTTTAATATCAGTCAGAGAACACCAAAGAAAATACAAAGTGCAGTTTTCAAATGACAATTCAATTTATTAAGGCACAAAAAAAAAATATTCAAACTTTTCTGACCCTCTGTGAAGATATAATTGCTCCCTGAATCTAGTAATGGGTTGTGCCACCCTTGGCAGTATTCACTGAAATCAAGCATTTGCGATAATTGGTGATGAGTCTTTCAAATCGCTCTGGAGGAATTTTGTCCCACATTTCTTTGCAGAATTGTTTCAACTCTGCCATATTGGAGGGCTTTCAGCATGAACTGCCCGTTGAAGGTCACACCACAGCATCTCAATTGGATTTAAATCCGGACTTTAACTAGTCCACTCCAAGCCTTTTTTTTTGTTTTTTTGTTTTTTTGTTTTTGTTTGGTTTTTTTTGGAGCCATTCAGAGGTGGATTTGCTGGTGTGTGTTGTGGTGTCCTGCTGCATGATCCAAGAGGGCTTGAGTTTGAGGGCACTAACTGATGGCCAGACGCTCTCCTTCAGGAATTTTTGGTACACAGCACAATTCATATTTCCATCCAGCAAGTTGTCCTGTGGCAGCAAAACAGCCCCAGATGATCAGACTGCCACCACCATGCTTCACTGTTTGGTTATGTTCTTTTGAGCAAGATTTCTTCCCAGTTTTGGCATTTGTGGATAATGGCTCTGACCGTGGTTTGCTGGACCCCCAAAGCCTAGGAAATGCCTTTCTCACCTTTCCCAAATTTTTGGTTAGTCACAGAATGTGTGTGTATGTATTTCTTTTGGCTTGTTCAGTGAGGGGTCACCACAGCATGTCATCTCAGATGCACGCTCATATTTGTTTGGTACAGTTTTTACGCCTGATACCCTTCCTGATGCAACCCCTCTGCATTTATCCAATAGAAAAAGATGTGTCAGTACTTATCAACATGGCACAGGAATATTTTGTTTCCATTGCCTGACATCTATTTATTTATTAAGAGGTATAATCCTGTGCTCTTGGTATTTTTGATTGACCCGGAATCCTGGATTTACTGTATTTTAAAACTTGTGTTCTATGTAATTATAATGTTTTGTCACGGGCTTGCATGACCATAAGCAAAGAGATAAATGGATCAGTAAGTACAGATTGCCTCTTACCGAATAGGTCCCGGATCCAATTTCAGCAACCTCTGCTATGTTTACCAGTAAAATGACATCTTTGATATTGACACAAAATCATTAGCAAGGGCATATGGGAAAATAATGTTTTCTGCCATTAGGCCACTGTTTCTTGTAGCTTCATCCTGAAGGTTCTTTTTAATTTCTTTTTAATTTTTTCAAGCATCCATCCATCTATTTTCCCATCTGATTACCCTCACAAGCATTGTGGCAGTACTGGAACCTATTTTTTTTTTCAAACATTACCCTCTGAATTACTTTGAACCTGTGCATTATAGTATAGCTATAGACCCCAAATCCAATGAAGTTGGCATGTTACGTAAAACAGAATAGATTGATTTAGAAATCGTTTTCAATCAAATTCAACTGAATGCACTACAAAGACACAACATTGAATGTTCAAACTGATCAATGTTGTTTTTTTGTTTTATGCAAATATTCTCTCATTTTGAATTTGATGCCAGCATCAAGTTTAAAAAAAGCTGCAACAGGGACAGGATTGACCAGGCATGTTAAGGAAGCCCCACCAAAGACCCGTTTGGAAGGTTTCACAGGTGAAGAGGTGAATTGGAAACTGGTTAATGTCATTATTGGGTATAAATGGAGCTTCCCAAAAGACTAAGTGGTTCACAAGTAAGGATTGGGTGAGGTTCTCTATGAGCAAATAGTCCAACAGTTTACAGTGAAGAAAATAAGTATTTGAACACCCTGTTATATTGCAAGCTCTCCCACTTAGAAATCATGGAAGGGTCTGAAATTTTCATCATAGGTGCATGTTCACTATGAGAGAGATAATCTAAAAAGAAAAATCCAGAAATCACAATGTATTATTTTTTCACGATTTATTGATAAGATACAGCTGCAAATAAAGAGACCTGAAAGACCTGTTAGTCCGCTTTAAAAGTCCACCTCCACTCCATGTATTATCTTGAATCAGATGTACATTTGTGAGGTTGTAGCTGCATAAAGACACCTGTCCACCCCATACAATCAGTAAGAGTCAAAATTGTAAGATGGCCCAGACCAAAGAGCTATCCAAAGACACCAGAGACAAAATTGTACAACTACACATGGCTGGAAAGGGCTACAGAGAAATTGCCAAGCAGCTTAGTGAAAAAAGCTCCACTGTTGGAACAATTATTAGAAAATGGAAGAAGTTAAACATGACGGTCAATCTCATTCGGAGTGGACCCCCACACAACATATCACCTCGTGGGGTCTCAATGAGCCCTGGACTACACGACAGGACTTGGTCAATGACCCGAATAGAGCTGGGACCATCATTTCCAAGGTGACTTTTGGTAATACACTAAGACGTCATGGTTTGAAATCATGCATGGCACGGAAGGCTCCCCTTCTTAAACCAGCACATGTCAAGGCCCGTCAATAACCATTTGGATCATACAGAGGAGTCATGGGAGTACGTTTTGTGGTCAGATGAGACCAAAATAGAACTTTTTGGTCACAATTCCATTTACCGTGTGTGGAGGAAGACAAATGATGAGTTCAATCCCAAGAACACCATCCCTACTCTGAAGCATGGGGGTGGTATCATCATGCTTTGGGGGTGTTTTTCTGCATATGGGACAGGACGACCGCACTATATTAAGGAGAGGATAACTGCGGCCATATATTGTGAGATTTTGGGGAACAACCTCTTTCCTTCAGTCAGAGCATTGAGGATGGGTTGTGGCTGGGTCTTTCAACGTGACAATGACTCGAAGCACACAGCCAGGAAAACCAAGGAGTGGTTCTATAAGATGCATATCAAGGTTTTGGCGTGGCATATTTACCAATGTTAATATTTGGTACCGTAGCCTTTGTTTTCAAGTTCGAGTTCAAATGTTTCCTGTAGTTGTTCACCAGGTTTGCACACACAGCAGGAAGGATTTTGGCCCACTCCTCCACACAGATCGTCTCTAGATCAGACATTTCACATGTTTCTGGGCTATCACTGAGAAACATGGAGTTTCAGCTCCTTCCAAAGATTTTCTATTGGGTTTAGGTCTGGAGACTGGCTAGGCCATGCCAGAACTTTGACATGCTTCTTACGGAGTCACTCTTGGTTTTCCTGGCTGTGTGCTTCAGGTCATTGTCATGTTGAAAGACCCAGCTATGACCCATCTTCAATGCTCTGACTGAGGGAAAGAGGTTCTTCCAAAAAATCTCACAATACATAGCTGTGGTCATCCTCTCCTTAATACAGTGCAGTCATCATGTCCCATGTGCAGAAAAAAAAAACAAAGCATGATGCTACCAACCCCATGCTTCACAGTAGTTGAGTTCCATCCCAAGAACACATCAAACATGGTTAGTGCAATTATCTCATCTGACCACAAAACTTTCTCCCATGACTCCTCCGTATCATCCAAATGGTCATTGGCAAACTTAAGATTGGCGTTGACTTGAATTGACTTGACTTGCTTCCTTCCGTGCCATGCACGATTTCAAACCATGACATCTTAGTGTATTACCAACAGTTAACTTGCAAACGGTGGTCCAAGCTCTTTTCAGGTCATTGACCATGTCCTGTCGTGTAGTTCCGGGCTGGTTCCTTACCTTTCTAAGGATCATTGAGACCCCATGAGGTGATATCTTGCATGGGGCTCCACTCCGATTGAGATTGAAAGTCATGTTTAGCTTCTTGCATGTGTTCAAATACTTATTTTCTTCACTGTAATAAAGTTTCTTAAGATTCAATGACAATGAATTTAGGAATTTCATCAACTATAATCCAATATATCATGAAAAGATTCAGAGAACCTGAAGAATTCTCTGCAGGCAAGTGACAAGTCCGAAAACCATGACTGAATACCCGTGACATTCTATCCCCCAGGTGGCACTTCATTAAAAAAAAGGTATCATTGTGGAAAGTTTACTGCCGGATAGGCTTAGAAACACATAGCCATTGTCAGATAAGACAGTTCATCGCTACACTTACAATTTTAAGTTAAAGCTCTACCATATAAAGCAAGTCATACAGCAACAGGCTTTTCTGGGTTTGAGCTCATCTGAGATGGACTGATGCAAAGTGGAAGAGTGCTGTGATCTTATGAGTCCACATTTCAAATTCTCTCTGGAAATCATGGGCGACATATCCTTTGGGCCAAAAATGAAAACGACCATCCAGATTGTTATTAATGCAAAGTTAAAAACCCAGCATCTGTGATGGTATTGGGGTGTTTTAGTGCCCATGGCATGGATAATTTGCACATATGTAAAGGCACCTTTAATGCTGAAAGGTACATACAGGTATTGGCGCGATGCCTTCCAAGCAATGTCTTCTTGGCTGCCTCTGCTTATTTGAGGAAGACATTGCCAAGCCACAATTTGTACCTGCTCACAACACTGCCTACTGTATATAGTAAAAGAGTGAGTACTCGACTGGCCTGCCAGCAGTCCAGACTTGTTTCCAAAAGTAGTGGCAATTCTAAAGAGTTTAAAACAAGCAGTCAGCATTAACTGTCAGTATTCGGTTACAAAGTATATTTAAAAAAAAACAAAACACAGAAAGGCTACTTGAATATCTGAAATTGGAATGGGACTAATAAGAGAAGGTTTAAATGGTGACAGGTACGTTCTGAATCTCATTCAACATGAGTGGGTTGGTTATTTCTTTAACAGCCAGAATTCCATTCATAAAAGTGTGTATGCATTTGTGCAACCACATTATATGAGTTGTTTATTTTTACATCTCCTCCCCATTATTTAAAGAAATGAAATGTTTCAGGGTTTGGTTCATGCCCTCCTGCAGTGATTGCTGCCTTGTTACATGAGCTTATTTCTATGCTCTTAGAGCACACACTGAAAAATGCAGTCAGTCTCAAGCAAGTTGAAGGTCGGCTGAAATTTTCTTAAGCAAATGTTGTTTTGGTGGGCGGCTTCATGCAGTGAAAACAAAGCAGCCAAGTGTGAATAAAAGAGAATACATAATGAAGTAAAATCATGTAACCAGAATTCAGTTGCGCTTACTGATTTATGTATTTGTTCATTTTTAAATCTAATTAATTAACTAATCCCACAATCTCACCAGTACAACAGCTTCATCTAAAAGTCTGCATAAACAATGGTTCAGATGCCCAGTATAAATCAAGCCTGACCATTAACCTAAGGAGGAATTCTCAATCCATCTTGAAATGTTTTGTCCGCCTATATTTTGTTTTTAATTTCATTTATATTTAAAGTAGGTGGTGCAGCTATAGAGCATTGGCCTCACAGTTCAAATTCCGGCCCTGCCTGTATGGGTTTTTTCCGGGCCCTCTGGTTTCCTCTCACATCCCAAAAACATACATTTATTGGAGGCTCTAAATTGCCCTTAGGAGTGATTGTGAGTGCGAATGTTTGTTTGTCTGTTTGTGCCTTGCAATTGGCTGCCAACCATTCCAGGGGATACATGTTGTCTGCACGATGATAGCTGGGATTAGTTCCACCACTCCCGCGACTCTTGTGAGGATCAGCGGCTCAGAAAATGCGTGGATGGCATATCATTATTGCGATTGTTTTTGTCGTGATTACAACACACTACAGGGAGAAGAGATAGCGTGGGCTGACGACTTCAAATACTTCGGGTCAATAATCCAGAGCAATGGTGAGTGTGGTAATGAGGCCCTGTAGCTCAGTGGTCAGAGCACTGGTTTGGTAAACCAGGGGTTGTGGGTTCGTATCCCACTGGGGCCTCCACTCCCTGAGAAGGCTTGCGTCAGGAAGGGCATCCGGCGTAAAAATTGTGCCAAACATATGTGCGTTCATCTGAGATGACACGCTGTGGTGACCCCGAAAGGGACAAGCTGAAAGAAACTTACTCTAATGGTGAGTGTGGTAAGGAAGTGAAGAAACTGGCCCAAGCAGGTTGGAACAGTTGGCGGAAGATGTCTGGTTTTCTATGTGACAGAAGATTCTCCGCTAGGATGAAGGGCAAAGTTAATAAAACAGTGGTGAGGCCACCCATGATGTACGGATTAGAGACGGTGGCATTGAAGAAACAACAGGAAGCAGAACTGGAGGTGGCATAAATGAAGATGTTGAGGTTCTCGCTCAGAGTGAGTAGGTTGGATAGGATTAGAAATGAGCTCATTAGAGGGACAGCCAAAGTTGGATGTTTTGGAGACAAGGATCCGAGAGAGCAGACTTCAATGGTTTGGAAATGTCCAGACCCGAGAGAGTGAGTATATTGGTTGAAGGGTGCTGAGGATGGAGCTGCCAGGCAAAACAGCAAGAGGAAGACCAAAGAAAAGGTTGATGGATGTTGTGAGGGATTACATGAGGGCAGTGGGTGTTTCAGAGGAAGATGCACGACATACAGTAGGCTTTGATGGAAAAAGATGACACACTGTGGCGACCCCTAACAGCACAAGCCGAAAGGGAAAGAAGAAGATTCCGTGTTTATAGGAGAGATGCAATCGTGTACCAGCAGTGGACACATCACCTCAATAATATCAGTCATGTAATCAGTAATCAGTAATGGAGGTTGTGTGTGGGGTTGTGTCTGTGGAGGATTGAAGTCACAATTATAAAGTGATGTCAGCTGAATACTTACTGTTAGGAAGAGTTTGAGTAATAATTATGAGATAGGAATAAACATCAGTGACTCGCCAAATTGCAATTTTTACAACTGAAGGTAGTGTGGGTTCCGTTCTCACTCAGTAAGATTGTGAGCGTGAATGGCTGATGATAGCTGGGCTGCATGTGACTGATGAATAGTCCAAGGTGTACCCCGCCTCATATCCAAAGTCATCTAAGATCAGCTTCAGCTTTCCTCAACCAGAATGACTTTAAGATGTGTGGAAAAAAGCAGGGTTGAATAGGAAGATAATAAAGTCAAGAGGGAATGCGTATGTGAGAAAACAACTGTTAGCAACAGTGAAGTTTTTGAGTGACAGTCGAAAGTGTGCTTTCCATGAGAGTGGAGAGAGAGAGGGAGAGAGAGAGAGAGAGAGAGAGAGAGAGAAAGAGAGAGGGACAGAGACAGAAAAATATATAGCAGTCGGCAGTGTGATGTGCTGGAGCAAAAGGGGTAGAATTGAAAGGAAAGAGAGAGACGAGATTTGCTGAGGTGTCTTCTGTTGAAGTATTTATGACCCTGGGGCAACTTAATGCAGACATTCAGCAATTCAATGCAACTGGGCAGCTGATGAAAGTTTCATTACCAACCTCCGCAGTGCGTAAAATTGGGCCAGTGCCAAATTCACATCAAGCCAAATCAGCATCATGTTTTGATCGTATTCATTTAAAACAAACATAAAAACAAACCACCAGAAAAATAAATCCTGAAATGTTTGCCACATAATAAACAGAGGGAGGTTAGTACTTATCTGACTTTCTACAAAGCTATACTGGTCATCATCATAACTGATACATTCATTGATACATTCATACAGTATTTGTACATACGATACAAAATAATTAGTCACATTTACTCTACAACTTGTCAGGATAGTTCATTCATGGAAATGAGCAACAAATAAGCATAGTTCCCCCCTGATATTTTGCTGAAATCCCCTAAAATATTCTTCCATTGCTCTTCACTCTTGTTTCAAGCTTCGAGTGCTCCTCAGTGTGTCACATACCTGTGACTGACACCTGACTGGCACATCACTGACACAACTTGTGTGCATTGCTTTGTGAGTTTGTCCGCATTTCTTTTTGTGACACAGAGTGGCAGCATTATTTGTTATCAATCAATGAAGGCAATCTCAAAGCAGTGAGACATTCTGGACCCAGTAGCAAGCCAAAAATTGACTGATGAATGATTTTTTTTCCCCTAGAATGTCTATTATTTCCTCCTAGACCATAGCATTTACATTGTGCTAGATACATTCCTTCAAAACAAGAGGCAATTGCGTTTACTTCACATGGTTTATTGCCCCTCCCAGTTGAACTCCACTGAAAAACTAAACATACATCAAAAAGAATTACAGGTGCTGTAATTAAGCAAACCAGGCAACTTTATTTTGCAAAAATCTTGCTGTTAGAAATTACTGACTGCACACTTACACAACACTGCATAGACTTTTATTTGATGCATCCCATTACAGATACACATCTAGATATTCTATATGATATGATTGATATTTTTATATTATAAACCTCTAAATGCATTACACTTAGTTGCACTGGCACCCCAAACGCACAGCATATCTTCATAGGGTACGTTGGGAAAATCCCTCTGGGCGTGCTTTGCACTAGCCGGAACCTTTGGTAACTCAGAGTATTGGTAGTGTGTGTGCCACTCTATATAAATAAAAGTGACACATTCAATATATTGGCTGTACTGACACATACCATCAATATCCAACACGTTCAGTAGTAAAGATTTGGAATGTGAAGCACGCGCAGTCTCTGGGTGCTGTGGTCTCGGGCGCGGTGGGCGCATTGGAATGGACCCCAAACACGAGGCTGGAGCTAGGATTGGCTGGTGACTGCTTGACCTCATGACAGGAAGCAGTTTTGGCCACAAAACAAGCAGACAAGAACTTCTGTGGTCTCTTCAACACGGACGTTGGTCTGAGCCATGTGGGGGAAAGCCCAATGCTGAACCTTACCAAACTTATAGTTTGACTTTGTATAATTGAATAAATTGTTAAACTTTGTAATTTGACCTCGATCAAAACAAAAGAACTGGATGAAAGAACTTTGTGTAGACAGCAGGTTATGCCCAGGTCACGACTTTTCTTCCCTCTTTAAGTTCCCTCCCTTTGGATTTTATAAACATTTTCTGCTGAAAGTGTTCAAACTTTGCAATGATAGGGCGAGGTCAGTTTCCCGAACAAAGGCCTCCTAATCGGTGGACATCGTGAAAAGTAATCTTGTCGAGTGTATTTTGGTATATCATAAGCATAGACCTCATAAACTGTTTTAAACCTGAATTTCGGGGTCTTCTGAAACACTTTCTTGGATGCCAGAGATGAGGTTTTCACTTATACTTCTTGATTTAATAATGAACGTATTTCCTTTCAAACGTTTATATTCCAATGTGCCCTTCTAAATGCACAGAACCTGGCATCATGTTTGACCCAAGTTCTATATTATCTAATTTTACAGTAACTCTTTCACTTGCTGTTGCTTGAATTCCAAACTCTTTCAGAGTTTGGTGAGCTCCTGGTGAAGCAATTCAAGTGAGAATGACAATTTCTTATCGATTGAGAGGAGGACACTCATCTGTATCTCTTGAAGTGGAGGAATCTGTTTTTATTTTCTCTTCATCGGGGGCTCGATAGAAATGCTGGGGTTCTCCATTCTCCATCTTGTTGTCATTTGATTCCATTCCAGAGATGACGTGTAGGACTCTAACAAGTTACCGCTGCCCTTTGTTTGCAATTACAGAGGTCAAACGCTTCCTGTCGTTGTTCACCAGGTTCAAACACACACTGCAGGAGGGATTTTGGCCCACTCCTCCAAACATATCTCCTCTAGATCAGACAGATGTCTGGGCTGTCGCTGAGAAACACGGAGTTTCAGCTCCCACCAAAGATTTTCTATTGGGTTTAGATCTGGAAACTGGCTAGGCCACGCCAGAACCTTGCTTCTTACGGAGGCACTCCTTGGTTTTCTTGGCTGTGTGCTTCGTGTCATTGTCAAGTTGAAAGATCCAACCACGACCCATCTTCAATGCTCTGACTGAGGGAAACAGGTTGTTCCCCAAAATCTCACAATACATGGCTGGGGTCATCCTCCCCTTAATACAGTGCAGTTGTCCAGTCCCATGTGCAGAAAAAAAAAAACCCAAAGCATGATGCTAGCACCCCCATGCGTCACACTATGGATGGTGTTCTTGGGAATGGAACTCATCATTCGTCTTCCTCCAAACACGGTTAGTGGAATTATGACCAAAGAGTTCAATTTTGGTCTCATCTAACCACGAAACATTCTCCCATGACTCCTCTGTATCATCCAAATGGTCATTGGGAAACTTAAGACGAACCTTGACGTGTGCTAGTTTAAGCAGGGGAACCTTGCATGCCATGCCTGATTTCAAACCATGACGTCTTAGTGTATTACCAACAGTAACTTTGGAAACGGTGGTCCTCCCAACTCTTTTCAGGTCATTGACCAAGTCCTGTCGCGTAGTCTTGGGCTGATTGCTCACCTTTCTCAGGATCATTGAGTCCCCACGAGGTGATATCTTGGATGGCACTCCACTCCGATTGAGATTGACCGTCATGTTTAGCTTCTTCCATTTTCTAATAATTGTTCTAACAGTGGACCTTTTTTTCACCAAGCTGCTTGGCAATTTCTCCATAGCCCTTTCCAGCCGTGTGGAGTTATACAATTTTGTCTCCGGTGTCTTTGGACAGCCCTTTGGTCTTGCCCATGTTACAAGTTTTAGTCTTACTGATTGTATGGGGTGGACAGGAGTCTTTACGACCTCACACAGGTGGATAATACATGGAGTGTGGGTGGACTTTTAAAGGCGGACGAACAGGTCTTTGAGGGTCAGAATTCTAGCTGATAGGTGTTTAAATACTCATTTGCAGCTGTATTACAAAAATAAATCGTGAAAAAAATCATACATTGTGATTTTTTTCTTTTTCTTTTTAGATTATCTCTCTCACAGTGGACATGCACCTACGATGGAAATTTCAGACCCATCCATGATTTCTCAGTGGGAAAATTGTAATATAGCAGGGTGTTCAAATACTTACTTTCTTCACTGTATTTTTTTTCATCATTTTTGTTTTTATCCCATTTTAAATGTTTTATCTCTTTGTTCTCAAATACTTTTAATCATGTAAAACACATTGAGTTACCTCCTGCATGAAATGCTTTGCTTTTCTTCACTATATATTCACAATGCAGTACTAAATATTTCTGTTTGTGTGTGTTTTCACAACTGTATTTATGCTCAAATATTTATAACATATTTAGAAACAAATCCATGATTAAATTTTACACGAACCTTGACATGAGCTCATGAAATGATGATGAAGATGATAAGCATATAGCTTAAAAACGCTCAATTAACATGGGGCCGTTGGAGATGACATCAAGAGCTTTTGCATTGAGAAGAAATTACTTTGGCAAGAAAGGCATGGGATTCACATCTTGACAGATCAAAAGGAATGAAGAGAGAGATGGGAACATTTTAATGGGATTGTAGTGCATGCTTCCCATAAATCCCATGACTCATTTTGCATGGTCTATGAAACAACCATTTTGAATAGTACCATTCCTTGACCTGCTCACAGTGTGCTGTGATGACACAGGTTTGATTTTGAAGGGCTTTCATAAATTAAAATGACATATGGTCTACCTAAAGCGCACCACCCCAAATGCACGTTCACTGCGTCCCAGTCAAGTTCTATCTTTAAACTCCTCCTATCCATCCATTTTCTGAGCCCCTTACTGGGAGGGCTGGAGCCTATCCCAGGTGTCGTCAGGCAGGAGGCAGGGTACACCCTGAACTGGTTCCCAACCAATCATAGGGCACATGGCGACAGACAACACTCACGCTCATAATCACACTTAGGGGCAATTTAGAGTTTTCAATGAATGCATGTTTTGGGGATGTGGGAGGAAACCAGAGTGTTCGGAGGAAACCCATGTAGGCACGAGGAGAACATGCAAACCCCACACAGGCGGGGGCGGGATTTGACCTCCGGTCCTCAAAACTGTGAGGTTGATGTGCTAACCCCAACACTTGACAGCTGTTCCACCATGATGCCAACTGTTCCTAATAACTGATAATCACTTCACCCTTCGGATCCACCATACATGACCAACCTCTTCCATTAGTGCACTCACCTTGAGGTGATTGCTCAATCCATAATTCCGGATGTTGTGGTGACTGAGCCTTGAGTAATGCACAATACAATATTATCATGATACTTTGCATACAATGTATGTATGAGTCAATATTATAATTCCAGAGATCTATTGGGAAAAAAAAACAGAGGCAGGGTGAGCACCTGGTCAGTACATCTTCCTCACATTTCAAAATTAAATTCTTAAAATGCAATGAACCATAAACAAAACAAAATCATTATTGGGACTTCTAATGGGGCAGCACACTGACAGACTGGTTGGCACATCAGCCTTACAGTGCTGAGGACCCGAGTTCAATTTCCGGCCCCAGCTGTGTGAAGTTTGCATGTTTTCCCGTTCTCTCCGTGTCTCCATGTGTTTTCCCTGAGTACTCTAGTTTCTTCCCACATCCCCAAAACATGTGGTAAATTGATTGAAGACTCTAAATTGCTCCAAGGTGTGATTGTGAGTGCGACTGTTATCTGTCTCCATGTGGCCTGTGATTGGATGCCGTCGAGTTCAGGCTGTACCCTGCCTCCTGCCCGATGACACCTGGGTTGGCTTCAGCACTCCTGCGGCTCTCATGAGGCCAAGCAGCTCAGAAGATGGATGGATGGATGGATAGTTCAGAAAATACTCCGCCTCTCGCCCAAAGACAGCTCTGATCAGCTCCAGCACACCTGTGAACCTAGTGAGGATCAGCAAAACAGAAAAAGGATGGATGGATAAAGTAAAAATAACTAAAATTTAAAAATAAAAACAACAACAATGTATTTTTGTGTCTCTAACTTATTCAGATACAAAGCAACCAGACAATGTTATTAAATATTATAACAGTTTGTCAGATATATAGATGTATGTGTGTGTACCCATCCATTTTCTTTGCCGCTTATCCTCATGAGGGTCGCGGGGAGTGCTGGAGCACTGAACTGGTTGCCAGCCAACCACAAGGCACATAGAGACAAAGAGCCACACACACAATCACACCTAGTGGCAATTCAGTGTCCAATTAATGTTCATGTTTTTGGGATGTGGGAGGAAACCGGAGTGCCAGGAAAAAAACCCACGCAGGGTCCGGGACCTCAGAACTGTGAGACCAACGCTTTACAGCTGCCCCACCGTGCTAGTCGGCGCGCTCTTCAAAGCCTCGCAACAAAGAGGGACGTGAGCCGGTACACAAGTCCGCCTGCGAAAGATGGGACATCTTCTAACGCTTCTGACGATCCATCTTGGGAGCCTATGCTCCGTAGCCAATAAAGTGAATGAACTTCAGCTTCTGATTAAGACCTGCAAAGACTTTGGACGTTCTGCGGCTCTATGCTTCACGGAGACTTGGCTTTGTGAACGAGTGCCCGATGCTGCCATCACGCTCCCTGGCTTCTACCTCGATCGTGTGGACTGTGTTGCTGAGCTAACATGGAAAATGAAAGGTGGTGGAATATGCTTTTATTTTTCATTCATTCATTTTTATTTTTCATTGATATGAGAAATGGTGCATGGATGTTACATTGCTCAGCACACATTGCAGCCCGCTTTTAGAGTCGCTGTTTTTTAACTGTAAGCCGTTTTATTCGGTACGTGAGTTCACATCTTTCATCTTAGTTTACATTCCGCCTCAAGCTAGCATGAATACAGCACTGCTAATGAGAAGATAAATGAGATGGAGAGAAAAAACACCCAGATTCACCGTTCATTATCATAGGAGATTTTAACACTGCTAAACTTAACCACAAACACCTTAAATATAAGCAGCACATTAAATGTCCAATGAGGGCAAATAACACTCTATATCATCGTTATATATCCATGAAAAACGTATATCGTGCAATTCCTCGCACACCCATTGGCTCTTCTGATCGCTGCTTACTGTACTTAATACCTACATACAGGCAAGGACTTAAATGTGTGAAGCCTTTAGTAAAATCAGTTAAAAAAGTGGACCAACGATGCCAAATTAAAACAAAGCTTTTTTTGACTGTACAGACTGGAGTGCCTTTGAAAATTCAGTGCACAGCCTAGATGAATACATGGATATTGTTGCCCCAAATGTCAGTTTCTATGAGGAGGTGTGTGTTCCAAACAAATATTTCGCATGTTCAATAACAACAAGCTGTGGTTTTCAACAAGACTTGGGCAACTCCACCAGGCTAAGGAGATTGCATATCGCTGTGGGGACCAAACCAATGCTATCACCACTGAGCTATGGTATAATCATAATTAGAAATGTTCCAGTACTTACGGGGCCCATTAATGTGTTTTATAATGGATAATATAATAATATATATATAAGAAAAAGTGGTTAAACTGGATGAGATTTTCTCTTTTCCGAGTGGGAAAGGTCTGGTCTGAAGCCAAAGTAGAAAGTGCAGGATGAGATTGTGTGTAATTTTAAAATTCCACCTTGGCACAGCCTGATCCAGGATGAAAGCACAGACAATGCAGCGCACAAAAAGCAAATTCTGCATTTTAAATATAGGAGGCAAAATAACATGGATGACATCATGAAGGCGCAGGTGGAGTCATCGCCGGAACAGAAATCAATGTGTGTCGCCTCAGGGGCGGTCAGGCGATCGGACGGTCTTTGGGTGGGTCCCAAGGGCCAACCTGTGTTACCTGAGGGACAACTCAGGACCTCGGTGTTGTCAGAGGCCCATACGGCGGCACACGTGGGGCCTCAGGCAATGCTTCCAAAACTTCGTCAGTGGTGGCAGCCAAGGTTGCAGGAGGTGGTCTGGGAGTTTGTGGCGGCCTGTAACCTATGTCAAACATTTAATGCGAGGCCAACTTTAAAACCCAAGCCGGGGGCATTCTCTCCGGTGGCATGCCCTGGAGCGGAAATTGTACTTGACTTTACGGACATGATTGACAGGGTCAATGGGAAGCGGTTCCTCTTGGTAATCAATGCAGATGGGAACATTTTAATGGGATTGTAGTGCATGCTTCCCATAAATCCCATGACTCATTTTGCATGGTCTATGAAACGACCATTTTGAATAGTACCATTCCTTGACCTGCTCACAGTGTGCTCTGATGACACAGGTTTGATTTTGAAGGGCTTTCATAAATTAAAATGACATATGGTCTACCTAAAGCGCACCACCCCAAATGCACGTTGGTTTCCCTGCTTTGATCAGGTCTGACAATGGTACACGTAACAACAGGGCGCTGGCGAAGGTGGAGAATCTCTTGGACCTCAAGCATCATTTTGGGTGTGTGTAACACCCTCAGAGCCAAGGCAAGGGAGAAAGGGTTAACAGGAATCTAAAGGAAAAATTGGCTAAAATCATGGCCCAGACAAAGATGTCGTGGCTACAAGCTTTGCCCCTGGCTCTGTTGGTGGTCCGCCAAACTTTTCACTGAATTACTGGGTTCGCACCGTTCGAATTGTTAACAGGTCGCCTAATGCCAGGTCCTAGCTCCACCTTGGTTCCGCCAGCTGACTTGCCGACTCCGGATTTAACACATGCTGCGTACTGGAAGTATCTTTATACACTTGTTTCCAGTGTGTATGCACAGGTCAAGGAAAAGGCGGCTGTCAACACTTCGTCAACACCACAGGATCCCCACATTACTCCATACGTCTACCTCCGAGTGCTGTCCAGGAAGTGGACTGACCCTCGCTGGAAAGGACCATTCAGGGTTCTGGCTAGAACCTCACACGCCGTCCAATTGGAGACCAAGGGTCATAAGTGGTATCATTACTCGCAGTTGGGACCGGCACCTGACTTTGTACCTGACAATGGTGAGCGTGAATGTTGACTGCCCGGACGGGCAGGTCAAGAGAGGGAAGGTGAAGATGATCAGAATTGAGTCTAAATCAAAGATGTCAACAATGTCTGTGCCTGAAAAACAATTAGGGCGCGAATGTCCGAGTTCTTTTACGATTATGATTTTATTGCTTTGCCTCGCATCAATATGCTTTGTGTGGACCATGCTGGCGCTTGAATCTGTTATACAGGATGAAAGAAGTGAAGGAGTGACTGTGGACAGCAATGGAACAGTGTGGTATGAGGCACGGCAAGGTGGTGGTGCTGAGCTGACACAGACAAACACTGATGAGTTTAAAATGTAATCAACCAACACAGGTGAGTAGGTGGGGAAGCCTAAATCTGGAAAAGAAAGGGGACACAGATCGACCCCAGGAGGTGTATTGGAACAGAGGTAAGAGGAGCATGGGTGAGAAGGTGGTCGGGATGAGGGAGGTTGCCCGACTCGGACTGGACCCATGCGGACAGGAACGAGACGTGGTTACAAACCAATTGTATTTTTGTTATGGGCCAGGTGTAAACGAGACAGTGATCATGTTAGACTTGAGTACTTTTTCAATTGGTGTTGGGCAGCAACCACGTGACTGCCCTATGTATGGTATTTGGATTTGAGAGGATCTGAGAGATGGCCGACATGGAAGACGGTCTCTCATATCATCGGTAAGAGGTTTGACAGAGCAAGTTATGGGGGCTAGTGAAAAAGCACAAATCTGGCAGGATAGTCTTAGGAATGTAAGAGTGACTGGGCAGGGAAACACCAAGTTTTTATCAATGACTCTGAATCAAACAAATTACCCCCTTCCAGGGAACGTGCCAAGGGGAGGAAGTGAGTGGGCACCGGGATGTACGACGATAAGTGTTTGTGTTTCCAAGGTGGGACGGGATACCTGTACACGTGTTTATTTGTGCCCCAACAAGATGGCATTTGAGGACTACGGTAGGAAGAATCAAACAGAGAGCAAAAGCATCCTGACTAGAGGAAGAAAGTCGGTAAGTAGCGTTCAGGTTAAGGTGCTCCCCGGACTCAGGAAGGTCGATGATTCACACAGGCATTTCAATGGTAACGAACAATTGGTTACTCATGGCTGAACAAGCAGCCAACACGACCAATGGTAATTGTTTAGTGTGCCTTGAGGCACGCCCTATTCTCCGTATAATTGCAGCGGGAGTAATTGCCCCCAACTGCATTGTGCAGTTTTTGTATGAGAAAATTCTAACTGGTGACTGCACAAAATTCGATAAAGTTTTCCCACTGACCGGGATGGAAAAGAAAAAGCCTATGTTTAACACCGAGGTCGCGAAACAAAATTTTACGTGTCTGAAATTACATGGAACTGGCGCAGGGATCGGTCGAATCCCAGAGCCATGATGTATTGAGAATGTGTCTGCCAGCAGGTACACCCCTTGCACGTGCGGATGTATGGCTATGGTGTGGAGGAAAAGTGTTATACGATAGATTGCCACCCAATGCCTCAGGTAAGTGCGCCCTGGTTACTGTGATCATGCCAGTTTGCGTGACGGCAGTGGATCTGAAACATATGCAGTGGGACGAGATTAATAGATTAGGGAAAGCCCCATTTTTAAATAGAAGGAAAAGAAATATGGCCGAATGGCTTAAACAAGGGGATCCGACATATATTGATCCAATTGGGGTGCCTAGAGGGGTACCTGATGAATATAAATTGGTAAATCAAGTGTCAGCAGGATTTGAGAGTATCTTCATATGAGTAACAATTAATAAAAATGTGGACAGGATTAATTACGTCCATTACATTGGCAAATTTCCCCAATGAGGCACTGACAGCAATGCACGAACAGCTGGCAGCCTCATCATTAATGACATTCCAAAACAGGATAGCTATTGACATGCTATTGGCAGAGAAAGGGGGTGTGTGCAGCATTTTCGGGGACCAGTGTTGTACATTGATCCCCAATAACACAGCTCCAGATGGGCGACTCACCAGGGCATTGGATGGACTTCGGACACTGAGTAAGAAAATGAAAGACCACTCAGGAGTGGATACCAATTGGTACACTGAATGGCTGAGTATGTTTGCAAGCTACAAAGGTTTGATCGGCTCTGTGCTCGTTTCTATTGCTGTGTTTGCGGCTATCATGGTGCTATGCAGATGTTGTTGTATACCATGTATTAGGTCTCTCATTGTCCGGACAATCGAGCGGACTCTGGGACCGCTCCCACCAGGTGGACAGTACATGATGCTTCCACAGAAGGACCCCCGGGAGGAGCAGACGGCTGTCGCCCTCCGGGAGTTTTGAGTGTGAATTGTCGGTGGTATTGCCTCAGTAGGCTGAGGCCATGAGAGGGAATAAAGGAAATGAAATGTATAAAAGTTAATCAACAAGGCGATGTATTTGCAATACTGCTTAATGTGTGAAAGTCTGTGGATGAAAAGTTGCAGTGTGAGAATGTGGCAAGAAAGTGATTACAGCAGATAGCGTGCTAGAACGGAATGTTCTCGACGGTTGGGTGGTGATGACCACAATCAGCAGGTGTGACGCGACGCTTGACCCAGGCGACGCGACGCTTGACCCAGACCTAGAGGGAGACGGGAGCAACAAAACGTCAACAACCGCTGGCGGGAGGAGTCGGCCCACCATCCTGCAGACCAAGAAAGACCAATGAGAGAGCGCTAAGGATAACTGCAGGAGACACATAACCAATAGTGAATTAGTAGATTGTACTTTTAAATTGCCCTGGGCAACTCGGATGTGGAGTACGTCAGCTGGAGAGAACAGAGACGTACAGGGTTGTATTGAGAGGGACCCGAGACCTAGGTGTTTGTTGAAGGAATAAATCCACTCACGTGTGAAAACGTCGGCTTCCTGGTCCTTTCTTTGCAGAACGAGCGCGCATATTGTTGGATGAGTAGTGGTCGGGTAACGTCACAATTTGGAGTCAGATGATTAACGGACTTTTGTATTGATCTAAAAATAATATCCAACAGAGACAAGATTCGAGAGAGCAGACTTAGATGGTTTGGACGTGTTCAGAGGCGAGAGAGTGAGTATATTGGTAGAAGGGTGATGATAATGGAGCTGCCAGACAAAAGAGCGAGAGGAAGACCAAAGAAAAGGTTGATGGATGTTGTGAGGGAGGACATGAAGACTATAGCTTTTAGAGAGGAAGATGCACGAGATAGGCTTAAATGGAAAGAGATGACATGCTGTGGCGACCCCTGACGGGACAAGCCGAAAGGAAAAGAAGAAGAAACCAGAGAGCTGTTCATTGCAGAAAACCTAGATATTGTGATGCTGTGAGAAGATGTAAAATGAATAATACCTATTGCACGAATATTGGCCAGATCCAATTTAACAATGTTGAATCTTGTGAAGAAGAAAAAAAGCCTTGATGCACTCAGTAGATATTAAATATGAAGACTAGACAAAGACAATTGATATGTGATATGTGAGAGGAAAAAGTGGCCATTAGGGATATTATTCTGGATTAGCTCTCACAGTTACTATCCAATTGCTTTCACACACACAAAGTATTGAATGACAAATAAACACTGGTCAAATGGCCTCACAAACACTTGTCAACTAACCTCACATCATGTGTTGTACATACAAAAGACTTGGTCTAATGACACACTCCATACAAGCTCATAAACATTTCATATTTACAATACATATGTATAATTTTCACGATGGCAGCACGTTGACCCACTGGCTAGCCTGTCTGCCTCACAGTTCTCAGGACCTGTATACAAATCTGGCCTCGCTTATGTGGAGTTTGCATGTTCTCCCCGTGCCTGGTGGGTTTTTTCCAGGAACTTCCATTTCCTCACAGCAATGGGCAATGGTTAAGATCATATCTTGCTACTGAGGGGGACAAAGGTTCTGGACCATCCACCAAGATCTCCCGGATTCAAGGCTGTCATGTCCTTGAGCAAGACAATATTACTCTAAACTTCTCCAGTATGTTCCACAAACAAGTATGTGTTCACTGTGATGGGGAAAGTACAGAGAACAATTGAAGAGTTTGTTTTCAAAACGAGACATAGGCATTTTTTTCAGATTTACGAAACTCGCGCCAAATTTATGCAGCTCCGAATGGATAATTTTGGCGCGAGTTTCGTAAATCTGAAAAAAATGCCTATGTCTCGTTTTGAAAACAAAACTCTTCAATTTACATTGCACGCATGCATTTTCATGACAGATAAAGATGATTCAAAATCATGTGAGTGTGGGTGGTTGTTAGTCCAGTCACACCTCTCCTAACAAAAAATTCAGGTTACGAAAAGCCTCCTCGGAAAAATATTGTCTCTCGTCATGAAGGAAATTCAGGATATAAAAGCAAAGAATAGGTGCTGGATTCCACCGAATGTAAACATCCTGTACTGTATCTTGGTTTGAAAATGGCCCGGTAGAACTGCTCTCCCTTTGAATATCGCCGTAGTATCTTCCTGGCATCACATCCCTCCATTGGCTAGGAGGGACCTCAATCTTTACCCATTATGAGCTTCCTGTATAATCGTCACCGAATCCATTGTCACACGCTAGCCCGCACTCGTAAATAACTAAGTACAACTTCTTCTTCTTCACCATGAGCCCCAAACAATTGATGTCCAGTGAAAATGAGAAGAAGACGAGAGTTGTTTTTTTATCCATCAAAACAAAGCAAGAGATCAGAGAAATATGAAAAAGGCATAAGGTTGACTAAAATCACCCAAGAATATGGCTGAAATCCTTCTAACATCAGCACAATATTGAAGCAGAACGAGGTCCTCAAAGCTGCGATTCCTTCCAAAGGGATCTCTGTCATTTCGAAGAGGAGCCCGTATCATCAGTATCATCACAGCAGCAGTAATCTCAAATATGTCCACCATTTCACGGCGACCCAACCTGGAAAAGCGGTAGATAATGGATGATTGATGGATGGATTGATATATATATCCCAAAAACATGCAACATTAATTGGAAACTCTAAATTGTCCCTCGGTGTGATTGTGAGTGCAGCTGTTTGACTCGATGTGCCTTGTGATTAGCTAGAACCAGTTCAGTTCAGTTCAGTTCAGTCCAGTTCAGTTCAGTACCCTGCCTCCTGTCCAGTGACAGGTGGGATAGGCTCCAGCACTCCCCACGACCCTCGTGAGGATAAGCAGCAAAAAATTAGATGGATGCATGGATGGATTGATGGACTTCCTTGACCCTTGTGAGGATAAGTGGCTAAGAAAATGTAGGGAGGAGAGTTATAATAGTCAGAGAGAAGTGTGCCAAGTTGTACGTCACTTTTGACATGGTGAAAAGTTGTCCCATGTAACTTTTACTCAATGCTTTCGTGTTATTGACTAAATGTTTTTTCACCTTTAAGTTGAATTTTTCCAATACATCTTTCAACAAATTGATGAAAGTAGCATATCATTTTCTTGGTGAGCTACATCTTCAGTATAATCCGTCACTAAATTGTTGATTAAAAGTAATGCACATGAAAAACACTACTGACTTTGGACAACATTTTCTTTTTTTTGTCGGGGGGCAGAGAGAGGTAACCTGATGTCATATACCTAAAGGTCACAGGCATTTTCACTTGCCATTTGTTGTAACTGAATTTTAAATAAAGGATTTTTTGAAAATTCTTTCCAAGCCTTTAAGCACGCTGTGAAGGTACGCAGTGTAAATTGTACTGTCAGAATTTTTAAATGGCTATTCGCCCCTGCAAGAGTTCCCTTGCTTCTTCCATATGACCAACGAAAGGTCAAGCCTTTGCTATTCATGTGTCTTAGCACTCAATTAGTTGAAAATTGCCTTTTGTCTGCTGGGAGTAGGTGATAATTGCTGTGGGTCCCGAGCAATAATTGCCAGTGAAACCCTTAGAGCCACTGCTTATTAAGTGGAGTTATTTAAATCTCCTCACCTTTGGGGTAGTGCAACGTTTTAAACTTGCGATTAATTGGGGAAAGGATTTGTGAAACTTTCCAATCGCATGCTAATCTAAGACCTGGTCTTAATTCATATCCCAGATCTGCTTTAAGGTTACAAAATTCTTTAAAATTATGTTTAAAAAAAGTTCAAATTGACCCTCTTTACTAAATTGTGTAGTTACTCAAACCACTGCAACATTGTTTTTACATCATATCATATCATATACATTAATTAAAAGAGCAATTTCATAATTAGCTTGCTTTTTGTGTAGGAGGTCAGTGTTGCACTTAAAGCCCAAGTGTCATCCCTATAAACATTCTATAATAGATATTGAAATGAAAAATAAAAAATACATATGACATTATTAACTTCAATGTCTATATGAAAAAATAAATGTGAGCGGAGATCGCGCCATCCATGTGCAAAGTTGCAGAAGTGTCACTCTACGGTATCCAAGTGGTCACCATATTGGCTGCATCCTCTGTCCATGACGTCACCTGGACATTCACCAATGAAAACACACGGTGCACCCTAACTATGGGAGATGAACCCGCCCCTTCTGACACAGAAACTCTTTTCGAAAAGGAGAACACCACACAACCGAGTGAAGTTACCGGGGCAATATTACACTATTGTTTCGAGCCATATTCTATATATAGATGATATGCGATCACGGCCAAACCGTATCCCCGTCCGATCCACTTGCGGCTCATCGCAGCCGGCCGGTGTGGCCTATGATGGAGCCGAGCCGTGCTGCTTTAGGGGGTTGTTCACAGTCGCCGCAGTACGCGATGAACAACACCTTCGAGCCGGGGTGCTTTACTGCATGCACATGGCTGAGTGAGGCATTCTCGGCAGGGTCCTTCAGACCCGCCGCGAGCCCGAAGCACAGACTTCGCTGGGGTAGCGATGCAGCAGTCCGACGGCGTCCGATGCGCATATGGACAACACAGTCAAGCCGGGGCGCTTTACTGCGTTGTGGTCGCACGCGTCTGAGTGAGGGAGAGCCAAGCGTGCTACTTTATGGGGTTGTTCATAGACACCGCAGTACGCGATGAACATCATCGAGGCGGGGCGCTTTACTGTGTGCACGCGGCTGAGTGAGGCATCCTCGGCTGAGTTCTTCAGAGCCGCCGCCGTCCGCAGGGCCCGACATCCAGCCTTCGCAGAAGCAATAACCGCCGAACGCAGTGCCTCAGCCAGTGTGGGTCATTTTCGGCACCGTGGTGGCATATAATGGAGCCCAGCCATGCTGCTCGAGGGTGTTGTTCATAGACCCCGCAGTAAGTAATGAGCAACACCTTCGAGCCGGGGCACTTTACTGCACGCACGTGGCTGAATGAGGCATTCTCGGCTGGGTCTTTCAGAGCCTCCGCCGTCCACGAGCCCGAAGCACAGACTTTGCTGGGGAAGCGATGCAGCTGCCTGACAGCGTCCAATGCGCATATCGACATATTTCTTACCCGGATCTTTTGTTATGTTATGAGAGACCGATTACGTGGTCCATTTCAAACTATTATTTTTTTAGTAACTGTATACACACCTACCTGTTATTTGGAACACACGAAACTCTCCTCTGCATCCGTGCAATCCATTTTTCACGACGAACCGGGTCTCTTGCAAACTAATGAAGGGTAAATCCATCCTCCCGAGTGTTCAAGCAATGTCCAGCAATTCAACGAGCCGGCATTTTGGCTAACATGAAGGAACAATGAGCTACTTTCCTGGAGGTAAAACTAATGGAAACAAACGAGTCCACTTGGGGAAGCCTCTGTCCTTTACGTCACTTTAAGTTGTAGGACATTAACATTTAAATTCTCTCATCTCAAAGACCAGAAAAGTAGCCACCCATACTTCTTTTGAAAGGTTTTGTTGTCCTTCAAAATGTTTTGGCCTAGTTTTTATATTTGCTTTGGATATTTGTGTTTTTGGAAAAAGTCAGTTATGACATGAACCTAGACTAGGAGCAGAGTTCTTGGTATTATTCTTATAATATCATTTTAATCATCTGGTGCCATCCACCTGTCTAAAGCAGAAAAGCAGCCTCACTGTATTATGCTTCTACCACCATGCTTCACTGTGGGAACAGTTTTTAGTCTTGTTGGGTCGATTTTCCCTCTTCAAACAAACACAACCTCTATATAACAAAATAGCTCATGTGGTAATATCCTTTACACAATTATGTGGGTTTTTTTTTTTAATAGAGTGCCACCTAAAGGATTGAAGTCCACATGCACTCAGAGTTGTGTGTTATGCAGGTGAGTTCTAGATTCTCTCAATATGTTGACTGTAGATGAATTGCTGAATTTCTTGCAATTGCATGTTGAAAAAAGTCACTCTTAAATCTTTGAAGTATTTGCTCAATTGAACAACTGAGCCTTTCGGGGATGCTCCTTTTATGCTCAACCATGACAGTCCACAGTTTCCAATTCACCTGCTCACCTGTAGAATGTTCCAAACAGGTTGTTTTCTGGGCCTTCCTCAACTTTTCCTGTATTCTGTTCCCCTGTCTCTGTTTTTTTTTTTTTTTTTTTTTTTTTTTTTTGCAGGCATCAAATTCAAAATGAGGGAATATTTAGAAAATAGGTTAACATGATTAAACATTACAGAACATTCGTTTGAACATTATCTTGTCATTGTAGGGTATTCAATTGGATGTTATTTGGCAAGGATTTGCAAATGATTGCATTTTGTTTTTAGTGACGTTTTTTACAATGTCCCAAGTTAATTGGAAATATGGTTTACATTTAGATGATAATGGGTAAATAGTTTACTGAGTAAAAATGGATGGTATATTTCTATTGTCTCATTTTATGACACAATTTCCAGTTTGAGCACATAGGTGTTTGACCACTGACTCTGTAGCACCTCTCTAGTATAAAATACTTTGACAAGGTAGCCACCTGAGTTCTTTCCTCATTCCAAAGTAGTAAACTAATAAATTAACTCAATGATAATTACTCTAAATGTCTATTAGAATTTTACTCTTTACTTGTGCATTTAATTCTCTATCAAAAGTCTCTGAAATAATGTTTCCCTTTTGAGTAAAGGTTAACTCATGTAGATAACCCAGCTATCATATAAACTCCCCACTTCTAACTGTCTTGCAGATAGTCAAATAATACACCTGGTTATGTATCTATACCGGTGTGGCATAGGCAGATTTTGGAATGCAGACCCGCTGGCAGGTCGTCTTGACCCCAGACTGTGGTATGGCCACCCAGCCTTCATCCTCAACAGTCAATTGTCTAGACAACAGGTCAGCGTCGATGTTGTGTCGACCTGGTCTGTACTGTATGTCAAATTCGTACATGGACAGGGCAGAGAGCCAGCGATGCCCCACCGCATTGAGTTTGGCCGTCCATAACACATACGTAAGAGGGTTGTTATAGGTTAACATCAACATGCAGGATGTATGGCTTTTGTGGATTGGCAAAATCATACTGGCATCAAAACCAGAGGAAGTTGTCTCTTTGGGTAGGATGATAGCAACTGAATCAACATGAAAGGTGCTTCCAATCGCTGTTCCCACCGGCAGGGACACCTCCCTAGTGGATTCATTTTCGACCAATAATTGGAAACTGTTGATTTCCAATGCCCCACTGGGCACAACAATTGAATGAACAAACACATCAGTTGGTAAGGTAACTGCTGTTGAGGACTCCATCATCAAAATTTCTTGCTCAATTGGATGTTTTAAATTTACTTTGCACACTACCCGTGTGGCACCCTCTGCTGGTAAGACCAAAGGACCTGGTCCCATCCATCGGACACGACCAGCTTCTTCCTCAACTGGGAAATCAAAATTTTCAGCCCAAATCTGACCTTCTTTCCCATTAACTCTCAGACCAAGTGCATTCCTGACCTCCGCTTTGTCCCCAAACTGGTTCAACAACCGTCGAACATGGCTAGCATTTGCTCCCACAGTGAAACAAATAACCATTCGCACTCACAATCACACCGAACGGCAATTATGAGTCTACAATAAACGGATGTTTTGGGGTGGAGAAAACCCACGCAAGCAAGGGGAGAACATGCAAACTCCACACAGCGGGACCAGGATTTGAACCCCAGTCCTCAAAACTGTGAGGCCAACAGTAACAGATACATACCACTGTATGTATCAAGATAAAGCTACATTAGTGATGAGTTATTTTTTTGTGTAAACATTCATCAGGAATATGGAAATGTTCAATCTAGCCAAAGGGTATAATATTTTTTAGCTTTACTGTAGATGAATAAAAAAGTTAAATGGAAGACAAAAGAGGGATAGGAGAAGTATACATGAGCAGAAGAGGGAATGGAAAGTAAAAGGAAGTGCCAGTGACCATAGAAATTAATAGCTTTTTTAACAGCTTCCAAAGCCGTCTTTCTGGGGTCATTCCCTTTAGGAAAGAGCCAAGTAAGCCTTTCTAATTACCGCAACTATAAAACAGGACATCTAATCTGCGTCACACAGCTTGTGTTATTAACCATGAGAGGGTCCTCCTCTATGTGAGTCATAATAAAGTATATTAAAGGTTTGATCGGTACTGAAAAAGTTCTTAAACAGTACTGGCTTTTTCGGTGATTAAAACATTCGTCGCTAATGGCAGATATAACTTGATGACTACAATAATATATCACACATTATTCAATTGAAGTTTTTTTAGTAAGTGTTAGAAGGGACTGACAAAGGGATCATAGTTCTTTTAGGGTCTTGTTGGTGCCTAAAGCTTTCAACTGTACACTCATCTTGTTTGTAAGAGCTTCCATTCGCTGGGTGAGGTAGTTTTTCGACCAAGGTCCACACTACAGACTTAAACCAATTAGAGCTTTGCTTCTTTGGTTCTTTGCAATGCTGTTTAAAAGTGGTAGATATATTTTAAATAATTTTCATTTACATTCAGAATTTTAGCAATAAAGTTCAGGAATATGACAGACTTGAGTTTTGGGAAAGTATATTAAGCACAGTTCAAGTGGTCTCATGTTTGACCATACTGTACAATCTTACTATGCCTTACACCCCAAGACATTTTACTACAATATCACATTCTTGCACAAGTATGGTAAACTGGATTTTTCAACTTGTCCTCCAACCCATGATCGGTTTGGCACAGTTTTTACACTGGATGCGCTTCCTGAAACAAACACGCATTTTTTTTTTGTCCGTGCTTGGGCCGAGCAGTGGCAGTTTATTAAGTACATCTGCCATGAAATGAACCCACATTGACTACATGAAAGACAGCAGCAGAAACCACTACACATCCAGTGCCTGTGCCCTCCTGCAGTTACTGTTAATATTTTGTAGTTGGGAAATAACAAAGGCTTTTTATGATGTCAATAAAATAAAATTCTGGACACAATGTTCTGCACTACATAATCATTCCTATCACATACCCTTGTCCCGTCCTGACCTATTTGTTGCAATTCAAACCCTGTGTAATATTATTGATGTCATATGATATACTGTAGTCATGCCATTTCAATGACAACAGAGGGAGTACAGTATATTTGTCATGATCCTGCCGCTCCAGCCCGGGCTGTGCGGGTGCCCACGAGCTCGCGCTAATTGAGAGGCACACACCTGCGCCTCATGCGGGCTGATTATCCTGTGTATATATAGAACGCCGATGACGACTGGTGCTCCGCCAGATCGTTGAGTTTCATGCCCCGTTCGAGTACTTCCGTATCCCTGATCGTCAACCCGTGTGTACCGACATCCGCCTGTTCTCCGACTGACCCCGTAAACCTGACTCCTTTGACACTTCTGCCTGCTATGATCGTTCTCCCGTGTACCGACTCCTGCCTGCCCGCTCACCTGCTCTCTTTGCCCAACGTCCCAACTACCGCTGCTGCACCTGACTGCCTGCCCGATCCCCGACCATTAAATAATAAACGTTTTTCCCCGAACTACCTTGCATCTGACGAATCATGCATTTGGGTCCTACCTTCGTGGGTCGTGACAGAACGATCTGGCCAAAACAGGACCCAGCAGGAAAGACCCGGCGTTGCCGGAACCGACGCAAGGTAGACTGTCTTCCAGAGGACCAAGCCTGTCCAATCCGGGTAGGCTCCATGGCGTCCTCCGCTTCCGTGTCATATGCTCCACCGGCGAGCTACAAATACGACCCGTCCTGCATTGCATATTCTTCTGGACTCTGACTTTTCGGACTATGAGGAGGACCTTGATTTGTATGACCGGCTCCCTGAGTACGACTCCGATTATTTCGATTACGAATCTCTTCGCCCGATCTTCAATCCCGGCCAGTTTGTTTCACCTCCCCGCCATTTCCAGCACCCGAATCTCTTCGCCCGATCTTCAATCCCGGCCAGTTTGTTTCACCTCACCACATTTCCAGCACCCGAGCGTCTTCGCCTGGTAGGTCCGAGTACACCAACCCATTTGTGGGAACCCGCTTGGCCATCTACCCGGGACCTCCGTGTGGCGGCCAGAGGAGACGAGACAGTAGGAGATGGTGATGCCGCCTTCTCGCGTTCCTGTCCAGGAGGTGGCGACGGTTCCCCAGCCGCCTCACGTTGCCATCCAGGAGGTGGCGATGGCGCCGCTGCCTTCTCACGTTCCCGTCCAGGAAGAGGTGGTGATGCCGCTGCCGCCGCCTTCTCACGTTCCCGTCCAGGAGGAGGGCGCAATGTCCCCGCCGCCTTCTCATGTTCCCATCCAGGAGGAGGTCGCGATGTCACCGCCCCCTTCTCACGTTCCTGTCCAGGAGGTGGCGACGGTTCCCCAGCCGCTTCACGTTCCTGTCCAGGAGTACCAGCGATGACCGGCCCGCGGCCGTCCCACGCCCCTGTCTCGACGGCGACAGGAGCTGGGGAGTTCTGTTGAGCCACCCCGTGCTGGAGAAACTTTGGGATGGCTGTGATGGTGATGGTGGCGGTCATGGCTCTGGTCTTTCTCTTCATCATCCTCTTCACTCCTGATGGCTCCCAGCCGCTTCATGACATGACCTCGTTGGTGACCAATCCACGACTGTCTCCTGACCAAGCCTCGGTGGCGACTAATCCCTGGTCGTCTCACAACCACGGCGTGGGAGGTTCTCGTCCGGAGCAGTTGCCTGCCTCGGTCTGGTTCCTGGTTCGCAATTTGGTTCCTCACCGAGTTCGTCCGCCCGAATCGCCCCATGGGGATCGTGGTGCTTGGCGTCCGGGTCGTCCTCCTGACCTGTCCACCCGGACGCCTCGCGTTTGGTGGCCTGGATTGCCTCCGGACCCCCTTCCACCCGCCCCTGGATGTTTTTAATTATTGTGTCTGTTTCTTTAGTCACGTCTGGGAGCCGGGCCTTTGAGGGGGGGTAATGTCATGATCCTGCCGCTCCAGCCCGGGCTGTGCGGGTGCCCACGAGCTCGCGCTAATTGAGAGGCACACACCTGCGCCTCATGCGGGCTGATTATCCCGTGTATATATAAGACCCCGATGACGACTGGTGCTCCGCCAGATCGTTGAGCTTCATGCCCCGTTCGAATACTTCTGTATCCCTGATCGTCAACCCGTGTGTACCAACCTCTGCCTGTTCTCCGACTGACCCCGTAAGCCTGACTCCTTTGACACTTCTGCCTGCTTTGACCGTTCTCCCGTGTACCGAGTCCTGCCTGCCCGCTCACCTGCTCTCTTCGCCCGACGTCCCAACTACCGCTGCTGCACCTGACTGCCTGCCCGATCCCCAACCATTGAATAATAAACGTTTTTCCCCGAACTACCTTGCATTTTACGAATCCTGCATTTGGGTCCTAGCTTCGTTCCGATGGGTCGTGACAATATTAAACTCTTCCGTTGGGCTGTAAGATTGTTGAGGCTTAACAATAATACAGATCCACCATACTGCATGAGGGACAAAATTGCAGCTGTGTTCACAAGAATATCCATCCATCCATCCATTTTTTTGCCACTTATCCTCACTAGGGTTGCGGAAGTGCTGGAGCCTATCCCAGCTCTCACTGGGCAGGAGGCAGGGTACAGCCTGAACTGGTTCCCAGCCAATCACAGGGCACAAATAGATAAACAACCGCACTCACAATCACACCAAGGGGCAATTTACAATGTTCAATTAATGTTGCATGTTTTTGGGATGTGGGAGGAAACCGGTGTGCCCAGAGAAAACCCACGCAGGCACAGGGAGAACATGCAAACTCCACAGAGGCAGGGCCGGGATTGAACATGGGTACTCAGAACTGTGAGGCCTACGCTTTCCAACTGCGCCACTCTGCCGCCTCACAAGAATAGCAGTGTTTTAAAAGAGTGAGGTAAACATCCGTTTAATTCACGAGATTACACTTTGTCCAAGGATTCATTAGCTGGCCTCACAACAACCCAAATATACACTACAATATACATGGGCCCTTGTCAATGTCCACAAATTTACATTACTACACCCTAACCTTCAAATCGTTTCAGAAATTTTCTCCAAACCAAGGGTTGGAAGTGACAGATTGGAATGTGTGATCATCACTTATTTTGAGGCGGGTATATTAGATAGTTTGCACTTCTTGGATCTCAACCAACGGCTGTGAGTCTGAAGATGGATACGTTTTTGACACAGGGATGGAGCTCACCCTGGTTGATCTAAATTAGGCTAAAATGACTATTATTGCTTTTAAAGTATGTGTAACTGCGGACAGGGAAAAGAGAAGAGTTAATACCAGCTAAAATGGCAGGAGGAATCATGGTCTGACAGGGAGAGCGGAGGCGTGGGCTACAGCGGAGTGGAGTCGTAACTCTGAAATGTGCCACTCCTCGACCTCCTTCGTATGTGCCATGATGCAGGTCTTCCAGTATGCCTCGCCGGAACCCGGGGCAGCAGCTACCTTGATTACACTTCAACAGGGGCAGCGTGGTGTGGCAGATTATGCAATCGAGTTTTGCATCAGAGCTGCTGAGAGTCGCTGGAATGAGGAAGCGCTTCTCAACGCCTTTTTCCAAGGGCTTTCATCGCAGATCTGCAGTCACCTCATTGCAATGGAATTGCCTCCCTCCCTGGATTCGATCATCACCCTATCTCTCAAGATTGACCAGAGGCTAGCGATCGAGGGATAAGTGGACTCGCTACTAGAAGGAGAGCAGGGTGCGTCCGCTCCACTGGTTACCCTTCTGCCGATGCCCATAACCGTGACGGTGCCTATGAAGGTTGAAGGGCTCGATGGTCCGGCAGAGGAACGACTGCGACGGTGGCGAGAGGGCCGATGCTTCGACTGTGGACGGCTGGGCCATTTAATAGCCCACTGTCCAGTCAGGCCCAAGCGCTCCGCTCTCAAGATTACGACTCCGGGACTCCGGTGAGTGTGAATTACACTGCAGCGGGATCGAGTCAAGCACCGCTTCAAGTCACCTTGAGCATAGGGGGTCATACTTGTTCCACTACAGCCTTTATTTACTCGGGATCAGATGCCAATCTAATGAATCCATGGGTATTTGAGGCCTTGAGCCCAGTGACCTTTCAGACGCAACGGTTCCGCAACGCATACACAGCCAATGGTAAATTCCTATACTGAGGAACTCACCGTACGTAATCTCTGAGGATGACATTTCCGGACACACACACCGAGAAGATAAATTTCCATGTATTTAAGCAGTGATGTCATTCTGGGCAGCCCCTGGCTTAAAAGACACAACCCACACATGGACTGGACCACCGGTCAAATCAGGGCATGGGGCGATGAATCCAGTCAGGCGTGTCTCGGGGCTCTAAAAGAGAGGAATTTGCAGATTGCTCCAATAGACTTAGAAGAGTCGAAGTTCGTGCCAGAACTATCAGCAGTTCTGTCTTGCTATTGGGATCTTAAGGAAGTATTTTCAGAGGCAAAAGCCAAGTCCCTTCCGCCGCACCGCCCGTACGATTGTGTTCTCGAGTTGTTGCCCGGTACCTCACCCCCTCAAGGCAGGCTATTTTCACTAACAGGACCAGAGCACCAAGCCATGAAAGAGTACATGTAGGAGTCGCTGGCAGCAGGACTCATCTGAACATCATTGTCACCTGGCGGAGCAGGATTCTTCTTCGTCAAGAAGAAGGACGACTCATTACGGCCCTGTTTTGATTATCGGGGACTTCACGACATCACCATCAAGAACAGGTATCCTCTTCCCCTAATTGCCACTGCATTTGAGTTGCTACAAGGGGCTCGGATCATCACCAAGTTGGATTTACGAAATGCGTACCATCTGGTACACATCAGGGAAGGGAAGAAGGGGAAAAGTGGAAGACTGCATTTAGTACATCAACATGCCACTATGAGTACCTGGTGATCCCGTTTGGTCTGACTAACACGGCAACGGTGTTTCAGAATTTTATTAATGATGTGCTACGGGAGAGACTGAACAAGAATGTGTTTATCTACCTCGACGACATTTTGATCTTTTCTCCAGACGAAGCTTCCCACATCGAGCACGTCAGGGAGGTGCTGGAGCAGCTACTACGACATAACCTATATGTCAAGATGGAAAAAGGCAAGTTTCACCGACCTTCCGTCACATTCCTGGGATTCATCTTGGCCGAGGGACAGATTTGCATGGATCCCAGTAAGGTCGACTCTGTCCTCCAATGGCCCACTCCCACCAATCACAGGGAGGTGCAGAGATTCATCGGATTCGCTAATTTCTACCCCAAGTTCATCAGGAACTTCAGTTTAATAGCTGCCCCCTTGCACGCCCTCACTTCACCCTGCAATTCATTCGAGTGTGATGTGACCTGCCAGGAGGCCTTTGATAGACTTAGGTCAAGTTTCACCACAGCGCCAGTCCTCATCATGCCAGATCCAGAGAGGAATTTTAGGTAGAGTGGATGCATCGGACTCAGGAATGATAGCAGTACTCTCCCAGAGGTGTGCAAGGGATGGAAGACTTCACCCGTGCATCTTCTTATTGAAGAGACCGACTCTGGCAGAGCGGAATTATGATGTGGGTGATCGAGAATTATTGGCAGCCAAAACGGCGCTGGAGGAATGGAGGCACTGGCTGGGGGGATCGCAAGTGCCATTTCTGGTCCTTACTGACCATAATAATTTGGAGTACTTGAGGACCGCCAAGAGATTGAATGCTCGCCAAGCCAGGTGGGCACTTTTTTTTTATTAAATTCCGTTTCACTCTGTCCTTTCATCCAGGCTCGAAGAATGGCAAACTGGACACACTATCCCGGATCCATGAAGGGGAGCGAACGGAAGCCGTGAGTGTTTCTATACTTTCGAAGGCCTGCTTCGTGTCCGAGTTCACCTGGGAGATCAAGACACGGGTAAAGGAGGCCCCAAGTGACTCTCCAGGCCCAGGTGAATATCCTTCCGGTCGTCTGGTCATGGTACCCTCGGTATGGGGAGACGTCATCGATTGGGCCCACACGAACAAGACTGTCTGTCACCTCGGAATGATGAAGACCCGCTCAGTAGTTGAACAACAGTTTGGTGGCCAAACGTGGGAAGGGACATGAGGGAGTATGTGCCCGATCTGTATGGCCAATAAGACCTCTCGCCTGTGACCAATGGGTGAGCTGCGTCTGGTAACAATTCCCTATCGCCCTTGGTCACACATTTCTCTAGACTTCGTTACAGGCCTACCCTGCTCCCAGGGCAACACAGTGGTACTCTCAGTCATCGATCAGTTTTCTAAGATGGTTCACTTCGTACCAGTTCCTAAGATTCCGTCTGCCAAGCAGACTGCTCAGTTACTGCTTGAAAAAGTCGTCCACTATCATGGTCTGCCAGTGTAGGTAGTGTCAGACAGAGGAAAGCAATCCGTGTCTCGGTTCTGGAAGGAATTCTGCACCCTCATCGGGGCAAAAGTAAGCCTTACGTCAGGCCATCACCCGGAGGCCAATGGTCAAACAGAAAGAATAAATCAGGATCAGTAGACCAGTCTACGCTGTCTGGCATCACATGATCACAGCACTTGGAGCCAGCACCTCGGATGGGTGGAATATGCCCACAACTCACTGTCTTCCACTTCCACAGGTATGGCTCCGTTCCTCCGTTCATGGGCACCCCCCCCCCCTCTCTGTTTCCATCTGTGGCTGCCGACTCCGCGGTGCCATCCGCATTGGCAGTGGTTAGACGCTGCAAGTGGACCTGGGACCAGAGAGGAAGATGCAGGAGATAGGCTAAGATGGCAAAAGATGACACGCTGTGGCGACCCCTAACGGGACAAGCCGAAAGGAAAAGAAGAAGAAGATATATAGGACCCAGTGGACGGTCTGGCTTTGCATGATCGTTGCCATCCATGCCTTGTTCCCGCACTTCCTTGTTCCTGATCCTGAATCCCGGTATACCGACCTCTGCCTGTCCTCCGACAAACCCAGTAAGCTTGACGCTCTTGATACTGCTGCTCTCTCTGACTGCCCCTCCGGCTTACGACCTTGGAACGAATAAACACCTTCCTTTAACTGCCTCCCTGTCTACCGAGTCATGCATTTGGGTTCACACTAGAGTTCTGGTTATGACAGAAGACAAAGTAACTTTATGTTTGTTGTTGGTCGATTGGTGAGTACATCTGCCTCACAGTTCTGAGGACACGGGTTCAAATCGGGTCTCACCTGTGTCGAGTTTGCATGTCCTCCCAGTTGCTTGGTGGGTCTTCTAGAGGTACAGGATAAGGGTACTCTCAGGTTTTTCACACATCCAAAAAACATGCATGGTAGGTTCATTGAAGACTAAATTGCCTGTAAATATGTATGTGATTGTGTATGGTTGTTTAAATGTGACCTGTGATCATCTGGCAATGAGTTCACGGTGTACCCCGCATCTCACCCGCAGTTATCTGGGATAAGATACGCAGGTAAGATGGATATTTGTCTTTGCAAAGATAATTTTGTAATAATTTTGTCCTGAGCAAGCAGCATAGGGTTGAACCCAAATGGAGGACTGTGAGGCAGTGACATGGTTTTCCAGGGTGGTTTAATTCCAGCCATCGGTCATACACAGGTAACCAGTCCAACAAGGGCAAAGGCACAAAAACATGTGGGAGAAGGAAAGGTCCAAAAACATTTAAATGAGGTCGAAGCTACAAGGCAAAAACAAGACTTGGCTAAACTTGGACGTGGTAGCACAGGAATGCTGGGACATGGTAACGAAGCAAATACTCACAAGAACCTTGCAAACTCACGCTAGACTTACACAACAGAAGGGCAAACTAAGATACGACACACGAGGCCTAAATACAATTGCATAATTATCCTCAATGATGCGCAGGAGCAGTGAGAAACATGGAAGTGGCATGACCATGCCACTGACAAGTTCAGACTGTCAACATGGTGACCTGCAGTATATCGATATAAAGTAACTGGTCAGGAGGGAATTTCGAGTAAACATTTGATACCTCCCCATATGTAATTGGTTCAGACCAGTACAGATTGAGCATGACCACAACAGTAATTGCCCATACATGCCACAGCAAATACAGTACTCGTATTTGGGAGCTAGGTTACAAGATTAGTCTATCTAGCTGTCGATCTATCGATAAATTGATCTATCTGTCATTAATCCTTCTGTGGTGGCTTTACTTTAGCCAGTGGTGTGCGTCGTCCACTGATGAAGAGTTAGCGGTTTGAATCCCAACTCAACATTCCACTGACAAAGTGTCCTTGCCTTCATGTAGGCATTGTAAAGGAAAAACTGTTCTCAATTGCCTTACCTGCTTAAACAAAGGAAAATAAAGAATGCAGTTATCTATCTACAGTGAAGAATACAAGTATTTGAAACCCCTGCTATATTGCAAATTCTCCCACTTAGAAATCATGGAGGGGTCTGAAATTTTCATCGTAGGTGCATGTCCACTGTGAGAGAGATAATCTGAAAAGAAAAATCCCCAAATCACAATGTATGATATTTTAACAATTTTTTTTGTGTGATACAGATACAGCTGATACAGGTACAACAGTGCAATCATCCTGTCCCATGTGCAGAAAAACACCACCAAAGCATGATACTACCACCCCCATGCTTCACAGTAGGGATGGTGTTCTTGGGATGGAACTCATCATCTTCTTCCAAACACAGTAAGTGGTATTATGACCGAAAGATTCCATTTTGGTCTCATCTGACCACAAAACTTTCTCCCATGACCCCTCTGTATGATTCAAATGGTCAATGGCAAACTTAAGACGGGCCTCGACATGTGCTGGTTTAAGCAGGGGAACCTTCCGTGCCATGCTTGATTTCAAACCATGACGTCTCAGTGTATTACCAAAGTCACCTTGGAAATGGTGGTCCCAGCTCTTTTCAGGTCATTGACCAAATCTTGTCGTGTAGTCCTCGGCTCATTCCTCACCTTTCTAAGGATCATTGAGAGCCCACGAGGTGATATCTTGCATAGGGGTCCACTCTGATTGAGATTGACCGTCATGTTTAACTTCTTCCATTTTCTTATGATTGCTCCAACAGTGGACCTTTTTTCACCAAGCTGCTTGGCAATTTCTCCGTAACCCTTTCCAGCCATGTGGAGTACGACAAATTTGTCTCTGGTATCTTTGGACAACTCTTTGGTGTTGGCCATGTTACAAGTTTGACTCTTACTGATTGTATGGGGTGGACAGGTGGCTTTATGCAGCTAATGACCTCACAAAGGTGCATCTGATTCAGCATAATACATGGAGTGAAGGTGGACTTTTAAAGGTGGACTAACTGGTCTTGGAGGTTGAGAATTCTAGCTGATAGACAGGTGTTCATATACTTATTTGCAGCTGTATCCCACAAATAAATTCATACATAAAATCATACATTGTGATTTCTGCATTTTTCTTTTTAGATTATCTCTGTCACAGTGGACATGCATCTAGATGAAAATTTCAGGCCCCTCCATGATTTCTAACTGGGAGAATTAGCAAAAAAGTGGGGTGTTGAAATGCTTATTTTCTTCACTGTACAACTATCCACACTCCGAGTCGAACCTATGGGGAATGTACAGTATGTGTGCGAAGCAGAAGAAAAAGAGTTGACTGATCCCACAGTGAGGACATTCTGTGTGCATGCGTGCCCGTCATTGCATTTCCTGTTGCTCCTTTCTAAATTTCTGTCACAGGTAAATGAGTCTCTATTATAGACAACCTTTAACCTTTAATCGTTCCACGATTTAGATTCTTAAATGCACCTTGAATCTTGTATGCATATTTTTAGGGTGTCGGCGGAAGTGGGAGTACCCCAAACCTATACAAGGATGAGGGGGGCAGAAGTCTAGAGTCAAACCTGAACCACAGTAATGAGAGGCAGACATGATAACCACTCAAACACTGTGCTGTATGTGTATATGTTCTGAAAATAATAATTTAAAACATAATCAAAATTTCAGTATACTGTATCTTCATTGCGCTGCATTGCATTGTGCATTTGTGACTTTACTTTTACATATACTCTGTTTAAAGGTTTAACTTCCCTTATAATCTAGTCCAGTGGACCAATCATACCGTTATGCACGCTCTACTCAAAGTAACACTGCCCTCCTGTGGCTTTCAGTGGAAGGCTGCCATCAAATTGCACATGCTTCCTGATTTGTATGAGGGCTGCTTTCCTTTCTTCAGTCATTGTGTACCAGTTTCAGTGTGTCAGTCTCCTGCTCATTCAGCAGATCATGCCATCACTCATCGTTTGTACACTCCACTTGCCTGTATAATCCATCACTTGGACAAATCTTGCCTGACAATTTCTTTCTTATGCACACATTTCATACTGTCAGGCAATTTTCAATGTTGGCGGAATTGGCCTGAGCTCCCACTGTTTCACGCCTTTTAAGTACAGCATGTTCTTCCTGTTGACTTGGACATTTCAGCTGTGTTCTTCCACTTTACACTTTTTGTGCTTTTCTTGGGTCCCCTCTTTATTCTTTGCAATTCTCTAAATTGGCATTGTCTTTGTACAAAATACTTTGTTTTTTTCTATTTGAGAAAAACATTTACCCACTAGTGTAAAAATGTAACAGTTGAAATAATGTAAAATCAGTGTACACTGTATTATATATTATTTAAAATGTGTTACTTTATTACAACATGTTGTTGCTACAATGAAAACATTCCATTCCATTTTCCAAGCCAATTATCCACACAAGGGTCATGGGAGTGCAGGACCCTCTCCCAGCTAACTTCAGGCAAAAGGCAGACTTCATCCTAAACTGGTCACCATTCTTACGCAAAGGACATTTAAACATCATCACTGAATGGGAATTGATCCCACATCGTGTCCACCTAAGTCAGGCGTGTATACCACTACGCTATCAGTGACTGCAATGAAAACAAATCCTTTAAAAATGAATCTTTAACATTACTATTCAAGCTTTGATTCAAAATTATGAATTTATTGTATCCTGAAAGTTAGAATTTTAGAACAAACCATTAAAGGGTTTGCCAAAACATTAGCTGTTGCACTTTGTTGGATGTTCTAAGAAAATACAGTACATACAGTACAGTACAAACTTACACCACTACACAAACTCAAAGGCACAAGGAGGCTAGTTCGTCAGTACAAACACTAACCTGTTCAACATCCAGCATAGATGATCACATGAAATTCAAACTGGATTTGGAAGTGATCTGTCTTTATTTATATCTCCCCATATAATTCTGAATTAGGTCATTGCATGGAATGGGCAGGTCCATGCAGCTTCCCATCTATCCAATACGACAACAGTCTGCAAGTACAGTGTTGACATTGACTGCAGACATTTGCAGACTTAACCGCAGTAAACATAATTACAAAAGTATAGCCATCCATCCATTTTCTGAGCAGTTTATCCTCAGAAGGGTCATGTGAGTGTTGGAGCCTATCCCAGCTATCTTTAGGCAAGAGGCAGGGTACACCTGGACTGGTTGCTAACCAGTCACACGCCACATAGAAACAAACAACCATTCACACTCAAGATCAAACTTAAAAGTACACTTTGTCCAAAGTAATAGGAATGGGAGCACACATGAAATGTTAGTAGATGAGGGTTCAGTGTTCAAATACTTGGGGTCAAGAATACAGGGCAATGGAGAGTGTAGTAAAGAAGAGAAGAAACGGGTCCAAGTGGGGTGGAACAGTTGGTAGAAGGTGTCTGGTGTTCTATGCAACAGAAGAGTCTCCACTAGGATGAAGGGCAAAGTTTTTAAACAGTGGTGAGGGCGCCCATGATGTACGGATTCGAGACGGTGGCACTGGAGAAATAACAGGAAGCAGAACTGGAGGTAGCAGAAATGAAGATGCTGAGGTTCTTGCTTGGAGCGAACAGGTTGGGTACGATTAGAAATTAACTCATTAGAGGGACAGCCAAAGTTGGATGTTTTGGAGACAAGATTAGAGAGAGCAGACTTGTATGGTTTGGACATGTTCAGAGACGAGAGAGTGAGTATATTGGTAGAAGGGTGCTGAGGATGGCGCCGCCAGGCAAAAGAGCAAGAGGAAGACCAAAGAAAAGGTTGATGGATGTTGTGAGGGAGGACAGGAGGACATTGGGTGTTAGAGAAGAAGATACACGAGATAGGCTTAGATGGAAAAAGATGACACGCTGTGGCGACCCCTAACAGGACAAGCCAAAAGGAAAAGAAGAAGATGAGGGTTCAGTGTTTCTTTTAATGCCAGAGGTATCCACAGATTTCACCAAGAAACATCTTTAAATTGGAAAAGTATTATCGAAATTCCTCTCTTGCTCAGACATTCCAATGAGCCTGGGTGGAAAACTGACAGCCAATCAGCGTTTGCCACGCCTACAGTGATTTCTGTTCTGACTCCCCATTGCTCGTGGATACGTTTCACCGAACAGAAAGCCCCCACTATCTGGGATATTGTGGCCGATTTTTGGGGAAAATAATTACAAACAAACAAAACAAAAATAGGATAATGTACAATGTTCAAGCATGTGTGTTTGATCTGGAATACACACAGGTGGAACTTGATGTGTTGGAGAGGGGGAGTGTCACTGAGGACAAACAATAATCCCATTATATGGACTGCAGAGATTTGTTTAATGCTTTTTTGATGAGTTGGTTTAGATGTAGAGAATATACAGCAGGGGTGGACAGAATTGTTTACCCCAAGATCTATTTTTCAAGCAGCCAGCGGGGGCAGGGGGAGGTTCGTTGCACATGCGCATCACTGGCAAGTGTTGTGTGCTACGAGCCAATAAAGCGAGTTCAACAGCGAGTTCATGCTCCATGTTATTACTAATCCCGCCATTGAGCAAACAAAACGAAAATAACAATGTACAATATTCAAGTGTTTGAGCCAGAATACAGACAGGTGGAACTTGACGTGTTTGGTGAGGGGGCATGACGCTGACGGAGAGGCATAACATGGACCTCGGTCCTCAGAACTGTGAGGCCAATGCTTTTTACAGTGAAGAAAATAAGTATTTGAACACCAAATTGTAAGTTCTCCCACTTAGAAATCATGGAGAGGTCTGGAATTTTCGTCGTTGGTGCATGTCCACTGTGAGAGAGATAATCTAAAAACAAAAATCCAGAAATCACAACGTATGATTTTTTTTTAACCGATTTATTTGTGTGATACAGCTGCAAATAAGTATTTGAACACCTGTCTATCAGCTAGAGTTCTGACCCTCAAAGACCTGTTAGTCTGCCTGTAAAAGTCCACCTCCACTCCATGTATTATCCTGAATCAGATGCACCTGTCTGAGGTCGTTAGCTGTATAAAGACACCTACCTATCCACTCCATACAGTCAGTAAGACTCAAACTTGTAACATGGCCAAGACCAAAAAGCTGTCCAAAGACACCAGAGACAAAACTGCACATATCGACATGGCTGGAAAGGGCTACGGAGAAATTGTTAAGCAGCTTTGTGAAAAAAGGTCCACTGTTGGAGCAATCATTAGAAAATGGAAGAAGCTAAACACGATGGTCACTCTCAATCAGATATCGCCTCGTGGGGTCTCAATGATCCTTAGAAAGGTGAGGAATCGGCCCAGGACTACACGACAGGACTTGGTCAATGACCTGAATAGCGGTGGGACCACCATTTCTAAGGTGACTTTGGTAATAGACTAAGACATCATGGTTTGAAATCATGCATGGCACGGAAGGTTCCCCTGCTTAAACCAGCACGTCGTGTTAACTGATGTGTGCTTTCATCTAGAAAATGGGGAACTTCCGAAACAGCGGCGAGTCTGAAGAAAAAGACAAAGTACAAGTGTATTTTCATTCACAATGGAACCCCTTTCTCACCAAGCTGCAGATATACACTTGATATTTTCTAATGACGATGAAGCTCCCAGCAGAGAAGACCTGTTTCTAACCTACTCCTGACAGCAACACTAACTTATGATGCGCACGCCTTGCCCAGGCAAGTCAGAAAACAACCAATATGCACTGCAGCAAGCAAGCGTTCCTGGTCATACGTTTTTGAAGACTTAAAATGCATGAGCTGCAAAGCTATGAATGACAATATGGTTTCTCCTGCATCGGCTCCCCTGGGATAACCAGCAAGTGATTATATAAGGATGGTAGGGAGAGATGTGAGTTCAAGAGAAAAAGGAACAAAACTTTCAAGATGGTTGATTTAAATTTCAACATTATTGATTTACTCAGTTTTGAAATTGAACCGAGCAGCACGGTGGCTCAGATAGAAAGCGTTGCGGTGTAAAATCAAGCATCGAGACATGCAGAGAATGGGTCTCTCATCGGAACTCCGTTGAATTCTAACGTGGAACCGTGATGGGACAGCCACCTGTGCAATCTAGTCATAACATGTCTTCACTCATAAATATTCCACAGTCAACTGTTTTAAAATAATATGGAAGTGTTTAGGAATGACAGCAACTCAGCACATAGCCTGACAGTCTGGGGTTTCAGCAGTCACCATCTTTCTGCAAAGTCAATCGCTACATACCTTGAAACTTGAAGTCACTTTCAAGTTAGCTCTAAAACAGAGTGCAGAGAGCTTCGTGGAATTGGTTTACTCGGCCGAGCAGCTGCATCCAAGCCATACATCATCAAGTGGAATGCAAAATGCAATCCAATGATGGAAAGCACTCTGCCCCTGCGCTCTAGAGCAGTGGAGAGGCATTTTCTGGAGTGATGAATCATACTTCTTCTGAGAATCTAATGGAAGAGTCTGGGTTTGGCAGTTGCCATGTGTACTTTGGTGGGGGGATGTATTATAGTGTAGGATTATTTTTTATAACCTAGGCTTGATCCCATAGTTTTAGGTAAAGGAACTCTGAATGATTCATCTTACCAAGAGATTTTAGACAATACAAGCTCCTAAATTTGTAGGAACAATTTGGACCTGGTCCCTTCCTCTTCCATCATGATTGTGGAGCAGTGCACAAAGCAAGGTCCATAAAGACATGGCTGACAAGAGTCTGGTGTGGATGAACTTGAATGCCTCGCACAGAATCCTGACCTCAACCTGACAGAACAGCTTTGGGATACTGAGTATTGGAGACTAAGAGCCAGGTGTTTTTGTCCAACACGAGTGTGTGACCCTACAAATCCGCTTCTGGACAATGGGTCAAAAATTCCCAAAAACACATTCCTAAACCTTGTGGCGAATTGACGCTGTTGTAGATGCAAGGGGTGGACTAACATAATGTTGAACCCTCTGGATTAGGAATGGGATGTCACTTAAATACATGTGTAAATTAAAGGAGGACTTTGTCAAAAATTTCTATGTACAATAAACCCTTCAATCTGAAGTGATATTACTATTACATATATTTTTGACATCAGTTGAAAAAAATTGAAAATAAAGAACATTTTTTAAATCCTAGCAAACTCTGGCCATCTTTCACAGCCAGACCCGGAAGAAATGCCCTTGACCCCACCCCATGAGATTACCGGGGTTTAGCTGGCTGCCTCAAAGGAGTGACCAGAAAAGTATGGAACCGTATTGCTGTCACACACACCCAAAAAAAATCTGTTTTTTGAGCTAATTTTTTTTTAATTTTTGGACTATTTTTTCTCCCTGTTTGTCGGGCTATTTTTTCTGTCCCCCCCCCCCCCCCAACCCCAGTCAGGTGGCCATCCAGGCCACCAAACGCGAGGCGTCCATGTGGACAGGTCAGGAGGACGACCCGGACGCCAAGCACCAGGATCCCCACGGGGCGATTCGGGTGGACGACCACGGTGAGGAACCAAACGGCGAAGCAGGAACCAGACCAAGGCAGGCAACTGCTCCAGACGAGGAGCTCCCACACTGTGGTTACAAGACGACCATGGAATGGTCGCCGCCGAGGCTTGGCCAGGATGCAGCTGTGGACTGGTCACCAACGAGGCTAGGTCATAAAGCGGCTGGGAGCCAACAGGAGCGAAGAGGATGACGGAGAGAAGGACCAAAGCCGTGACCGCCGCCATCACGAAGTCTCTCCAGCTCTGGGGTAGCTCATCAGAACTCTCCAGCTCCTGTCGCCGCCGAGACAGGGGCGTGGACCGGTCGCCGCTGGTACTCCTGGACGGGAACATGAGGCGGCTGGGGAACCGTCGCCACCTCCTGGACACCAACGTGAGAAGGCGGCGTTGGCGGCATCCTCGCAACCTCCTCCACTTCCTCCTGGCCAGGAACATGAGAAGGCTGCGGCGGCATGCGAGCCACCTCCTCCTGGACGGGAAAATGAGAAGGCGGCGGCGTCGTCCTCACCACCTCTTCCTGGACAGCAACGTGAGAAGGGGGCGGCGGCGTCCTCACCACCTCCTCCTGGACGGGAACGAGAGAAGGCGGCGGCATCGCCATCGCCACCTCCTCCTGGATGGGAACGTGAGAAGGCGGCAGCAGCGGCATTACCACCTCCTCCTAGACGGGAACGTGAGAAAGCGGCAGCGGTGCAACCATCGCCACTTCCTCCTGGACAGCAACGTGAGAAGGCGGCAGCACCATTGCCACCTCCTGGATGGGAACGTATGGGCGTGCCCATCGCCGTCGGAGCAGGAACGGGGGGTACTTCTGGGCATGGACGAGAAGCGGCTGCGGAGACGTCGCCACCTCCTGGACAGCAACTTGAGGCGGCAGCGGATCTCCACTGCCACTTGAGCTCTGCTCGGAACCGCCAAAACTTCGACGTGGGAATGGCGAGGAGGCGGATCCGTTCCCAGAGCTACGTGGGAATGGGGAGGAGGCGGATCCGTTCCTACTGTCACGTGTGCTTGCAGGGCATTCATTGATACAGCAACGTGGGCGTGGCACGGTGGCAGGTCCGTTTCCACAGCGACGTGAATGAGAGTAGGCAGAGAGTCAGTCGAAACTGACACGTGGGCGTGTCTCGGAAGCGGGTCAGTTCCAAGTGCCGCATGAGCATGAGTCAGAAACGAGTCCGTTGAAACCGCGGCGTGGGCATAAGTCATTAACGAGTCCGTCGAAACTGCAACGTGCGCTTGGCTTTGCAGGGGATCCGTTGCCACTGCCGCGTGAGCAAAAGCCAGTGGCGAGTCCGTCGCAGTTGCGATGTCAGAGTAGCTCGGATGGTTCGCCAATCCTTGCCGGACCTGGGCCGTGAGAGCCGCCAATTCGGCGCTCTGCCGCTCTATCTCCGCCCGCATTTCGCGGCAGAACACCTCGTGATTTGGCGGCTCCTCCTCCCTCTGGTCTGGAAGCTTTGCCACCAGCTGCAGGTCTGTCGGTTTCACCGTTGCCGGCGAGGAGTGGGAGGACGAGGACGGCGTCTTTGTTGCGGCACCGCGGGAGGCACAAGGGCACGCCCGGCCTGGGCGTCTCCTCTGGCCGCCATGCGGAGGTCCCGGGTAGATGGGCAAGCGGGTTCCCACAAACGGGTTGGTGTACTCGGACCTACCAGGCGAAGACACTCGGGTGCTGGAAACGCGGGGTGGTGAAGCGAACTGACTGGGATGAAAGATCGGGCGAAGAGATTCATAATCGAAATAATCGGAGTCGTACTCAGGCATACAAATCATCCTCATTGTCCAAAAAGTCCAGAAGAATATGCGGTGCTGGACGGGTCGTGGTCGGGACGTATTCATAGCTCGCTGGCGGAGCGTATGACACGGAAGCGTAGGACGTCATGGAGCCTACCTGGATCGGACAGGCTTGGTCCTCTGGCTGTCGGTCTACCTTGCATCGGTCCCGGCGATGCCGAGTCTTTCCTGCTGGATTCTGTTTGGCCCATCGGAACGGAGTTAGGACCCAAATGCAGGATTCGGGAGATGCAAGGTAGTCCGGGGAAAAACGTTTATTATTAGAAAGTCGGGGATCGAGCAGGCAGTCAGGTGCAGCAGCGGTAGTTGGGACGTCGGGCGATGAGAGCAGGTGAGCGGGCAGGCAGGAGTCGGTACACAGTCAAAGCAGGCAGAAGTGTCAAAGGAGTCAGGCTTACGGGGTCAGTCGGACAACAGGCGGAGGTCGGTACACATGGGTTGACGATCATGGATACGGGAGTACTCGAACGGGGCATTAAGCTCAACGATCTGGCGGACAACCAGTCGAGGTCCTATATATACAGGGGATAATCAGCCCGCATGAGGCGCAGGTGTGTGCCTTCCAATTAGCGTGGCCGCGCAGGCACCCGCACAGCCCGGGCTGGAGCGGCAGGATCATGACACTTACCATGTTTGGAGGAAGATGAATGATGAGTTCTATCCCAAAAACACCATCCCTACTGTGAAGCATGGGTGTGGTAGTATCATGCTTTGGTGGTGTTTTTCTGCACATGGGACAGGACAACTGCACTGTATTAAGGAGAGGATGACCGCGGCCATGTATTGTGAGATTTTGAGGAACAACCTCTTTCCCTCAGTCAGGGGATTGAAGATGGGTCGTGGTTGGGTTTTTCAACATGACAATGACCCGAAGCACACAGCCAGGAAAAACAAGGCTTCGTAAGAACCATATCAAGGTCCTGGGGTGGCCTAGCCATTCTCTCGACCTCAACCCAATAGAAAATATTTGGAGGGAGCAGAAACTCCGTGTTTTTCAACGACAGCCCAGAAGCCTGTCTGATCTAGAGAAGATTTGTGTGGAGCCAAAATCCCTCCTGCAGTGTCTGCAAACCTGGTGAACAACTACAGGAATCAGTTGACCCCTGTAATTGCAAACAAAGGCTTCTGTACCAAATATTAACATTGGTTTTCTCAGGTGTTCAAATACTTATTTGCAGCTGTATCATATGAGAACTAAGTGTAGATGTGCAGGAGTATTATGACACCCACAAATTTGCTTTGTTAAGATTTTATTTGTTCACAAAGACCCTCACTGGTGGAGATGACCTAGAGGAAGGAGCTGACATACCAACAGATGAGCAACATGAAAGCTCAACAGAATGTGGACAAAAGAAACAGACAATGGAAAGGGTGGAGCAACTGACAAGGAAAAGACATAGCTGTGAAAATCAGATACACACATTGGAAGGTGAGCTGAGCACCACAGCTGTTTAAATTACTGATCTTTCATCTTTGTGAAATACATCAGAGGTCAGTTTTGTTTTCTTTGACAGGGGGTCAATTTTTAGGTGATCTTGATGATACACTCAAACATGAGCCAAACCTTGCAATAGAAGATGAACAACTAAACATCCCCACTCACACCTCAACTCCTACTGATGCTGAGACAGCTTTTAGCAGACCACCAAGTCGAGCCTTTGAACTCTTGCCTGTGAATGTGAAACTTCACCAAGTAAATCTCTAAGATGAATTGATTGTCCAATTCAAAGATGAAGCAGTAATGATAAAGTTTGTGAAATATAGCTCTGTTGATGAAATAGGGGCAGATGCTGATGGTGTCTCTCGAGATATATATGCTGCTTTCTGGACAGAATTCCAAGACTGTGGAGCAGCAGGTGCAGATGTGAGGGTGCCCTCACACTCCCTGAAATGGCAAGAAGAAGAATGGAAATCGGTGGGCAGGATCATGACCAACGGACTGAATGATAAAGTGCCCCGTCGGTGTGATTGTTAGTGCAGACAGCCAATTCACAGGAGAACCCCGTCTCCTCAAAATTGGAAGGGTATCATTCCTTACTGCTATCATAAACAAAAACTTAGTATCAAAACAGAAAAAGGTTTCACTGCTCAGTATTAAGTATTGTATTAATACACAGTATTTTCCATTTCGGCTTGCACAAGCCTTTACAACAGCCATCATATTTGTTTCACCTGATTTACTGTTTGACTCACTGATGTTGTATCTTAGTCAATCTGAGTGTCATCTATTGTCCACTGCTTTGCAAGAAGCTGTTACTGGAAATGATGAGGATGATTTTTTTTTTTTTTTTTTTCTTATGGATCGCATGAAAGTAAGAACTGTACCAACACAAAAGATAACATGAGAGCTGTCCTTATCCAGGTTGCCCACAAGCAAATCATCGAGGATCCAACACTCGGGAAGATTTTCCCCAATGTAGAGAATATGAAGAAGCCGTATGAGGACATTAAACCAACAAATGAAAGGTGATTAAGATGATGACAGCTTTTCCAGCTACTCCAGCAGAGAACCAAAGTTTGCAAATTTTACATCAGTACATAAGGGGAATGGACTGGGTCAGATGCTATCTGTGTAAAAAAAATTCAAGTCACTTTCACCTCTTTGGAAGGGTTAGCAAGGCGGCCAATTGCCCATACTTGTGGCCCAACTGTGGCGCTGCCATCAACTTACAGTAGCTATCCTGAGCTTTCAGCTGAAATGGAGGCTATATTGTCCAGCAACACTTATACAATGAACATAGCATAAGAGTAAGTGACTGATCCCATTCCTCATTCATTTAGTGATGATTGTTTAGACTGTGAATGTGGGACATAGCAGATTTTGTTGGTGTGGGTGCTGTATAAGTAGTCAAAGAAAGAATAACTTACACAAGCACAGGTTGATTGTGAACATTTTTGTCTACCGTATCAACAGTTAACAATTCACTTTTGTTATCAGTCTAGGATGGAAATATTTGTATGTTAGAAACACCATTGTGTTTTTTCTGTTAAATTATAATGGAATTTGAATCTCTACCTCATGTTAAATGTTAATATGACAATGTTTGTGAAGCTGGTGCAAGGTGGTTTGGGATATTTTTGTTTTGCAAACATATAGTGTTTCCAACTGTTTAGTCGTATAGTTCAAGAGTGAGACATAATGTTTCTAGCTGCATTGCATGCATGCTTGCATTGTGAAATTTTACGGGTATCTAATATGTGCAAATGCTAGTAAAGAACTTTCCATATTAAAAGATTCATAGGTATGCTTCATATGCTGAAAATTTGATGACTACTGCATTTTAATATTAATGTAGATTGACATGGCATTCAAATACCTACAGTAAACAAATAGTACAAACAGTAGTTGACCTGATTTATGTGGTAGAGAGATGACATAAAAAGCAAATACTAATATTTACAAAATGTTGCTAATTGTTTTGCTGCAGATTGTTGCATCCCAAAAACATGCAACATTAATTGGACACTCTAAAGTGCCCCGTCGGTGTGATTGTTAGTGCAGACAGCCAATTCACAGGAGAACCCCGTCTCCTCAAAATTGGAAGGGTATCATTCCTTACTGCTATCATAAACAAAAACTTAGTATCAAAACAGAAAAAGGTTTCACTGCTCAGTATTAAGTATTGTATTAATACACAGTATTGAAATCATTACATTACATACCACCAGACACAAGGTGCTAGAAAGTTTAAATTATAAATGATAGACAATGCACCCAATATTTTACATGTTTTTTCATGCACACATTGGAAGTTTACTTTTCTGGAACAGAAAGATATACGGGGCACAACGTGGAGCTGACCATTTGAAGCAAATTCACTACTAAGTTTGACCATTTTTGGAGGGTTCCATGATCCTGTCATTTGATGTATAAAACAGATTGTGATCATGAAATCTGCATTCATATGTAAGCATGCAAGAACATGTAAAGTTCGATGACTTCCTCTGCAGAGGTAAGTGGATGAAGACTGTTTTCTGCCATGGCAAGACAACAGATGTCAAACACTGTATCATCATAGGGCTACAGTCCTCTCTGAAGGCATTCCCCTCTGTATACCTCTATCTTTTCTTGAGATACCTCTTTCAAGTACTCTCTGCCTCCAAAAAGTTTAGATAAGGTGTACATCATCACTGGAGATGCAGCATTTCTGCATGGGTGAATTCTGTCAGTATTCCAAAAGTGAACAACTTCCTGCAGTTCTCTCTAAATAAAAATAGTGAGGAATCAGTTCACACATTTCATAAATCAACTGGAGTACATATGTTGCACTTAACAATATGTAGTACAAATCAGCACCAGTTTAAACATCTGTGCAATACTAGGCCTAACTATTAAATAAAACAACACAAACTTCATTTAATTCATTTCATTTAAGTAATTATATTAAGCTGACATTACTGTCATCTTAATGTTAAGAATATACACTCAAACTAACCCACAGGTTGGTATTCTACTTTTTGTGAAGTCGAAGACAATTGGAAGGACAGAGTTGCAGTCCTTATCGCTATTAATTCAAGACATGTGAAGTGAATGATACGATTGTCCAGGAAGTCACCAGAAAACAAGTCTGAGTCTTTTAAATCTTGGAAGAGGTTCATCCAAAACTGTGCATGTTGCCTCCTTAAAAAGCCACACCAGTTCTCTATTCTTTGGTTGTGATTGCTCGATCCATACACATAACATCTGTGCGAAAATTTGACCAGGTGGTCGCGCGTCAAGAACCTCTGCATTTGCTCAATGAAATAGTTCTTGGTGCCAAGGTCGAAGCAATTCAGAGAAAAGTCCCATTCCTTGATGACACCTCATGAATAAAGTATCCAGCAATTATCTTCAGCTCACTGTTTATTGAGTAAGCATGTAGCCATATTACCAGGTATGAAAATCCATATATTGCACCATTGATGCAGATCCCATATGGTTTGAGTTTGTCAAAGGAGGCTACATGCCACTGGTGATTCCTGAACAAACACAAAGTCAGCAGGTGCCTGTGTAAAGTCGACAAGCTAATAACGATACCAATTATGTGACTCAAAGACAAGAGTATCTCCAAGTATCTTAATCCCATATCAAAATAAAATTTGATCAAAGCAAATAAAATGGCCATTTTCTTTATTACGGAGTCCGGCAAGAGTCACCTGTTGTTCACAGGTTCTCGTGTGAGTTTGATGTGTCTTGATAACTCAGGGAAAAAAATAGCCCGAAAAACAGAGGAAAAAAAAATCGTCTGAAAAATGGAAAAAATAGCCTGAAAAACGGGGAGAAAAAATTTGTCCGAAAAACAGGGGGGGAAATTAGTCCAAAAAATAGCCCGAAAAACAGGGTTTCTGTGTGTGCGTGTGTGCGTATGTGTGTATGTGTGTATGCCTGTGTGTGTGTGTCTGTGTGTGACAGCAATACGCTTCTGTAGAAAAGGAAAATCAGTAAATAATGGAGCTAGCTTTTAGTATTATTTTCTTTCTCATAACACAATGACGTAGTTGTGCCATCTAAAACCAAACCAATATTGTTTGGACATGAATTGCATGTATGTAAAAGTTGGTTCATTCCAGATAAACTTCAGACACGAGTGTATGAATGTACAAACAGATCTAAGAGGGTATTAATCTTCATTTTAATACAAGCAACGTTCTCCCCTGGTAGAAAACAAGAGCGGGCTAGCCGACGACCTAAATAGCTGTTACTGCATATTTGAAATAGACACTTCCACACCACGCAGCCACCAAGCTACACCACAAACCGCATCACCTTCCACGCCACCATTTAACATCCATGAAAGCGATGTTAGACAGATCTTGAAACAACAAAAGATCAACAAAGCGCTGGGCCTAGACCTTGTGTCCCCATCCTGCCTCAAAGTCTGCGCAGACCAACCTGCTCGTGTCTTCACAAAGATCTTCAACAGGTCTCTAGAACTGTGTGAAGTACCAACCTGCTTCAAACACTCCATCATGATACTGGTCCCCCAAAAAAACAGCAGTCTCAGGTCTTAATGACGACAGGTCTGTTGACTTGACATCTGTGGTCATGAAGTCCTTTGAACGCCTTGTGCTGGACCACCTCAAGAGCGTCACAGGTCCCAACTGGACCCACTGCAATTTGCCCATCAAGCTAACAGATCTGCAGATGATGCCGTCAACATGGGTCTGCACTTCATCCTTGAACATCTTAACAGCGAGGGTATCTATGCGAGGATCCTGTTTGTGGACTTCAGCTCTGCCTTTAATACAGTCATCCCTGAACTCGTCTCCTCCAAACTTCTCCAGCTCAGCGTCTCGCCTGCCATCTCCTGGTGGATCTACAACTTCCTGCCGGACAGGACACAGCAGGCGAGTATGGGGGACACCATCTCATCTACGTGCACTATCAGCACTAGGACACCCCAAGGTTGTATCCTCTCCCCTCTGCTTTTCTCGCGCTACACGAACGACTGCACATCATGGCATCTGACTGTCAAACTTTGAAGTTCACAGATGACACTACGCTCATCAGCCTCATCAAAGACGGCCACAACTCTGCATATTGACAGGAAACGGTGAGACTGGAGCTTTGGGGTGGTCAACATAACCTGGTGTTGAACACTCTAAAGACTGTGGAGATGATTGTGGATGTCAGGAAGCATACTTCACCACAGCTGCCCCTGACGCTGTCCAACCGTCTTGTGTCAACCATCGAGACCTTCAAATTCTTGGGAATTACAGTCTCAGAGGACCTGAAGTGGATGACGAACATCAACTCCATCCTCAAATAAGCCCAGCAAAGGATGCACTTCTTGTGGCTTCTGAGGAAGCACAGCCTGTAACAAGAGCTGCTGAGACAGTTGAAGAGTTTGTTTTCAAAACGAGACATTGGCATTTTTTTTCAGATTTACGAAACTCGCGCCAAAATTATCCATTCGGAGCTGGATAATTTTGGCGCGAGTTTCGTAAATCTGAAAAAAATGCCTATGTCTCGTTTTGAAAACAAACTCTTCAGTTCTACACAGCGGTTATCCAATCAGTACTGTGTACCTCCATCACAGTCTGGTTTGGGACCGCCACCAAAAAGACAAACATGGACTGCAACGGACAATCAAAACCGATGAACGGATTGTCGGCACCACTATCAAACAAAGACTTGCACGCAACGTAAACTAGGTTCAGAGCACACAGGATCCTCTTGGATCCTCCAGATCCTGGCCTCCAGCTCTTCCAGCTCCTTCAATCCAGAAAGCGCTACGGAAATGTAAGTCAAAAGTAGTAGCCATTCGAACATTTTTTTCCCCTCTGGCTATTACTGTAAGTCATTAAAGGGGAAATCCAGTGGTTTGCATTTGCAATGTATCCAGTATGTCATGTAATATGTACTCTATCTTGACAATGTGATGTTAAATCCTCTCATTTAATAGTGTTTTTTCAGAAGATTTTTATCGACAATTACGAATTTTCAGGGGCGCTGCCATTTTTGAGAGTCACATTGTCACGTCACATCAGAACGAGAGTAGGACACAAATGCAGGACTCGGACGATGCAATGTAGTTCAGGGAGAAATGTTTATTATATGCCGAGGTCGGGGATTGAGCAGGGAGTTAGGTGCTGCAGCGGTAGTTGGGACGTCGGGCGAAGAGAGCAGGTGAGCGGGCAGGCAGGAGTCAGTACACAGGAGAACGATCAAAGCAGGCAGAAGTATCAAAGGAGTCAGGCTTAGAAGGTTGGTCGGAGAACAGGTTAAGGTCGGTACACACGGGTTGTCGATCAGGGATACGAGAGTGCTGGAACGGGACATGAAGCTCAACGAACTGGCCCCTGCCAGTTGTCATCGGGGTCATATAAATCCACAGCATAATCAGGCTGCATGAGGCGCAGGTGTGCACCTCCCAATCAGCGCACCCGCGCGGGCACCTGCACAGCTCGTGCTGGAGCGGCAGGATCATGACACTCATGACCTATGTGGGCATATGTGACATGTTACGTGCCGTTCCAAATGCTCGATTACATGGGACACAAATTATGCCCAGCGTTGATTTCTCGGATTTATCCTCATCTGATGAAGAAATAGCAGTATCGGTTGATCGGGAAGATGGAGGAATACTTCCATATACCTTGTGAGCAGCACAGCTGTGAGTGGCACAGCCACGAGGGGCTCTCCGCCGCTCGGGAAGATGAAGGAATACTTCCATACACAGCCGTGAGTGGCACGGCCGTGAGTGGCTCGGCCGCTCGGTTATCGGGAAGACGGAGGAATATTTCCATACAGATTTGAACCTGTGGCTGTAAATAATGCCTCTGAGCAGCAGCGCCATGACCTCACACCGAGTGAGGTCCACTGCTCGGCTGTAAATAATGTTGAATATTTAGATGGTTTTTCGGACAGAATGACGCAGAGTCTGACGAGCTCCTCCCGCCGAGCGGCGGAGCCGTGAGCTCGCTCCCCGGCCGAGCGAGCTCTGTATGGAAGTATTCCTCCGTCTTCCCGATCAACCGATACCGCTATTTCTTCATCAGATGAAATCCGACAAAACAGCGCTGGGCAGAATGGTGTCCCACGTACTCAAAAATTTGGAATGGCACGTATCACGTCACACCCCCGGATAGGTCATGTGACTAGTTATACTGTGTATATATATATATATTATATTTTGTAGACCCCACGGTTTGTCACTTTAAACTCCTCCCTTTGCACAATTGATATTGTTAACACACTTATCTATATAGATTTGCAATCTTGCACATCTTATGAGGAATCATTCCTATGAACAGAAATGTCTCTTGTTCTTTGTTCTTGTTGCTATAGTGTTCCTTGTTCTTTGTTCTGTATGTTGGACCAGGGGAGCACTGACTGCCGGAGAAAAATTACTTGTGTGGTTTTATACACTTGGCCACAAAAGCTGATTCTAATTAGGATTCTGAATCTGATTCTGATTTTGATCCACAAGCAATCAGGTCAGAACTGGAAGCAAAGGAGACGTGCCAAACGATGATTGGCTGTCAGTCTTCTAGCCAGGGTTATTGGAATGTCTGAGCGAGAGAGGAATTTCGATAATACTTTTCCAATTTAGAGATGTTTCTTGGTTAAATCTTTGGATAATTTTGCCATTAAAAGAAACACAGACCCTCATCTACTAACTTTTAATGTGTGCTCCCATTCCTACTTTTTTGACAAAATCCTCCTTTAAGGAAGTTGAGCAAACGTTTTTGACAATACATATAGTCTCTTCTTCTTGTCCTTTCGGCTTGTCCCGTTAGGGGTCGCCACAAAGTGTCATCTTTTTCCATTTAAGCCTATATCCTGCATCTTCCTCTCGAACACCAACTGTCCTCAGGTCTCCCCTCACAACATCCATCAACTTTCTCTTTGGTCTTCGTCTCGCTCTTTTGACTGGCAGCTCCATCCTTAGCACCTTTCTACCAACATACTCACTCTCTCACCTCTGGACATGTCCAAACCATCAAAGTCTGCTCTCTCGAACCTTGTCTCCAAAACATCCATCTTTGGCTGTCCCTCGAAATGAGCTCATTTCTAATCCTATCCAACCTGTTCACTCCAAGCAAGAACCTCAACATCTTCATTCCTGCCACCTCCAGCTTTGCTTCCTGTTGTCTCTAATCCGTACATCATGGCCGGCTTCACCACTGCTTTATAAACTTTGCCCTTCATCCTAGCAGAGACTCTTTTGTCACATAACACACCAGACACCTTCTGCCAGCTGGTCCAACCTGCTTGGTCCTGTTTCTTCACTTCCTTACCACACTGACCATTGCTCTAGATCAGAGGTGCCCAGACTTTTTTACCCCAAGATCTACTTTTCAAGCAGCCAGCCTCTCTTTTTTTTTAATGACCAATGATGAAATAGAATGACCAAGTCACAAAGATCAACCCACTACAAAAATGCAAAACATATTTATCAGTATATTTACACGTATAAGGATATATTGGGATTCTTTATGTGTCTGTTTGTGTGTCTTACATAACCTTATATGAGCCAATATTGCACAACACAACATAATTAACTATAAACATTTTTTTGTAACTATATGAGTTCACGTTGATGATCACTGAACACCATACGAATGAAAATGTACACCTGTGCTGAAAATCACCGTTATTCTTAAAAATAGGAACTAGCACACTTTTCCTCCATTCTTCAGGCATTTCTTCCCTGCTAGTATTTTGTTGAATAAGTTGGTCAAAGACTCCACAGGCACCTGTACAAAATGCTTCCATACCTCCACATGTATGTCATCAGAAGCAACTGCCTTTTCATTTTTCAACCTTTTTAGTGCAATTCTAACTTCCCCCTTACTAATCATTGCCACTTCCTGGTCCTTCATACTTGCCTGTTCTACTCTTCCTTCTCTCTCATTTTCTTCATTCATCAACTTCTCTTCTTTCCAGCTATTTAGCACACTCCTGGCACCAGTCAACACATTTCCATCTGTATCCTTAATCACCCTTACCTGCAGCAGATCCTTCCCATCTCTATCTCTCTGTCTGGCCAAGATATCCTTTCTTCCTTCTTTCGTGTCCAACCTGGTGTACATGTAGTCATATGCCTCTTGTTTAGCCTTCGCCATCTTTATCTTTGCCTGACGTCACATCTTAATGTTTTCCTTTCACCTCTCTTCAGTTCTCTCAGTGTCCCACTTCTTCTTCGCTCATTTCTTTCCTTGTATGACTTCTTGTATTTTGGGGTTCCACCGCCAAGTCTCCTTCACTCTTTCCTACCAGAAGACACCCCAAGTACTCTCGTGGCTGTCTCTCTGATCACCTTGGCTGTAGTAGTCCAGTCTTCCGGGAGCTTCTCCTGTCCATCGAGAGCCTGTGTCACCTCTTTCCGAAAGGCCACACAACATTCTTCCTTTCTCAGCTTCCACCACATGGTTCTCTGCCCTACCTTTGTCTTCTTAATCTTCCTATCCACCACCAGTGTCATCCTACACACTACTATCCTATGCTGTCGAGCTACATTCTCCCCTACCACTACCTTACAGTCAGTAACTTCCTTTACATTACATCATCTGAACACAATATAATCCACCTGCATGCTTCTACCTACGCTCTTGTAGGTCACTCTATGTTCCTGCTTCTTCAGGAAAAAAGAGTCTGCCATTTCCATTCTTTTTGCAAAGTTCACCACCATCTGTCCTTCAAAGTTCCTTTTCTGGATGCCGGACTTATGCATCAATTCTTCATCGCCCCTGTTACCTTCACCAACATGTCCATTACAATCTGCACCAATCACAACTCTCTCTCTGTCTAGGATGCTCAGAACCACTTCATCTGGTTCCTTCCAGAATTTCTCTTTAAACTCTAGGTCACATCCTACCTGTGGGGCATAGCCACTAATCACATTATAAACAACATCCTCAATTTCAAATGTCAGCCTCATCTCTCAGTCTGATATTCTTTTCACCTCTAAGACATGCTCCATTTGACAATACATATTGTCTATGTTGATGAAAAAAAAGCATTATACTGATAAAAATATAACAAAGCTGTCATTCATGCTTCATGATTTGAAAAGTTTGTGTGTGAAAGATATGCAAAAAAAAAAAAGAATTAGGAGGGGGGAAATACTTTTTCACAGCACTCGAGAACAGTGGTGAGCCATCCAAACCTAAATTACCCCGAGAGCATAGTGGTGATTCTTCCAAGAGGTCACAAAAGAACCCACAAAATGAAGACTCGGAGCAGCATATTTACAGTCTTGCTGTGAATCGTATTGAGATGCTGTTGTATGACCTTAAAAAGGAGGCTTGCGGGGGAAAACCCTCCAATGTGGCTGAATTACAACAATTCTGCAAAAATTAGTGCCACAGCGCTCATTAGAAGTTAATGCAAAAGCAGTTACTAGGCTAGGGGGCAATCACATTTTCACAGGGGACCATGCCATTTTTTTTCTCCCTTAAAAAAATCTTTGAAAACAGCATGCCTTAACCTTTATTTCAATTGTATAAAGAGAAGCATGTAATGGGTTTAAGGATAACTTGGGATCATGTATTAATTTGTATTCACAGAGTTGGAAGGGAAACACATTATCCATGCATCTAAAAAGATTTTTATGAAGCTGTTCATGTCATTACCATGGCGGGGGGGGGGGGGGGGGGACGGGGGGGTTGTTGGCTTGTATATATAACTTGACTCATCTGTCATCCTCCTCCACCATACAAGACACCTTCCATACAGACATGCTGTATCCACATATACAATACATCCCTTCTACCATATTCAGACTCTCTTCACAGCCCTTTCGTACCCTCTATTAAAAGAATGTTGGTCCTGCAGCCATGAACCTTAAATAAAGCAGTCAGTCATACATATTCAATTAGAATGCCTTTACTCTCCTGGTTGTTCGTTTCCGTGACAAGGATTTGAACTGGGATTTTCTGCGTGCCTAAGCAGGTGTGCTACTACTGAACCATCTTCACATCAACTGGACTTAATTATTTTTAATATGCTTTTACCTTGGCATGCCTAATTGCAATGTCTAAGATGTTGAGACTTGGAAATGGAAATTAATTTGAAATAAAATGCAAGAATAACATCAACAATATCAACCCGGAATTTAGAGGGCGGGGTGTATACATCTGATTTCACAATGCTTATTATATAAATACTGTAGGCACTTTTCTGAAGGCATGTACACCCATATTATTGTCCAGTACAATACAATATATACAAAAAGTACATTGTTTTGTTGGTCTTGACGAAAAAAAAAATTTTCTGGACTAAAAATTTCACTATATACCCATCTGATCAGCTTGATCAGTATCAGAAAATAATTAGCATTTTATACTGCTCGGGTGATTGTTTTTAGTCATTTACTTCATTGAGTACAGAATATTTGAATCCAAAGGCTTAATTTATTTTTAGCCTTGTCGTGTGTCTTTTGAGATAGAACTGTAAATATGTGGCAGGCGATTAAGTTAAGGATCGGCAACCAAAGTGCCAGGAGAAAACCTATGCAAGCACGTGGAGAACATGTAAACTCCACAATTCTACACACACATGCACGCACAAAACTCCACAAAAACCGAACCCGGGTCCTCAGAACTGTAAGGTCAACACTTTACCAGCTGAGCTACCATGCCGCTGTTAGTGAGGGAGTATTAACTTCCACCGAGTCAAAGATCATTTCATTATCGGACCCCGGCCACCCTTTTGGCTAAAACAACCTTTCCCACAATATCAGGCCTATCTTTCACTGTTGGGTTCTACAATCCTTCATGGCCACGAGCACTGTGCTCAGTGCAGTCCTCCGCTGGATGGCCTAAACACACTCCAAAATTGATAGGATAGATGAATAGTGTGTCCTGCGCGTCAGCCTCCGTGTAGTCAGACTTACATCATTCCCGTCTAAAGAACCATCTGAATATTAAACATTATTTAGCCACAGGTTCAAATCTGTATGGACATATTCCTCTTCCGCAACCGATCCAACTATTTCTTCATCAGATGAGGATAAATCAGAGAAATCAGTGCTGGCCATAATTGTTTCCCAAAGAAGTGAGCCTTTGTTGCCTCACTTAATACATCACATCCGCGTACGTAGGTTATGTGACTCAGCAAAATGGTGGCGCCCAGGAAAATTCGGAATTGCCGATAAAAATCTTGCCCATTTTATTGAATTATGGTGAGGGCATGTCATTGGCACTTTATGTGTCTCACTTGACACCAGTATCCGTTTGTGTAAAAATAAGAATGTGGCATTGATGTTGTTTGAAGATGTATGGTGTTGTTTTATATAGCATTCATTTCACAATCACATTGGACTTGCAATGTTTTAAATGTCCAGCAACCCTAATCGTCCATACATCCATGTTCCCTAGCAAGAATAAATGGTACAGAGTGAGGAAGCTCCTTTAGATGGGTCACTACATCATCATAATTATAAATTTACACAAAAAAACTGATTGATAAGTATCCATCCATCTCTCCACTTTCTAACCGCCTATCCTCACTAGGGTCGCGATATTGCTGAAGCCTATCCCATTTGTCAACGGGCAGGAGGCAGGGTACACTATGAAGTGGTTGCCAGCCAATCACAGGGCACATGGAGACAGACAACAATCACATTCACAAAAACACCTCGGGGCAATTTAGAGTGTTCAACTAATGCATGTTTTGGGGATGTCGGAGGAAAACGGAGTGCCGGGAGCAAACCCATGCAGGCATTGGGAGAACATGCTAATGCCACATAGACAGGGCTGAGATTGAACTGAACTGTGAGGCCTACACTTTACAGCTGCGCCACCGTGCCGTGTGATTGATAACTAGAAACTAGAAATTAGAAGGCCCTTTTTTTATTTTAAAAAGGGCCTTCTGAATAATAACCTTCCAAATACCTTAATTGGAAGTTGTTATACAGAAGAACAAGAAATGTAGAATTGATGCGATGGCCTGCATCTTGCCCCCAGGCTTTAACTTTGACGTTTTTGCCTGAATGTACAAAGTGTATGTCCGTGGTAGACACACTTGTAGATGGATTGCCACTCAAATGTAGATGTCATGATTACAACCTTGTTTTGGGAGAGCAAATGTATAATTTGATGACCACACTACCCACAGCTTCCACTAGATTAAAAGGGATCAATTATTGTTTTTTTTTTCTTTTACAGTTTCCATTGAAGGGAGAAGAACTAGTCAGTCTTGTTTCTGCTGTGTTGTTCTTTCACTCACGACTGGCGACCATAGATGAAGGTAGGAACATGAAGTGACCGGTAAATCGAGACCGTAGACTTTCGGCTCAGCTTCTCCTTCATCACAACAGATGCAGACACAGAAAAGACATCACTGCAGATATGCTGCACTAATCCACCTAAACGTCAATGTATCTGCTGCAAAGCAGAACTGGCTTCCAAAACAGTATGTCTATGATGATAGCTAGAACGTATTGTAAGGACTGCACAAGTGGTCAAGGATATGCACAGTCGCTGATGCACTCAATTGCTTTATTGAACAAATAGAGAAACAATTAATTCTTCATTCTCACTTGCTTATGTTCATGTCACTCACCATCCCAAGTCACGCCTCTTTAAAGATTCTATGAGGAAAAGAGAAAGTGCTACCAGGCAAAGCTAATATGGAGAAAACAAAATGTAATGTCCAAAATTATATCTATGGTTTAATTAAAAACCTTGCTCTGGAGTGGACCCATGGGCCCCGTCCTGACCTTGATTGATTGGGTGGAGTCTTTGTGATTCGGGTTGCAAGCACAGCAATTACAGGTCTTTTTGCATGTACGACAGTGTGAAAACACTTGGATGTGTCCGTTGTGACACACCGCTGCAATTCTTTCACTTATTGCAACAAATAACTCATGTATACACAAATGACTTGTGCCTCCCACCCTCCCCCACTTACATTCTCATTCTATAGACTTACATAATTCACTCAATGAGTTAGCCAGTTTCATGACCCTTGTCCTACATGCTTCTTCTCCTGTCCTTGTCCTGTCCTATCTTGTCCCCATCATTCTCTCACAGCACTACAGTCTCATGCAACATCCATATTTAATGTTTCCTTGTTGTAGATATGTAATGATGTACTGTTCTTATTCTGTTTACAATTAGTGCTTTGCCTTTGTGTTTCTGCCCCCGCTAGAAATTCTATTTTCTTCAACTGGTCAACTCTGATTCTCAATCGACTTCAATTAAAAACTAAGAAATCAAAAATGAAGCTGAAAAACTCCAGTGCTCTGGCTTGCAGATGTTCCACTCTGCTGGATTGAAGAGCTGAACAGGACACATACACAAACACACGCAAAATCAGGATATACAGTCGTTAGCTATAAAATCATAGATAAAAATATTAATGTTTTTCTCTGCTCTTGACAAACTTGTTGATTGACAGTGCCATCTACCATTCTGTCAGAAATTACTTGTGAAACATGTGCCTCATTTCTCAATAACAAAATCATACCTATTAAGGCCATCGTGCTTGACAAGGCCTTGACTTCCCAATTCATTGTGTATGTGCTGTGGGGACAGAAGCATGTTTTGAAGCCCCGTGCCACATCACATCAATGCAGAGGAAATCTGACACTCAGGATCGCATCCTCTGATAAAAAAGTGTTCTATTCCGAACCAGCTACATAGTTACATCAGAAAGCTCCTCCTAGTTGGAAGTTGCTTCAAGTAGAAAGTGGAGGAACTGAACAGACCAGCGGTATTCTTTATGTCATATTTAGACAATCAAAATGTGTCAAGACAAAAGTCAGGTTTAGAAATTAAAGGATAGGTTCAGTTTTGGAACATAAATCATTGATTCCTTGTCTGAAGGTGACGGCAAAGGGGGTGCAGCCATCCCGTACTGTACTTGGAAATGGCAAAGAAATAGCACAGAAAGAAGTCGGGAGGATTTCCCCACCAAGTGGACTGCAACTTGGCAATATTTCACATTGTTGAGATTGATTCCTGCTCAGTGATTGTGTCAAATATGTGCCCTGAAACTGATTGGCGACCAGTTAAGGATGTAGTCCTTTTTTTCCTCGATGTTAGCTGGTATAGGCTCCGGCACTCCCCCAGCACTTGTGAGAATAAGGACCTGGGAAAACAGACTACGGAATACAAACCCTAACTTTGTTTGTTTTAAGGTGGAGGAGGTGACAAAGCAACAACAACAAAAAGGGAATGTGAATATCCCTGACTATTTTCATGACGGATCTCAGAGTCTGAACCTCTTTGTGAGCGTTATAGTTCCAAGAAGAGCTCTCTGCGTCACATTTTAGATTGAGCAGCAAGCTTTGAAATGGAGTTTGAAAGCCTCCCGCATCTTGCTATATCATTTTGCTATTGTCCCAAAGTAGAGATAGAGATAATGGGACACCCCAATTATTATGTCTTCCTCCATTTCCCTCTTACCATTTACAGTACAAGTTTGCCAAACTACCACTCAGAAATTACTCTGCCAACACCTCCCCCATTTATTTTTTTTTAACGGATGTCTTTGATGTTATAAACCAATCTCTTCAGTAATGCATCAAACCACTATTGAAGAATAATTTGGATTTTAAGTGTCAATGCTGAGTACAGGCCCATCTCCAATTTATCATTCCTCAGAAAGAGACTCAAAAAAAAAACTTTGCACTCTTTCAAAAAAAAAATGACCTCACATCAAACACCCTCCTATATCTCTTTCAGTTTGGTTTTCGGGCCCACCATCATTCAGAAATAGCACTCATCAAAATTCACGCAAACAAACACACAATCACAGACTTTAAAACATTGATCCATATTCATATCGCTTGACCCCAGTGCTGCATTTCACCCAGTCGAATATACAATTCCACTGTTGTGTCTTGAATGGTGGGTCGAGTAACTGGTCTAAATGTGTTCAAATCCTACAGAGATGACAGCCTCTATTTGAAAGATTCTAAGACTTCAGTCGTCGTACCAACAAACATTTACACAAGATATGGCATGAAATTTGATGCCCAAGTTTCCAGATAAGTCTAATAAGTCTCAAGATTTGTGAAATATAAATAAAATAAAAAATACATTAGAATAGGAGAATATTTAAAAAAAAAAGAAAGGTACAAATTCTTATTTGGGATTTTGAATGCTTGCAAAGGAGCAAATCCACCAAAAATACAACTGCTAGAGGCTTGAATTGCAAGTATTCACATTTTTTCCATGCTTCTTTTCCTTGAATGAGTTTCCTTCGGAGAGTGTCCGAGTCCGAGACTCCCTGTTGAGGTGTTCCAGGCATGTTCCACAGGGAAGAGACCCCCGGGACACCCCAGGACATGCTGGAGAAACTATATCTCTGGCTTTGGAGAGGAAAGTCTTGGCTTCCCTGCCAAAGCTACTGCCCCCCACGACCCAATTTTTGATGAGCAGATGAAAATGGATGCATGTATGTACGTGTATGTAAACACTTAACATTTAGAAATATATTGAAGTAGTATGGTGGTTGACTTGTTAGCACATCTCCCTCACAGTTCTGAGGACTGGAGTGTCACCTGCGTGAAGTTGGCATGTTCTTACTGTCATTTTCTTTGGGTACCTCAGTTTCCCCCCATATCCCAAAAATATGCATGGTAGGTTGAGTAAACACTCTAAATTGGCCGTAGGTGTGAATGTGAGTGCCAATGGTTGTTTACAGTTGCACATCCCACCCTGCAAGGGGCTGGCAACCAGTTGATGGTGTACACTGCTTTTCACCAGAGGATAGCTGGGATTGGCCCCAGTACAACCGCAAACCTAGTGAGGATAAGCGAATGAGAAAATGGATGAACGGATACATATAACAGGGTTTTTTTTTTTTTTTTTTTTTTTTTTACATAAAATCAATGGATGGATGGATTCTAGTTAACATTTAAATTTAGACTTTATATTTATAAACGTATTTTATGTGAATATATATCTAACATTCAGATAGGTTTAGGTGGAACACTTAACATTTGGATTTAACTATAAAGTTGACAAATATTGTGCTAAATGTGTAGAAAAGTGACTTGAAATTCACACTAGTTTTTTTAAACACATTTTGAACCTAAATGTGACAAAATGTTTTTGGCATTTTTTTTGGCATGAGCAGCTTTACAAATGACACCCTGTAATGCTGTGTTGCTGTTTCTACATGCGTTATTGGATTTAATACCTGGCGATGAGTGACACTAGCAAGCTTGCAAGCTTGGATAATCGCAATGCAGAGCGTGTGCATGAGTGTGTGTGTGTGTGTGTGTGTGTGGTGTGTGTGTGTGTGTGTGTGTGTGTGTTGTGTGTGTGTGTGTGTGTGTGTGTGTGTGTGTGTGTGTGTGTGTGTGTGTGTGTGGGCGTTTTGTGTGGAGTTTGCATGTCCTCCATTTTGCCTCTATGGGTTTTCTCTGGGCACTCCGGTTTCCTCCCATAGCCCCAAAATGTGCATGCTAGGTGAAGTGAAGACTCTGAATTGCATGTCGCTGTGAATGTAAGTGTGAATGGTTTTCATATGTGCCCTCTAATTAGCTGCTACACAGTTCAGGGTGTAGTTGCCCACAGTTAGCTGGGATAGGCTCGAGTATACCTGCAAACACAGTGAGATTAAGTTGTACAAAAAATGCATGGATGGATCAATATATCCATCCATTATCTGAGCCTTTTATCCTCAGAAGGGTCGCAGGAGTTTGGGCAGGAGGTTGGGTAGACCCTGGACCAGTTGCCAGCCAATCACATGAAACATAGACGCAAATAACCAGTCGCACTCACGATCATACCTGAGGGCAATTTCGAGTCTCCAATTAATGCATGTTTTTGGGATATGAGAGGAAACCAGAATGCCCGGAGAAAACCCATACAGAAACGGGGAGAACATGCAAACTCCATACAGCTGAGGATGGGATTTGAACCCCGGTCATCAGAATCATGAGGGTGACGGTCTAACCAGTTGCTCCACTGTACGCCCCAGATCTGTATGGTTGTGTCCTCTGACCCCTGCTCTTCTGATTCTACACAAACGACTGCACCACGAGGCACCTGGCTGTCAAACCCCTGAAGTTTGCAGATGAAAGTACAGTCTGGGCTCATCAAAGACGGTGATGAGTCTGCATATCGAGAGGAAGTGGAGAGGCTGGAGCTTTGGTGTGCCCAGCACAACTTGGAGCTGAACACGTTAAAGAATGTAGAAATGATTGTGGACTTCAGGAAGCATCCTTCACCACAGCTGCCTCTCACGCTGTCCAACTGTCTTTTGTCAACCATCGAGACATTCGAGTTCTTGGGAATTACAGTCTCACAAGACTTGATGTGGGAGACAGACATCAACTCCATCCTCAAAAAGCCCAATAAAGGGTGTACTTCTTTTAGCTTCTGAGGAAACCCAGCCTGGCACAAGACAGTTCTACACAGCACTCATTGAATCAGTACTGTGTACCTCCATCACAGTCTGGTTTGGAGCTGCCAAAGACAAACTCCAACTGCAACAGAGCACCAAAACTGCTGAATGGATTTTCGGCACCACCCTACCCACCTTGAAGACTTGGACAGGACCTATCAGAAACCCCACATCTTGGCCAACAGCTCTTCCAGTTCCTTCCATTGGGTAGGCACTACCGATTAATGCATATCAAAACTAGCAGGCATTCCAACAATTTCTTCCTTCTTGCAATTAAGTTACTAAATTCTTGAACAGCTAAGCTACCTTCCACTGCAACATGCTGCCAGTTTTCTGTCTTGAGTTTTTGTCACACCCTGCTGGGCAATCAGTATTAATATTATATACAACAGACTATTGCACGACTCGTCAATTTAAACAGCATACACTCCTTAAAACTTGACACCCTTTGCACAATAGTCATTGCACTGGACTATCGCTCTAATGGGCATGTGAATTCTGCGAATTCTTGTAACGGCAAAGAGTTCCATGTCAATTGACTGTCTATTGTCCTTTGTTCTTGTTACTTCATTTGTTCTGTTCTTTGTACTCAACATGGGCCTTTTGTCACCGATTTTGTTCCTAACTTTTATGGACAGAATCTCTAGGTACAGCCGAGGCATAGAGTGTGTCTGGTTTGGTGGCCTCAGCATCGCATCTCTGCTCTTTGCAGGTGATGTGGTTCTTTTGGCTTCATCACGCCATGATCTCCAACTCTCACTGGAGGGCTTCGCAGCTGATTGTGAAGTGGCTGGGATGAGAATCAGTACCTCCAAATCTGAGACCATGGTCCTCAATCAGAAAAGGGTGGCGTGCCCTCTCCAAGTGAGGGATGAGATTCAGCCCCAATTGGAGGAGTTCAAGTATCTTGGGGTCTTCTTCACGAGTGAGGGAAGAAAGGAGTGGGAGATCGACAGACAGATCGGTGCAGCGTCTGCAGTGATGCGGACTTTGTATCGGTCCATGGTAAAGAGGGAGCTAAGTCGAAAGGAAAAGCTCTCAATTTACCAGTCGATCTACGTTCCTACCCTCACCTTTGGGCACAAGCTTTGGGTCATGACCGAAAGAACAAGATCCCAGATACAAGTGGCCGAAATGAGTTTCCTCTGCAGGGTGTCTGGGCTCTCCCTTAGAGATAGGGTGAGAAGCTCAGTCATCCGGGAGGGCCTCAGTGTCGAGCTGCTGCTCCTCCGCATTGAGAGGAGCCAGATGAGGTGGCTGGGGCATCTGATTCGGATGCCTCCCGGACGTCTCCCTGGTGAGGTGTTTCGGCCAAGTCCCACCCGGGGATGACCCAGGACACACTGGAGAGACTATTTCTCACAGCTGGCCTCAGGATCCCTCCGGAAGAGCTGGAAGACGGGGGAAAGGGAAGTCTGGGTATCTCTGCTGAAGCTACTTCCGCCGCGACCCGACCCGAAAAAGCAGAAGAAAATGGATGGAAGGATGGACTTTGGGCTTCCAATTTATAAACCTACAAAATCTGGATTTCAAAATTTTAGAAAACTGTGAAGATATCAGCCCAAATTTTGAAGGCCATAAATGTTTTAACCTGATTGTCACACTAATCATCAATTTAACTCAAAGCACTTGCATAGGTTTCCTCAGGTGTCATTAAATTGTTTATATGTGGGCGGAGCTGTTCCCTGGATTTGACTAGAATAGGTTTACACACCTTCATTGTATAGCAGCTCATCTCCACAATCATAAGTAAAATAAGAGCAAATTGCATCCAGCTGACAACAACAATTTAAAGAAACCAAATAAAACTGTAAAGGGGTTGGAATTTACTTTTTCAGCACTCTGAGAAGCATCTGTTTTTTGGGAGAGGGGTGGGGCTACGTCCCGTCTCATGCACCTCAGTCACTGTTTACTGTTGCCTCTCAACTATAAGTAGTGATGAAACAGTTGACCATTAACCATGATAAAATTAACAAGGCTGTCATGCACAGTGAAACACTTGACGCCGAGAGAGACACAGCAGATTTTAATCATGTCAATCCTCGGATTTATAGGTTTCTTCATTGACTTGCTGCTTAATACCTCAGTCGAAGGTGTTGACGCTCTGCCCTGCTGTGATGAAAAGCAAGCTTCATCAACCTTGTCACAAAGTCTATGTATTCTATTGTACAGGAAGACAGGTGATTCAGCTCTAGAATTCCATTGTTGTCTCGCTGTCACTCCCCCAAAATGTCCCACAAGAGAAATCAATAAACAGTTACAATTATATTGGATTTCACCATGGAGGTCAAACAAATAATTTGGTGGGTTTCATGTCATAGAAAGTCTTTTCACTCGGATTAAAACACTTGCTTTACATCCTATTAAAAAGATGATAAACAAGCAAAGCCTCAGGAAATTGGATCATCTGTCAAATTGCACTGCAACAGATTAGTACTGCTATTAAATCCTATTGCTCTTTAAATGGTTTCAATTTCTGAGGAAATGTCTTGAGTGTGGAAGGGGAATAATTATCTTTTGTAGAATCACTGCAAGTTCATCAACAGAATATGCATGGCGATAATAATTCCTTAACAACCCAGATTGCAAGTTTATGCAAATTTAAATTGGAAACTCTATTCGTATCTGAAGCTGCTCCTTACTAAGAAAAGGAATAAACTAAACAAAAAAAAACCTTCTGTCCTAAAGTCAACAGATCAAACAATACATCAATGTGTAGTTTCAATATAATATACAAGCAATATTTGATTTTGTGAATAATTTATATATATATATATATATATATCATAATGTATATTAATCAAAGACTCTAAATTACCCCAAGGTGTGATTGTGAGTCCGACTGTTATCTGTCTCAATGCGCTCTGTGATCGGCTGCCAACCAGTTAAGGGTGTACCACACCACTTGCCTAATGACAGCTGGGATAGGCTCCAGCACTCCCACGACTCTGGTGGGTATATGCAGTTCAAAAAATGGATGGATGGATATTTCATTGGGCTTTGCTCCAGTGGGGCTGGGAGGGGTGCTGGAGATTCCAACTGCTGCCTCATCTCAGTCCTCATTTGTTCCTTTAATTGTTTGGGTGTCGCTGATGAATCCACCTGTGCCTTGTGTTGTCCTGTCTCTTGTTCCTGCGATTGTTTTGTTGTTTTGTCCAAATGAACACTGGTAATATGCTGGTGTTCGGTCCTACCTTGGATGTTGTCTCATCTCTTTGGGTTTTGCTCCCAGTAGTTTAGATGGACACACGTAACTGTCTCCACCAAGACAATGATCTTGTATCAGAGGCGTCTGATGGCTGTGTCCAAAGAGGTGCACAGATGTTAGTAGCAGATGGCGACTGCAGGAGAATGAATGAGTGAAAGTTGTCTAAAATTCATGCAACAACATGTGGTAGAAAATTGATGAGAATTACTTAGATGCTCCCAACCTGCATGGATTTATGCATTTTATGGCATTTGAGACTGGTGCAAAAGAGACCTGGGGTACTAACTTTAGGAATGGTATGGCGAGGGATGCTTGTGGATGCTGGTAAAAACTAAGCTATGTTAAACTAAAAAAAAGGAAAAAAAAATCCAAAGTGAGACACAACAGTTTAAACACAGCAGCCAAAACCGAGCAGCATATTCACTTTTCACTTCAATAAATAATTTTCAAAAGATCAAATTGGATTTTTCATTAGTTTGACATCCCACACCCAGCTGCACCACCGACCATCATTGCACCTCTCATTATCAATTCTATGTAGAGAATCAACGAACAGGATGTCAGACAAGTCTTCACACAACAAAAGATCAACAAAGTAGCAGCTCCAGACCTTGTATCCCTATCCTGCCTCAAAGTCTCCTTGGACCAGCTTGCTCCAGACTTCAGAGTGAGCTTCAATAGATCTCTGGAAATGTGTGAAGAACCATCCTGTTTCCAACGCTCCACCATCATTCCAGTCCACAAGAATCCTGAAATCTCAGGTCTAAACTACAACAGGCCTGACATCTGTGGTCTTCTTGCACTCACGCAGTGCAGATAATTTTTTCCTTGCTCTGGATGCTTTGCTTCTGTATAAATTTTTTCTTGCTGATGATCTAGTTTTTCTTGTTAAAAAAAACAGCATCGACTGCTGGGTACTTTTAAACCTGTGAGACTGTACTGTTTTGTAGATGGTCAGTTGTTGCCATATTTCAATACTTTCTGAAATGTAAGCGTGGCTTGCTAATGAGCTCAAGTCTGGTCTTGGCAGCAAATATTTATAATGCCAAGTTGACTCATTTGAGAACAATGCATTTTTAAATAATATAAACCATCTGTCAGAGAGGTTTACGGAGATACGCGTGTGGCAGCAATACGCTTCCGGAGGAGATGACCCCCTATCCCAATTTTTTTTTACAATCATATTTAATGAAGGAGAGTTTGTGTAAGACCAGGGGTCATTTATTTAAATATTGGTATTTGTACTGAAAAAATCTGAGTGGGTCCATCACTATGTGGGATTGATTCTTGATTTAAACAGATCCAGTAACGAAGTATTTGTATGCGTCCAGACTTGTATATACTGTCAAACTCGTGTGTGTAAATGTCGACGACTTATTCACCAGATACATGTGTATATCCAGTTGTCCAAGACAAGCACAATCCAAATTTTGTCACGGCCGAGGCTCGAGGGCGGACCCAAATGCACGACTCCAGAGGCAAGCAGGTAGTGTACAGAAAGCCTTTATTCGGTCTGTGGTCAATGATCAGCGAGTCAGTCAGGAAAAGCAGCAGTATCAGAAGAGGCAGGCTTACTAGGATGGTCAGGGAACAGGCGAGGGTCGGTACATGGTAGGCCAGGTATACGGGAGTGCGGGAACGAGCCATGAGAATCTACGATCTGGCGGAGGACTAGTTGTCCCCCGTGTCCGATAAGTACCGGGTGTAATCAGCCGAAACAGGGTGCAGGTGTGTGCTGACTAATTGGCTGGCCACGCCCAGCCTGGGGAGGATGCCAGGGGCATGACAAATTTCTCATCAGCGAAAAAATCGACTTCGACATTAAATATGGATCCTCTATGCCAAGTGTTTCTCATTTTTCCTTGTATCTTCGTGTATTATCACCTTCTAAATGTTTAACAGTATCAGACAAAACTCTGGGTGTCATGCTATAAGACATATTTTTGTTTCATGTCAACAGAATTAACTTGCAACAATGCTTTGTTTGACTGGCAATATGGTGATGTCACGTGATTTTACGACGTAGGTGCACGAGTTCTATATTCTGTCATAATGACCGGCAGCTGCATAAGGGTGATTTTCCCCACCTTTGCCTCCTTTGAAATTCAGTGGGACGTTTTTGCACCAAGTGCACCATGGGCAGCCGCTGCAGCACAATGCACCACTCCCTCCATCACAACATTGCATTCAGCAACTGCGAAGCTGACAGCCCTAACGCCATTGCATTGGACAGCTGACGGCTACTCCACCCACTGGGAGGCTTACATTCGCCTACTTGATAATTTTAGCTTCCACATCAACAAAAACAATTGTGAATCCGCCACAGAATTCATAGCAGTATGCCATTGCTTTCATTCAATCCAGTTTTCCCACCCATAACCGTTACATTTTGTGTCTAATCTGCTACCCTGTTTTCACCAAACTGGTCAGCATCAATAACATAGTCTCTGACCAATAACAATCCTCATGGAAATTAACACATCCACCCAAAAAAGAGGAATACATGATGTTTTTCTGAAACCTCAAATCCATCCCCTCGCAGCTCTCTCTTAGCCTACATAACCAACCAACTCTTTATCCTCTGATCCCTTTGTCAGATTATCCTACCATTCTGGTCAACGACCACAACAGAAGTCTTTCCTTCTGCCTTAACCAGCTAGTCCCTCTTTGAAGAGAGACAGTATTTTCACCCATTCTGCCCTCTGGTACAAAACTGAACTCCATGAAATAAAATTCCACAAACAACAGCTTGAAAGACTTCATAAGAATACTGGCCCATCTGTTCATGTCAAAGTTTACAAAAATTACGTTCATCAATAAAAAAATGCTCTCAACGCTGCCTGATCACCAACAGCTCACCCCTCATTCAGTCTGGCTCAAATAACCCCAAGGCTCTTTTCTCCACAATATATAAATTACTGAAACACAGTGACCAAATCTCCATCTCCTTCACCATCAAAAATGTAGCCGCTTCTTCATTTACTTCCAAAAATAAATATTATCTACAGCAACATCAGTAACTCGATTCCCTCCTCTGCCTTGCCCACACTACTACTGACTGATTCCACCCACCACCACCACCTATAAGGTTCTAAACATCTTCTCCCTCATTGCCTTTCCTCTCCAAACTAATGTTTAACATGAAGACCCCCTCTTGCAAACTGAACCCTCTCTCATCGATCCACATCAAAGTCTCTCTTCTCGCTCTCACCCAGCTCTTCCTCACCATCATTAACTCCTCTTTTGGCTCTGTTTTTTCCCCACCACACTGAAACTGGGCGCAATTATTCTGATTCTCAAAAAAAAAGGACTTTACTCTGACACCCTGAGAGAGCTCCGGCCTATTTCCAATCTCCCTCTCCTGTTTATATATTCAAACATGCAGTTGACTACCAACTCAAATCCCACCTGTCCTCCAACCACCTATTTTGAGCAATTTCAGTCTCAACACACCCTTTGTCAAATTCTCCAGTCAGGGGACTTCTGGTTGAGTAGCCATGGGGTAGGCAGCAAAATAACAGAGCTCCCCATCCTGAAAAAGTTTTGTTAATAAATCCCAGATACTTTGAGGTTTTTTTTTTTTTTTTTTTTTGTATGTTCATTAAAGAAGACATTGAACTGATACATCGGCCGAGTAAGAACCGGTCGACAATGATGCAAACTAGCGCTGGCCATTTAGACCCTGGGGAGCTAATGCATCAAAAAGACGCGGGTAAGGCTAACCTGTTGATCATATTGCAAGAACTGAGACTACTCGAGGAATACGAGAGGACAACAAGGTTACAAACAAAGCAATTGGTGAAGCTGAGCAGTGTATCGCAGAGAGACCGGAGTACACGGAGGCAAAGAGAGTGCTGAAGGAGAACAATATGCGGTTTCAATCCCCCTTCCAAGTGAGAATGAGGATGTTTTATAAAGGAGAGACATGATTGTACAACTCAGCCGAGGAGGCTACAAAAGACGCGGTGAAGAGAGGCCAGTCATTGGCGATATATAAATCACCAGCGAGCTGGGCTGACAGAGTCAACAACCTGATGTGGAGTAGAGCCCGAGCTCCAAGAGGAAGAGCACCACAAGTTGAGACAAAGGTTTTTAAAAAGAAACTGGACACCTTCAGACCAACTAACCAGTGAATTTACTTCGTTGGGGCAAAGAAAATGTTATGGTAAGGAGGTAATGTGATGTCGATTGGGGGACAACCTTTACAAATAGTAATAAAAAATATTACCCCCAAGATTTGGATTATGTTAATGACTTTATGAACAAAACGTGCAGGATCGGGGAAGATATAAGTAATTACAAACTGTGTACTGTTCTGAATATCTAAAGAAATATTTTAATTATGATGGAAAACCAAACATCTTTATAAGGATAGACTGGAATAATGTGGAGGGTGTATTTAATCCAATAGAGAGAAGGAGAAGCCATCCATCCATTTCCTTAGCCGCTTATCCTCACAAGGGTCACAGGGAGTGCTGGAGCCTATCCCAGCTGTCAACGGTCAGGAGGCGGGGTAAACCGTGAACTGGTTGCCAGCCAATCGCAGGGCACATTGAGACAAACAGCTGCACTCACAATCACACCTAGGGGCTTTTTAGAGTGTCCACTTAATGAGAGAAGTAAAATACTGTGCAAAATGAAAAGAATATAAGATTGTTGCATTACTCCTACAGGAGACCCATTTAACCAATGCAGAACACCTTAAACTTAAATAGGTCCATTCATCATCATATAAAGCAGGACACAGAAGACACTTATCTTGAAAAGGGTGATTTTTGAAAGGATAATGCAAATCATAGATAAGGCAGAAAGAAAGAATATGGGTGTGGGGTGGTTGAAAAGAATAGAACTTACTCATAAACATTTATGCATCTCCAGGTGCAATATGGCGGTTCTACACACAAATCTTTGATTTAATGAATTACGAAAGCCCAGGGAATTGTGATTTGTGGTGGTGACTTTAATCTGAGATTAAATCCAAAATGGGACGTTTTTAAGATTAAGACAGACACAAAACAACACCATCAGCAAAAAAGTGAAAAATAATACAAAAGAGATGTGTATTTGTGATATATGGAGGGAGTCAAACCAGAGATTACTTTCTATTCTCCACCACAAAAAAATATTTGAGAATTTATTATTTCTTTCTGTACAGTAACGATGACGATTTTTGTAAAGTCATGTAAAATTGGGTTATTGGACTTTTTAGACCACACCCCAAAATTTTCCAGGCAGGGGGGAGCTGAAAATTTTTAAGTGCGCACCACACACACATCCCCCATCCTCTCAGCTCACTGGTTCTCCAAATTTTAAATGCACCAGACCACTCGGGAGGAAGCACTGATTCACAGGGTAGTCAACGAGGAAATTAAAAAATTTAAAGTTAGTTAAAAGGTAAATTAAATGTAAATTAATAGCTAAATTAAATCTGTGGGTCTCAAGACTGTTTTTTAAAACAAACAAAATAACACAAAAATATAAACTTTCTCCACATTCCCTGGATATGACTTGATTCGGTGTGTCAAATCCAGGCTGGTGCACTGAAATATTAGAGGGTAGGTGTTCAGCCAGGGCAGCGACTGGAAACAATTATTTTACGGAGGTCAGTGAGGTTGTGTTTATTGTCGGTGGTTTCCTGATTGGAAATTGTTGGTTGCAATAGTGACAAATGTTCCAGTCCAGGCGGGGGAATAAATGGGATCCAGTAAAGAAGGCATTTTTTTGTCAAGGGCAAAATAGCTGCAGCTTGACCACCACTTGTGGTCTATCTCGGCATGTATCCGGTCAGATGCACAGTTTTAACAGGCTGACTGTGCATTTTTTTACTTTCAACCCACACATACTTTATCTTTCTTTGCAAATGAGTTGTATTTATATCTCCGCTACAAAAACAAATTGTTCACAAAACTTTCACATTCCTCAGTGGGCCTTAGGTTTCTCATATATAAAGATGAGCTGGCACAGCACCATAATTTGTAGACTTAGTGATTTAAGAGTTACTGTAGTAATTCTTATGAGACCGAGTCATGCAATCCATCACTCATTGAAAGGCACTCCCAAGCAGGTTTTAAAGACTGAGACCTGAGGAGGGCGACAAGAAACAGATTCAGTGTCCTGCAGGCTTGGATGTCAAGCATTCAGCCTGCTGAGTTGCGCTGATGAGAGCAGTTGTTGTTGTGTACCGACAGAAAGAATCCAAACGATCCGCGTCTTTCTGCCAACAAGAAAATAAAATCTTCAGAATTGTAGTGTATCTCAGCATATTGTTTACATTCAACAAAATATACGGTAAATGAAAGTGAAACAGTTTGCACGGAAATATATTTGTTTGTTATTTATTACTCGGCTTAAGCCTTTGATAGCCATTGGCCCCTGACACAACTATGCACATAGCATAACAGTAGTAGAGCCAGTAACACTTCTAAATTGAATCTGTGGAATAAATTTGAATCTAAATTCCTAAAATGAAATGACATTAAGAACAGTCTGAAAAACAGTACACATTTGCTCATACAGTGTTAATTGTGTTGCACTTGTTACTGAAGAATGGAAGGGTGACCACGAATCCACCTCTGCCCCTTTGATACCCCAAAGAGGTGGAATCAGCTGCCACATGGCTGCGAGGCCTTTAATTGGCTCTGTGTTCAGTTAGGAAGACTTTTTATGTCATGTTGATTGATAAATCACTCCTGAGAATAGCTTACAAAACAAAATAGTGAAACACAAACCAAGTAATGTGTAGCGTGTGGACAGTGTAACATGTCAAGCAAATCTATTTATTTATTTATTTATTTATTTATTTAAACAATCCTATACTGGACATTTGTAGTATAATGTCAAAGCACAGTTTAGTTCAACTTTAAAGTATAATAAAGTAAATCCATCCATCCATTCTCTTCACAGCTATCCTCACGAGGGTCGCGAAGAGTGCTGGAGCCTTTCCCAGCTGTCAATGGGCAAGAGGCAGGCTACACCCTGAACTGGTTGCCAGCCAATCGCAGGGCACATCAAGACAAACAGCCGCACTCACAATCACACCTCGGAGAAATTGAGAGAGTCCAATCAATGTTCCACGCAGGCACGTGGAGAACATGCAAACTCCACACAGGCGGGTCCGGGATTGAACCCAGGTCCTCAGAACTGTAAGGCCAACGCTTTACCAGCTGATCCAGCATGCTGCCATAATAAAATACATTTTCATTTCATCTTTAAGAAAAGTTTATTTTTAGAAAATTGAGTAGGCTTTTTGTTAAATGTTTACATGCAAAAATTTTCAATTTAATTAGTATTTTTCTCCTGCATTTAAGCAGAGTGTTAATGTTTAAACCACACGCACAACATACATTCGCAAATGTTTTGGGGAACTGGGAAGCATGGGTGAGATTCCCCTGTGACCTTCTCAACTGACCCCCACCAGTTTCTCTAATTTTAATGCTCTACACCTCACCACACAGAGTCACGTTACAGGAATAATGGTTGCCAGTCAGAGACCTGGTAACCATAGTAAGAGGGAGGGTGGTGGGTTTTCACATCTCTCTTGGTTGGAACTCCTGGGACTTGCACCCCCCCACACACACACACACACCTTGCACCCACTCTGGTTGTTGCGCTGCGGATGGGTTTTTTGTTTGGTTGTTTTTTTGCCAACCCTTTTTCTGCCCTCTCTCGGCACCTTCACCCATCCTTGCTCACGACTTGGGTTGGTTGTTGATTGGGTTTCGTTGGCTCCAGTTCCTTGTTTCAGGTCCAGTTCTTTTGTGGGGCTGGGTTGTGAGGTTTGCATAGGTTGGATGGGGAGTGTCTGAGTTGTGGGCTTCTGTTATCTTGGCAGTCTCTGGTATGGACTTGGGTGGGCATCTAGCTTAGGGTTCTTTACGGTTGGTATCAGCTTCAGATCTGTGGGCTGATGGGTGGTGTGTATGGGAGGTACTCTGGTGGACTTTGTATTCATTCATTCAGTCTAGTGCCCGTCCCACAAGATTTGGAACGGGTCAGGGTGCTTTGGTCAGATTTGGCACCTCCGTGCGTCCTGAGAGGTCAGTGGGGTCGCCCTGGTTGGGTCGCAAAGACGGCAACGAGTTTGAGTAGCAACAAGAAGTGGCAACACAGGAGGTTTGGTGTGGTCAACACAACCTGCCGTTGAACAGTCTGAAGAGTGTGGAGTTGATTGTGGACTTCAGGAGGCAACCTTCACCACAGCTGCTGCTGACGCTGTCCAACTGTCTTGTGTCAACCGTCACAACATTCAAGTTCTTGGGAATTAAAGTCTCGGAGGACCTGAACTCCATCATCAAAAAAGCCCAGCAAAGGATGTACTTCTTGCGCCTTCTGAGGAAGCACAGCCTGACACAAGAGCTGCTGAGACAGTTCTACACAGCGGTCATCCAATCAGTACTGTGTACGTCCATCACAGTCTGGTTTCGGGCCGCTACAAAAAAGGACAAACTCAGAATGCAACGGACCATCAAAGCCGCAGAACGGATGGTCGGCACCAAGCTACCCACTATGGAGGACTTGCAAGCAACGCGAACGAGATCCAGAGCAGACGGTATCCTTTTGGACCCTCCACATCCTGGCCCCCAGCTCTTCCACTTCCTTCCATTGGGAAAACGCTACAGATCAATGAAAGTCAAAAGTAGCATTCATTCAAACAGTTTTTTCCTCTGGCAATTAAGTAATTAAATTCTTGATCAGCATACCTACTATTTTTCTGTCTTGTGCCGTGTTAGTGTTTGTGTGTTGTGCCACTCACTCACATCCTGGTGCTGGTCCAATCAGTATTGGTATTAGTAATTTTTTTTTGTTTTTTGTTTTTTTTTTTGTAGCCCGCACGATTCACCACTTTAAACTGCTCCCTTTGCACAATTGACATTGTTAACACACTTATCTATATAGATTTCTTACATATATTATAAGGTATAGTTCCTATAAACAGAAATGTCTCTTGTTCTTTGTTCTTGTTGCTATGTTGTTCCTCGTTCTTTGTTCTCATTTTCGTACCAGGAAAAATTCTTTGTGTGTTTTACACACTTGGCCATTAAAGCTGATTCTGATTCTGACTGTTGTCTGTCTCCATGTGCCCTTCGATTGGCTGGCAACCAGTTCAGGGTGTACTCTGCCTCCTGCCGGATGACAGCTGGGATAGGCTCCAGCACTTCAACAACCCTTGTGAGGATAATGATGGATGTCACTTGTGTTCAAATATCAAGATTGTGTCAGTATTGTTCTGCTGTGGTATTTGCCTGTAGTCCCCTTGTTCACTCTGTCCCTTTCCGTCCCATAAAACAATTTTCTGTCTGGATGCATTTTTAATCAACAAAATCATTTAAAAAAATGTCACCAAAGGATGTATTTCAAACTCCCCTCTTGCACAGGAAAACTGTTCTTGCACAAAAGCATTAAGATCCAATATTCTGCAAAGGCATCCAACTGAAAAACTATGCATATTGTTAAGGGTGGTCTTAAAATAATAATAGTTTTTGATGAACACTTTGGCATATAACGTTACTTATTGTAATGTTGGTCATGATGGTGACAACATGGAGAGTTGAGTATTTTCTGAGGTGGCAGCTGAAAAACACTCTCAGAGGACATTTCATTGTAGAGCAGTGCAAGATGAAAAACATTTCCCTCTTGTTCAAAGATAGATGCGTCCTTGTGTACCCATCACCACGTCACTGGTGTGTACCCAGAATCACTGACACAGCTCCCTGGTTCTCTGACAGTCCCACTTTATAGCTGCCATCTGCACGTGGGCGGAAACTGACACTTCCAATGACTGTTAATGAAACAAGCCTCAGGCGGTTAACCACTCTTTCAAAACTTTGTGAGACCCTGATCCATGAGGCGCACAAGCAAGCCACAATCTTAACTCTGCTAGCTTTTTGTATGGCACAATTTGTTGCCGCCCAAAATAGTTTACAGTGGACAACCACTTAAGTGCAGGTGTTAAGGACTGAGCCGGACCATGAATAGCCAAAATTTGTGGGTAATTGACACTGGTTGTCGATTGGGGAACAAAAATATATACAGTATACTGTATCGATACTTTTTTTAGACCCCCAAAAAATGTTGAATAATAATAGTAATTATAATAAACAGCCAATGTGTTTTCGGCATTGGTTCTTGCCTTCCAAAAAAGAAAAGGTATTGAGGAAAAAAACTGGAAGAAAATAGAAGAAAAGGGGCAACAAAAACACCAAAAGGTGTATGTGCAAGTACAGTGAAGAAAATAATAATATAAATAATTATTATTAATAAATAATAAAGCATAATAATGTTTGAACATTCTACAATATTCCAAGTTTTCCCAATTAGAAATCATGGAGGGGTCTGAAATTTTCATCGTAGGTGCATGTCCACTATGAGAGCAATAATCTGAAAAGAAAAATCCAGAAATCACGTTTGATTTTTTTTTTAATGATTTATTTGTGTAATACAGCTGCAAATAAGTATTTGAACACCTGAGAAAACCAATGTTAATATTGGGTATAGTAGCCTTTGTTTGCAATAACAGAGGTCAAACGTTTCCTGTAGTTATTCACCAGGTTTGCACATATTGCAGGAGGGATTTTGGCCCACTCCTCCACACAGATCTTCTCTAGATCGGACAGGTTTCTCAGCTGCGCTGAGAAACACGGAGCTTCAGCTCCCTCCAAAGTTTTTCAATTGGTTTTAAGTCTGGTGACTGGCTAGGCCACACCATAACCTTGATACGCTTCTTACAGAGCCACTCCTTGGTTTTCCTGGCTCTGTGCTTCGGGTCATTGTCATGTAGAAAGACCCAGCCACGACCCATCTTCAATGTTCAGACTGAGAGAAAGAGGTTGTTCCCCAAAATCTTCCAATACATGGCCGCGGTCATCCACTCCTTAATACAGTGCAGTCATCCTGTCCCATGTGCAGAAAAACACCCCCAAAGTATGACGCTAGCACACCCATCCTTCACAGTCGGGATGGTGTTCTTGGGATGGAAGTCATCATTTGTCTTCCTCCAAACATGGTTAGTGGAATTATAACCAAAAAGTTTAATTTTGGTCTCATCTGACCACAAAACCTTCTCCTGTGACTTGACATGTGCTGGTTTAAGCAGGGGAACCTTCCGTGCCATGCATGATTTCAAACCATTACGCCTTTGTGTATTACCAACAGTCACCTTGGAAATGGTGGTCCCAGCTCTTTTCAGGTCATTGACCAAGTCCTGTCGTGTAGTCCAGGGCTGATTGCTCACCTTTCTAAGGATCAGTGAGACCCCACAAGGTGATATCTTGCATGGGGGTCCACTCCAATTTAGATTGACTGTTATGTTTAGCTTCTTCCATTTTCTAATGATTGTTCCAACATTGAACCTTTTTTCACCAAGCTGCTTAGCAATTTCTCTGTAGAAATTTCCAGCCGTGTGGAGTTGTACAATTCTGTCTCTGGTGACTTTGGACAGCTCTTTGGTCTTGGCCATGTTAAAAGTTCGAGTCTTACTGATTGTATGGGGTGGACAGGAGTCTTTATGCAGCTAACGACCTCACACAGGTGGATAATAGATGGAGTGGGGTTGGACTTTTAAAGGCGGACAAACAGGTCTTTGAGGGTCAGAATTCTAGCTGATAGACAGGTGTTCAAATACTTATTTGCAGCTGTATCGCACAAATAAATCGTTAAAAAAATCATCAATTGTGATTTCTGGATTTTTCTTTTTTGATTATCTCTCTCACAGTGGACATGCACCTGTGATGAAAATTTCAGACCCCTCCATGATTTCTAAGTGGGAGAACTTGCAATACAGCAGGGTGTTCAAATACTTACATTCTTCACTGTATGTGGGGCTTGACTATCTTTATTTTGAGGCTCTTCGTAAACTAAGCTGAAACTGAATGCAGAATGAGTCAGTGGGTCCTCATGAAAAGAAATAATGAAATATTTCATTTAATTCTCTGTCCACATTGTGGCGAAGGGCAGTTTCTGCAACCAATTTAGTATTTTTATTCGTCCAAGTCTCTTGTTTTTCTTTTTTTTCAATAAATTATTTTTGCAAAATTGATCCTACACTATTACCTTGCCTCCTAGGCTTTGGTGTTCCAGTTTTGTCTCCAACACCATGAAAACAAAAAAAAACTAACAATCTGTAGAACGCTTTTTTTATTTCTTTTGTTGGTCTGTTTGCTTGCAGGTTACTTCTGTCATGGATAGTGGCCAGGTCAGCACCATAGACTCAAATATTTAAAAAAAAAAAAAGTCCAAATACATTTCTGCATCTGCATTTGAATTCAAGTAATAAAAGTCATTTAGTTAGCCGATTATATTAAATTGAGAAATTTTTCTGTTCTGTCTCTGTTGATTTGAAGTTGTAACAAAATAGCAAACGCCTTCCACTGTGACGTGACCTGATCGATCTGCTTTTCCACTCCTCAGTAATCAGGAGTGGCACAAAGAGCTGCCAAAATACAAAAAATAAAATAAAGGTTTTATGTTTGCATTAGAGTTTGAGAAATCACATGGCTTCTTGACCAGAGGAATTTGTTGGCGTGTGGAGGTTGGAGCAAAACTGTTCCATAAATGTCATTTTTATAAGATTTGTCAGGAATCCTTCTGGCATATGTACTTTACTGTATCCTATATACTGGCCCACCACATATTGTACTGTAACAGGACGAAGCAAAAATAGCCTGGGGGTCCTTTCGCTTGTGCTACCCCTCAGTACTCAGTTGATTGCCATGGACAACAGGAAGATAACAGTTCCTCTGTTCGTCCATTTTTGTGTGAGCGGTTGTGGCAACATACTTCTTCTACGTGGCAATTAAGCTGTGGTACATCTTTGTGTCCAGGCACACTAAGAATTCTTCAAATGTGAAATTTTGAAAAAGCCTGGGAAACACTGGACAACTGTACAGTAATTACAGTACAAGAGGATTTGTGTGATATGTTCACTTAACACTCATCCCCATGTAAACCAATACCGACATACAGCAAGTATAACACAGGAACAAAACTATTACCTAAATATTCTTTCATACAATTCAGAAGCAAAAAGACAGAGAATCTTGAAGTTTGAATCAGGTACCTGTCTTAAAATCTCTTATTCTAATTAGCCACTAGAAGTGGACACCTTTGGGATATTGGGAGGGATCAATAGATTTGCTAAAAGCTAAAATTCACTTGTGGGAGCGCGGGGTGATGCAAGACCCCTTGGCAAAAATCATTATCACAGTTCAGTCACAGTGGGCAAGAAAAACATGCACACACCGAGACAAAAGGGAAGCGCGTAGAGAGAAGAGGATGCGGTCATGGATCGAAGAGATTCTTCTCACTCGTGACTGAAACACAGCCAACCTTTTCTAGCAGTCTCACTTATTTTCATTTCTTAAAGCTGAACGAATTCAATCCATATACACTCCCTCGGAGAACTAAATATATGATATAATCCATTGGTGAATACACAAGAAGCATCTACAACATCCAAAACAATATTAATGGCCAAACCATGACGTGATATGAATGAAATGCCACCACTACGTCAGTGTGGCTCCAATACATCTGACCGCTAACAATGAGACCCCATTTCACAGCTGTGAGATGTATTTGCACCATTAGGCACCAATGATACATACATGGCAAACAAAGCTCGATAACTTCATTGGGGAGGAATGTGACTAGTGTCTTCATCGTTTCCAAAGTGCTGTGCGTCAATGCGCATCATGGCTCACTTGGGCCGCGATGAACTCTGCACCTGATGCTCAGTCAAAGTTGCAATCAACATAAACAATGCATTCCCGCATGCAAGTTATCACAGCCCTTACCTTAATGGGCTTTGTTGACTGACATTGGACTTGATGTGATACTGTGGCGGTTTGGTTCATCTTGGGAAGAAATAAAGGCGCGTCTCCTACCCGAGCAATGCAACCAAGTCAAGAGCTAGTACAATCCTAATGACGGAGAACAGACACTTGCTTTGGATGAGGCGGCGCTGCGCGTGCGACGCAGTGGAGCCAATGTGGGGGCTGCAAAGAGATGAGCTTGCAGGATCGGGCAACCAAGAGTGCACACACATTTAGAAACGGTGCTCATGTGACACCAAATTGCTCAAACTTCATATATTATAAGGAATAAAAACCACTAATTTCTCCTGGGGATCATTTAGTTTTTGCCCCATCATTGCACCTTTAACAAAGTATTTGGTTAATGCATGCAACTATAAAAAAAAAAGGAAAAAAAAAGGTTTAAATTGCAAAGTATTCCAAATGGCAGATATGGAATATATGGAATATCTGACAGAAATAAAGTTATTTGCAAAGGGCAGGCAGAAATGATTGGCAAGTCGTACAGCGAAGAATAGTTCCCATGGCAATGTCATCTCTTAAGATGAAGCTTAGCTGTAAATCAAGGTTCATCACAAAATATAAGCTCATATCCTATGTAGCTCGTTTTGTAACTGCTCGTCAGGTTTAAGATTTGCATTTTTGTTGTTGTTTTTATAAATCTGTGTGCTGGGCCATTTAGGACAATAAATAAATATACTATATTAAATATTGCATGGCAGGGTTAAGAAATTTCAAGGTTTACTTGAGGATGTCATGCTACAGGTACATAAAGACAAGAGCTATCAGTCATGCTCAGTCACTGAACTGTCATGGGAAATTAACATCAATTGATAATGTTCATACCCTGAGGTACTGTAAGGTAACACTGAACAATTGGCAAGTCCATCTATCCATTTTCCAAGCCAGTTATCCTCACCAGGGTTACCAGCATGCTGGAGCCTATTCCAGCTAACTTCGGGCAAAAGGCATACAACAACCTGAACTGGTCTTTTGCAGGGCAGATAGTGACACCATCACTGAGCGGGAATCGAGTCCATGCTGCTCGCACCAAAGCCAGGCATATGTACACTACCCCTACACCATCAATGAGTAATCAGAAAGAGCCAGAAAGAGAAATTGATATGGATTGTAATAAAGGCAACCTCAAACCAAAACTTGAGCAATTGAACTACTGGTATTGTTAGTTGCCCATTTTGCCTGGTCGTAGTGCGAATGTCAGGGGCGTGGTTATACCACTACCGTGTACACAGCTGCTTCTGGCAGCAGTTCCTCACCAGCACCTCATTGAGAATTATGTCGTGTATTTAAGCCTTACAGATTTAAGGGCTGGCGCTTCTTGCTTCTGCTTCGGTGGCTCAAGACTAGCGTCCATTCCCTTGCTCTCACTGTAGCGACAGGGCCTTGCCTGAGGCAGCCGCTCTTCATGCCTGCTCCCATTCTTGCTTCTGATCCCGCTATGTCTGACCCGCGTCTGCTTCTCAACCAACAGCCATCTTGAGCCCCTGCCTCAGCGGTGCCAGACCAGCAGAAACCCCCCTCTTGCCCCTGCCTAACCAGTGCTTGACCAGCAGCCATCACCTCTCACTCTTGTCTCGGTGGTGCTCCACCAGTAGCATCTGCCTCTCACGCCTGCTCTAGCGGGAGTGCTCAACCAGTAGCCGCCTCTCGCTGCTGTTCAAGTGGCAATGCTTCAGCCGCCACCCCTCGTTCCAGCGGCGGTACTTCAGCCGACACCTCTTGCTGTACTTTTACAGTATGTGCTTTGCCAACAGCTGTCATCTGTTCCTGTTTGGATCCTGCTTTTCCATTGGGACCCTCTTCTGGGACGTCTGTCTGAGTAGCCCAGTCAGGCTCTTGGTGCTTGGCGTCCCAGCCGACCTTCTGAACTGCTCAAGGTGGCCACTGGACTGACCGGGGTGGGGGTCTCTGCCCTCCCCTGGGCCCCCTTCCGCCCGCCCTTGGTTGGTGATTTTTTTTTTGTTTTGTTTGTTTTACCACGTCTGGGAGGTGGTACTGTCAGAGGCATCGTCATTCCACTGTCATGCAAGCGGATGCTGCTGGCTGAAGCTCCTCACCTGCAAGTTCAATGTGTGTGTGTCGCTTCGTTCCAGCGACCTTGTGCTTTAGAGTCATAGCCTTGTTTTCCATGTTTCTGCCTTGCTGTTATCTGACCCTCATTTCAAGGTCCAAACCTTCCCTTTTGCCAAGTTATTTTTGTGATTAGGCCTTCTTGGACCTCTACATGTACAGACCTCTTTTTGAGTTAAACTGCCCTTGTAAAACCATATCCTCGCCTCGGACTCCTGCACTTGGGTCCTTCCCCATGCCATTTGCTTGTGAAAGCAAAAGGTGAAAGAAACAAAATGAATTTCTAATCACAGTGAAAGCAGTAGAGTGATTTCCATTCTCACGGTGTCACTTTCTGTCATGATCCTGCCGCTTCAGCACGAGCTGTGCGGCTGCGCTGATTGGGAGGCACACACCTGTGCCTCATGCCGCCTGATCATCCCCCGTATATATAGGACCCGGTGACGACTAGTCCTCCGCCAGTTCATTGAGCTTCATGTCCCGTTCCAGCACTCTCGTACTCCTGATTGATCCTGTGTGTACCGACCTTCGTCCGTTCTCCGACCAACCTTGCAAGCCTGACTCCTTGATCCTTCTGCCTGCGTTGATTGTTTCCCCGTGTACCGACTCCTGCCTGTCCGCTCATCTGTTCTCGTCGCCCGACGTCACAACTACCGCTGCTGCACCGGACTGCCTGCTCGATCCCCGACCTCTGCGTACAATAAACGTGTCTCTTCTTGAACTACCTTGCGTCTTCCGAGTTCCTGCATTTGGGTCCTACCTCTCGTTCTGATGGGTCGTGACACTTTCCATGGTCAACTTCCAACGTTAGTTAACCAAGTGTAATTTGTAACAAATACAAATAATGGAATTTTTTTTTTTTCTTAAAGGTAGAGTTTTTAGGCAGTGAATAAAGTATGTTTTTCATACATACCGTATAATGGTGGTGTATGTGTGGACAGCATCTTTGCTGGGCTCAGAAAATCATCGTATGTCTATCCATCCAAACTTTTTTCTGTCCAGCTGCATTTTCTTAGCAAACATCAGAATCCATCCATTCATCTTCTTAGCTGCTTATCCTCACAAGGGTCTGGGGAGTGCTGGAGCCAATCCTAGCTGTCATCGGGCAGTAGATGGGGTACACCCTAAACTGCTTGCCAGCCAATCGCAGGAAACATGGAGATCGCATTCACAATCAGACCTAGGGGCAATTTGGAGTGTCCTATTATTCTTGCATGTTTATGAGATGTGGGAGGAAACCGGAGTGCCCGGAGAAAGTCCACGCAGGCATGGGGAGAACATGCAAACTCCACACAGGCGGGACCAGGATTGAACCTGGACTGAACTGTGAAGGCAACGATTTCCAGCTGTGCCACCATGCTGCCCAAACATCAGAATTGTTTAAATAAAATGGAAAATAAGATTTCAAACACCCCTGTTCCATTGCAAAACTGTTCTAGCACAAAAAGTAAACAAATCCACCATTTTGCATGATTTTACTTAAAGGAGAAATCCAATGCTTTGCATGAACAGTGTATCCAATAGGTCATGTAATATGTACCCTATTTTGACACCGTGATGTTAAATCCTTTCTAATTTAATAGTGTTTTGAGAAGATTTTTATTGGCAATTACGAATTTTCAGGGGCGCTGCCATTTCCGCAAGTCACATGGCCAACGTACGTGGATGTGACGTGTACCGTGCCACAACAAAGGCTTGATTACATGGGACACCATTTATGCCCAGCGCTGATTTCTCATATTTATCCTCATCTGATGAAGAAATTGCAGTATCGGTTGATGCATTGCCGCCGATGGTTCTTCGGAGGGGAACGACGCGGAAACTGACGAGTGAGCCCCGGCAGGCCGCGAGCCAAGCTTCCAGGTGGCGCGGGTCATTAGCCGCAGACGCCGAAGCTAGGCTCAAGGTCTCCGCCACCACCGTAGCTCGGCTAAAGGCCTCTGCCGCTGAAGCCCGGCTAACGGCCTCCTTGGATGCCAAAGCTCGGCTAAAGGCTTCCGCCACTGCCAAAGGTTGGCTAAAGGCCTCCGCCGTCAACAAAGCTCGGCTTGCAGTGGAGGGCTTTAACCGAGGTTTAACCGATGATGGTGTTAAACACAGAGGTGAAGTCCACTGTTTTACTAATGACATGGTGTCTGATATCGCTCAAAAAATCTTGGCGATCACTGATCAGCACCCAACTGTGAAATCTGTCATTATACATACTGGGGCCCTGGATCTACTCAAGCAGCAATCAGAGGTAATGAAGTGAGAGTTGATTTCCTAAGAACAGTGCAAGGGATGGATGCTGAGGTTTTTATAAGTGGACCTCTCCCACTTGTACGATCTGGAGATGAACGTTTCTTGAGGCTCCAACAATTGAGTAGGTGGTTAGGCAAGGTGTGCACTGCACTATTCGTGAGTTTCATTGACAATTTATGCCTTTTTTGGAGTGTAAAAATCTTCCCAAAGCAGTTTCTGTATAAATAGACAAGGGGTTAAGTTATTAGCTGCCAACATTTTCGACTGTATGCGTCATTCACCACCCTGTAAAGACAATGTTGACAAAAACCAAAAACAAAAGGATCCGGTTGTTCCCAAACAATCGGAGGAACAAGAGATACGGCGAGGCATGGTGCACACAGATGCATTTGCGTCACCCAAACATGATGATGAGCAAATGACAAATGGAATGTGCCAGCACTTTAAATCTCCCACACTTCTTCCTGCCCCACTGGAGCCATCCACACCCCTCCCCTCTATGACTTCAACAACCATACAATCCACAGTAGGTGTTGGCTGCCCCTCTCCCAGCCTGAATGCAATGTTGGGTCTTATGGATAGGATGAAGACTATTGTCAACGATGGAGTCCAGCCCATACGACGCCAAGATCTTCCTCCCATCCCCCCTCGCCTGAAACCATCGTCCATCTAAGAAGCGAAAGGCCCCTCCTCCACCCATGAAGACTATCTGTAAATCTAACTGATATTTACCAGGTCTTTTCGAGAATAACTCAGACCCCTATGGAGACCAGGCATTTTTCATCCCTGTAATTACAAGGGACAAAAAGTTGGTCAAAAAGATATGGCACAAAAAAAGTAGAACTTCCAACTTAGTGAGGATAAAATGTGAGTCTATCGAACCATTCTCTCCAGCTACCTCTGTGAGACTAGCTCTTTTTAACATCAGGTCATTGGGTAACAAATTAATGATGATCAATGACATCTTTACAACATATGATCTGGACTATTTGTTAGTAAATGAAACTGTCACGAAGGCGGAACGAAGGTAGGACCCAAATGCAGGATTCAATCAGCAAAAAGATAGAATGATCTCACATCTGAATCCATCCAGAGAAAACTCTATTAACCTGTCAGAATTTAATACAGTTGACCAAAAAACTGTAGAGAAAACTGTTCAGCAGTTGAAACCATCAACGAGCTGTCTCAACTCAATACCATCTGACTTTTTCAAAACTATTGTGAAGTCAGTGCTACCTGATTTTCAGCAAATAATCAATTGCTCACTTCAGTCTGGCGAGTTTCCCAAAGCTCTTAAAGTAGCTGCTGTTAAGCCTCTTCTAAAAAATCAGAGCACTTGACAATTCCGTGTTAGCAAGCTATAGACCCTTCTCAAATCTCCCATTCATAGCCAAGATTCTTTAAAAAGTTATTTTTAATCAACTCAGCAATTTCTTGAATTTAAATTCACTTTTTGACAAATTTCAATCAGGTTTCCGAACTCATCACAGTACTGAATCTGCTCTTATCAAAGTCCTAAATGATATAAGGGTAAATACTGACTCAGGACAGGTGTCAATTTTGATCTTGTTGGATCTCAGCGCGTCGTTTGATACGGTAGATTACAATATACTGCTAAACAAGTTGGAAACGTGGGTAGGACTAAATGGAACGGTCCTTAAATATTTTCAGTCCTACCTGGAGAAAAGGAGCTACTTTGCTCATTCAGAATGCTGCAGCTCACGTTCTGACCAAAACAAAGCGGTCAGAGCATATAACTCCAATTTTGAAGTCCTTGTACTGGCTTCCAGTCAGCTTTCAAATAGATTTTAAAGTTCTGCTACTGGTCTATAAATCATTGATTTAGGTCCTGAATACATGAAAGAAATGCTTACGGAATACAAACCCAGTAGAGCTCTGATATCAACTGACTCATGTCAAATAGTGGAGCGCAGAGTCCAAAGCAAACATGGTGAAGCAGCATTTAGCTATTATGCTGCACACACATGGAATAAGTTGCCAATAGATGTGAGGTCAGCCCCAAGTGTGAATCTTTTTAAATCCAGGTTAAAACTCTTCTTTTTTCTCATGCTTTTTAGAATATATCCACTTTTTGATCATATTACTTGCACTGTATGCGGTTTTAATTATTTTTTAAATATTTTTTGTAATTTTTATTGTTCTTATGTCGTTTTAAATGTTTTATCTCTTTGTTTTCAAATGCCTTTGATCATGTAAAGCACATCGAGTTACCTTGAGTGTATGAAATGGCTATACAAATAAATTTGCTTTGCTCTGCTTTGCTTTGCTTTGCTTTGCTTTGCTTTGCTTTGCTTTGCTTCAGAGGGAAATTTTCAGTGAGCCGAGGAATGTTCTGGCAGGCACCAGCAAAACGTTTCAGAAAGTGAATAAACGTGTCCTTCATTGTCCGTCGTTGAAGAATTGCACTTTTGCTCCCAAAACATTAATATGGTGAAAAACAGTCAAAACAGTCCTGTTTTCATGTGTGAATTTAGATTAAAATCCACTTGCTCAAACCAGCAAAATATGACAAAGCAGTTGTATTGCTTTAAAGACAATTTTATCATATGCACAACAATGCAACACAAAAACGATACAACAAATAACAGAAAATAGAAATTCAAAGACTGAGTAGTCAAGCCAAGCTACGGATGGTCACCAAAGTTGACAAATGTTCTTTCCAGCGAATATTCCAAGTCAACAAATGTTCCAGAAATGTCCAAGGACGAAAGGCACAATGCAGTGTGGCGTGTACTTGTATACTTGTCCCAAGAGCGGTGGTAAGAAGCTCCGTTGACAGGCCTTCTCATCCTGAAATAGGCACTCCTCAGAACATTCCAGAATTCTGCATCCCAAACGAACCACATCATAATAACATAAAAGTATGAAAAGAAAATAAAGAATAAAAATACACACACACATAGCACTTGCCCCCATTCAGAAAAGAAAGTTACAAAGAAACTTTATAATATACAGCAGGGGTGTCCAAACTTTTTGCAAAGAGGGCCAGATTTGGTAAGGTGAAAATGTGTGGGGGCCGACTATTTAGCCTGACATTCTTTGAACCATTAACATTAAATACAAATTAACTTTTTGGGATTTTTTTTAATTTAATTACAAATGGCATACTTTTACTTTTACATTTTTTTTTACATTTAGGTTTTTACCGAAATCACAAACCACAAAAAATTAAGAAAACTATAAAGGATATCTAAGTTCATGTGAAACATTACATATTATTCACTATTATATGCTCACTGTAGGAAAAGTGCTGAAAACAAAACAATGATCACTGCATATTCAAACTGTGATTTTGACCATCACAAAAAAATTAATTAACTGAGATTTAAGAATTTATTCAACTCAGAGGACTTAACAAAGGTCTTGCCTGCACTAATGTGAAGGGTGATACTGGGATCTTGACTGCAGTATGTAGTCCATGTCTGGCTCAAGAGCAGTGGTTTTGATGCGCAAGACGTCACGCAGGTGAGAGTCACTCAGTCTCGTCCTCATGCGGCTCTTGTTAATGTTCATAACGGAGAATGTCTTCTCGCACATGTATGTGGAGCCAAACAAGCTCAGCATTTTCTTAGCAAATGTCCGAATTGCTTGGAACCTGCCTTCATCCAGCTGGCGGTAGAAGAAGTTGACAAGAGGGAGCTGTTGGTGCCGACTGCGATGCTCGGCGTCACACTGCAGCTCAATGAGCTCCAGTTGCAGGTGGTCTGGAGCGTCATCAGGGTCCACGGAGAAAGGAGAGGAAAAAAGCGTGATCTCCTTTTCAATAGCTGCAAAGTCCCGAAAGCGCTGCTGAAACTCCTCAACCAGAGATGAGATGTCTGCTGCATACTTTGTCATTTGCGCACTGATATTGATCTGTGGGAAACTGGTCACAATTTCCTGCAGCGACGGGAAATGTGCGGTATTGGGCTGCGCCTGTGACAGGTGTCTTTGGAAAAGTAGCAGCTTGGTCCGAAAGGCTTTGATGTGTGAATACAGTTGGCTTACCACTGCATTTTGCCCTTGAAGGCTTGTGTTCAGCGCATTCAGATGTCGCGTTATGTCAACTAAAAATCCCAAATCAGCCAGCCAAACAGGATCATTTAATTGTGGCATGGGTTGTCCCTTTTTAGTCAAGAATTGTCCAATTTCCTCCCTGAGAGAGAAGAAGCGCTGCAGTGCAGACCCCCGACTGAGCCACCTTACGTCGGTGTGATACAAAACATCTCCGTATTCAGCCTGGATGTCAAGAAGAAACTGTTGAAACTGGCGGTGGCACAGCGCTTTGGAGCGAATATAATTAATAGTCTTTATCACCGGTTTCATAACATTATCATATTTCATATATTTGGCACAGAGAACTTCTTGATGAATAATACAGTGGAGTTTAATAGCGCTGCCTCCTTCTTCGCTGACTTTGTTACAGACAAGGCTTGATAATCCACTCCGCTCGCCGTCCGTAATAATTCCGGTGACTTTATTCCACTGTAGTTTCATGTCATCTACGGTGGAACAAACAGAAACAAATAAATCCGTTCCTCTTGTTTGGCCCTTCAGACTCTGGAGGTCCAGAAGCTCTTCACTCACGTTCATGTCATTGTCCACTCCTCTTAAAAAGATCAGTAACTGAGCGGTGTCGGACGGACGCATCCGTGCTTTCATCGCACGCTAACGAGAAAAAGTCAAACTCAGTTCCTTTTGCCTCTAACTGTCTCTTAATATCTAATGAAACGTCTTCAATTCTCCGTACCACAGTATTACGAGCCAGGCAAATATTGGCAAACTCTTGCTTCTTCGCGGGACACAATTTTCTCAACCATTTTCATTACACAGTCTTTAATAAATTCACCCTCAGTGAAAGGTTTGCAGTGCTTTGCAATCAGCGTTGCCACTTCGTAGCTTGCCTTTGTGGGATTTTCATTTGACTCACGGACTCTTGTGAAAAAGCTTTGCTGTGCCGTTAAAACAGCTTCCAGTTGCTTCACTTTTTCACCGCGTTTGTTCCCAGTTAGCTTGTCGTAGCTAGCATGTTTCGTCTGGTAGTGCCTCTTGATGTTGAATTCCTTGAAAACAGCCACAGTCTCTTGGCAAATTAGGCAGACACAGTTGTTTCGTATTTCAGTGAAAAAATACTCAAATTTCCACTTGTCCTGGAAGCGGCGGCCCTCGCGGTCAACTTTCCTTTTTTTGTTTACAGACGCCATGTTAGAAATGGGCTGGGCTGAAACGATCACGCAAGGTCAAGGGTCACGGCGGCCAGAGTACGGCCACAGGGCTACTGCCATCTTCTGGTGAAATGAAAAATATGAAAAATAGCTTTTTGTATACATGTATTTTATATTGTGGTCAACAGTGCTGGCGGGCCGCATATTATTGATTTCATGATAGAGGCCGCGGGCCGGTAAAAATTTGTCCACGGGCCGCAATTGGCCCGGGGGCCGGACTTTGGACATGTCTGATATACAGTAACTAAGTAACACTTAAGACATGTTAAAACAGAAAATAGAGAAATGAAAACAGAAAAAATACAACAGAAGTATCAAACATCAAACACAACTTTACACTCTGGAAAGTGCATCAACACAAACAATGTCTCATTCTTTAATGTTCTTGAGCACAAGATTGAATCCTTGCAAACTCAAACGCCACCTCATAAGTCTCTGATTTTTGTTCGTCATTTTGTGAAGAGAAGTTATGGGATTGTGATCAGTAAAGACTTCAATTGGAAATGTTGTAGTACCTAAATACACTTCAGAATGCTGCAAAGCCAATAAAAGACTCAGAGCCTCCTTTTCAATGGTCGTATAATTTCTTTGGTGTTAATCAAACTTTTTGGAAAGTAGCACACCAGATGATGAAGACCTGAGTCATCCTCTTGCATGAGGACACCACATGCACCTATATCACTTGCATCATGTCATGCCCAGAAATCTCATGAGCTCCCTCTGACACTGTGGAACTGGGAAACGTGCAATAGCACCTCAGCACCAACTGGTTGTACCAGGCCGAGCCCTACAACATGCCCGAAGAATTCAACTTGGGCTTTTCCAAACTCGCACTTCCCAAGATTGACAGTCAGTTTCCCTACCGAGTGTCTCTCAAAGAACTCTCGAATACTCTTCCGGTGAACGTTCCATTCCATGGCGTAAACGATCACATCATCCATGTAGGGTCTGAAACCTTCCAGACCAGATGTCACGTTGTTGACGAGCAATTGGAACGTTGCTGGGGCATTCTTTAAGCCGAACAGCATAAATTTGTATTGATACAGTCCGTCAGGTGTAACGAATCCCACAATCCTTTTTGCAAAGTCTGTGAGCGGCACCTTCAGAAGGTCAAACTTGCTCACGTATGTAGCTTGACCGACGTGATCAATGCAATCATCCATTCTCGGCAGAGGGTAGGAGTCAATTAGTGACAGTGCATTGACAATTTTCATGTTAGCGCAGCAGCACCAAACACCACCACAAGTACACAAGGTGAACTGCACGGACTGTTACTGGGTTCAATAATGTCATTGCCCAGCATGTACTACACCTGCTTCCGCAGGATCTCACTCTTCGCAGGATTCATTGGATATGGGTGTTGTTTCACAGGCACAGCATCACCTACATCTATATCAAGACTAATCAGGCATGTGCAGCCAGGCACATGTGGAAACCGGTGAGAAAACTCAAAAAGCTAATGTGACATTTCAACTTTCTGGTCAGGCGACAAATGTGTCAATTTTTCATCAAGTTTAGCTAACACATCAGAATTGCACAACTTTGGTGAAGCATTATCACTCCAATTGTCACTGACGCTTGCATCATCATCAACTGTACAATCAGTAACTGTGGAGGAGAGTGTTGTAGCAATCCAACTGACTTATTTGGTTTCAACCCGATCATATTTCTTAAAGGGCTACTGTCATGAAATAGATGATTTTTAGTACGTTAGTAATGAAAAAAACAGCAACCAATATGGGCCCATGCGTTTTTTTTTTCACCACAAAACATGATTTTAACGTATACAGCTTTTTGTAACTCCCGCCATGAAAATCCTCTCGAGGGATTTGTTTTCGAGAAGAAGTGACGTAAAGGACAGAGGCGCCCCCAAGTTAACTCGTTTGTTTACATTAGTTTTATATCCGGGAAGGTAGCTCGTTGTTCCTTCGTGTTAGCCAAAATACCGGCTCATTGCATTGCTGGACATTGCTTGAACACTCGGGAGAATTTATTTATCCTTCATAAGTTTGCAAGAGACCCGGTTCGTTGTGAAAAATGGATTGCACAGGTGCAGAGGATAAGAGCTTCGTGGGTTCCAAATAACAAGACTGATTTTTGTACTTGAGCTTTTTGCAAGCAGAAATTAAGTGACCAGTCTTCTTACAATAAGCACAGACAGAACCAGAGTCACAAGAGTCACTAGAAGACTTCGGTTTGGAAGACGAATGTGACTGCTTGTCAGAAGAATTTGAACTTGGCTTATCACCACTTGACCCTGTATGATAAGCAGTCTTTCCCAATGATAAGTCCTTCTGGTGAAAAAACTTGGAATTGCCAGTAAACTGAAAATAACTCTTGTGAGTCAAAAAATAATTATCTGCCAACACCACTGATCATGTAAGGCTTTAACATTCTGTTCATACAAATAAGTCCTGAGATGAGAATGAACACACTGCTTAAATTCCTCCATCAAAACTAACTGCCTCAAACTTTGCCAATCTGAAACCCCCTTTGAACTACACCACCTATCAAACAAAGTTTCCTTCTCCCTTGAAAACTCTACAAAGCTCTCATTGTCCCTTTTTTGAGCATTACTAAATTTCTGACGATACGCTTTGGGCACTAACTCATAAGCTTCCAGTAGGGTCTTTTTGACAAAATCATAATCAAAACTTTGCTTGACAGAAAGGGCCAAATATGCATCCTGAGCTTTTCCCTTTAAGACTATTTGCAATAGCATAGTCCAGGACTCTTTAGGCCACTTGAGGTTTTCAGCAACTTTCTCAAAGTAGAGGAAGTACTTATCAAGTTCTTTCTCATTGAAAGGAGGGACCATTTTGGCACACCGTGTAATATCAAAAGATGAAGAACTAACTGAATCAGTGTCACGACCCATCGGGATGGAGCTAGGACCCAAATGCAGGAGTACACGGGAGACGCAGAGGTAATTCGGGAAAAACGTTTATTGTTCCACGGTCGGGGATCGGGCAGGCAGTCAGGTGCAGCAGCGATAGTCAGGACGTCGGGCGTAGAGAGCAGGTCAGTGGCCAGGCAGGAGTCGGTACACGGGAGATCGATCAGAGCAGGCACGAGCATCAAAGGAGTCAGGCTTACGGGGTTGGTCTGAGGACAGGCGGAGGTCAGTACACACGGGAATACGATCAGAGATACAGGAGTACTGCAACGGGGCATGAACCGCACGATCTGGCCCCGGACCAGTCGTACCCATGGTCCTATATACACCGGGGCCAATCAGCCAGCATGAGGCGCAGGTGTATGCCTCCCAATCAGCGCGACCGCGCGGGCCCCAGCGCAGCCAGGGCTGGACCGGCAGGATCATGACAATCAGAAGACCTTTCAAGTTTCTTCAATTCAATCTCTGTCAAATTCTAATTTTCAAAGTTCTGTGTATTTCCTTGGTCTCTCTCTTTCAATCTGAAGTTGTAATTCCAGTTTATTAAATTCCAAAACGCATGAAGGCTCCTCTTTTATCAAGGCCAAAACATCATGAACAAAAATTTTCTCATCAATGTAATGACAATTTTCAAAATTTGGAATTTTCTCATAGCAGGCTTGGCATCAAGTCGGAAATGACCAGCAAGTTGCAAAAGACTGATTCAGGGTTAGGGGACCAAAGAAAGTACTCAATACAAAACTTATTTTTGCTGACTTCACAGTTTAAGTTGCAAATATGCAAAATAAATGAATAAATAAACACTTTTAAACTGATCTCTCAAATGTCAAATGAATTTGATCCCGGACGAGCCCTCACTTTTGTTACGTGTGAATTTAGACTAAAATCCCCTTGCTCAAACCAGCAAAACATGACAAAGCATTATTGTAGCAGTATTGTCACATCCCAGCGGAGTGGAGGCGGACCCAAATGCAGGATTCCCAGGAAAAAGCATAATGTTCCGTGGGTTTTATTCTGAACTAAAAAGGTGCACAAATACACGGGCCAGGAAAGCAGGATCCAAAAAAAGACAAACAGGGTTCGATGCCCATGAGGCAAAATAGCAGAGTAACACAGGATGCAGTGAAGCATACTCACTAACACAAGGCAACGAACTGGCAACGTCAGTGACAAAGCTCCAGACTTAAATACAAGGTCTAATTAGAGTCCACATGGAAAACAGTTGTGGCCAGTGACAGATGTCAGAGGTGACACCACCCAGAGCAGTGGCCAGGCCACACCCGTCTTGGCAGTGGTCCAGCCTTGCTCACGACAGGATGCATGCAGGCTCTTCCGTGACTTCCATGTTTAGTTCAATTTCTGCAAAGAATCTTTTGTCCAGTGCATTAACCCCCTATAACCTCTATAGGCAAAGCGGTGGAACTCACCAAGGAGGAGCTGATACTTGGTGCCATTTGAGAGTGAACTGGAGAGGCCACCATAAGTCGCCTCGTTGCGGACACAGGCAACCAAGGAGAAAGTCCACCAGATGCCCCTTCTTCACGTCCACCAGCAGCCCGTGGGCACAAAAAAAATCAGCGCCGAGGAGAGAGAACAAGACATCGGTAGTGACAAAGTCCCATGTAAAGCGCCGACCCCGAAACACAAATCCACAGTCTTTATGCCATACGTGCGGATAGGGAAGCCATTAGCGGACAGTAGGGGTGGCCCCTAAATTCCGCCAGCGGTGTCATGCGCAGTGGTGGTCAGGACGCTCCTCTCGGCGCCGGTGTCGCACAGGAATTTGCGGCCGGAAAGGGTCTCAATGACGAAGAGCAGCCATTTCTTCCTGCCTGCGCTCACGGCCGCTACGGAGCACGGGTTTTGCCATTTCCCCGCCGCGTCGTAGTTGCAAGGGGCGCGACACCTCTTCGCTTTCGCGCCAAAACGAGCGCGGAAGTAGCACTGTGCCAGTGCGGCCGTCGGTGGCGATGGAGCCCCTGCTGGATGGCAAGTAACTGGGCACCGGGGGCCAGCACCTCAGGGGAGAAGCACTGGGTGGCCAGGAAGAAACGGTCGGCCTCCTCTCCCAGAACACGGGGTTCAGTGATCGAAGTGTTAGCGAGCGCTGTCTGAACATGCGGTGGCATGTGTCTGAGAAACAGTTCCATGAAAAGGAAGTTGGGATCCTCCACGCCCAGCAGGTTTAGCATCATTTCCATGAGTTCGGAAGGTTTGCTGTCCCCCAGTCAATTAATAGCCAAAAGACGTCGGGCTCGCTCTGGCCGTGAAAGCTCGAAAACCTTGAGGAGGTGAGCCTTGAGCCCAGCATATTTATCTCGGGCAGGGGGAGATGTGATGAAACTCACTGCTCTGGCCGCCGTTGAGCTACCAAGGGCTGAGACAATGTGGTAATAACACACGGTATAATCCGAGATCCCGTGGAGGGCGAATCGAGCCTCCGTCTGCGCAAACCACGCTGTCGCGGACGTCTCCCAAAATTCCGGCAATTTGAGGATGGCGGTTGCCATGTTCGGTTCAGTCTCGGAAACGCCGGGACTGACGTCGGGGTCACCAGTGTACCGCCAAAGAAAAGGAGTCGGAGGCGGAGTGTTGAACACAGGAGCAAGCCTCGTTTTATTGCAGACATCGACAGAGTGAACCCATTACGGCAGGAAATCTCTAACACACTAACACCGGAAGTGTAACGAACAAGAACGTCTAGGCGGAACCTCGTAACCTAACTCGAGGTCCCGTGGGTGAATTATGTAGACCACCACAATACTGTTTTTTTGTTGCTGAGACAATAAATGAGTCGATTCCCAAATGCTTGCCTAAGTTTGAAAGCATTTGATTCGTGAAGCTTGTTGATTCCATTAAACTAAGCGACGTTGAACATGAATCCTTCATGTTAACGAATGATGAGGATTAAAGCGCTATGGGCCATGTGTGTTTATGTTAGCCCTCGCTCATTGCATGTGTGTGTTATTTAAGTCTTCCCTGACATTTGTGTTGACACATTGAATGAAACCCTGAGTGCAAGTTGTGTACAACACTCTTGCTAATATGTTGTACTGTAAAAACCCTGTAAAATATCAAACAAAAGGAACAGCGACACAATTTTGGTTCTAAAACAACAACATGATGAATCAGAAATGAATGCTTTCATTAGGGTTCTCAAACACAAAAAAAAATGGTTCTCTGTTGGTCCCAAGCCCGAATGATGTCACACGCTCGAAAGCCATATACCCCACTGTGATTGGTAGGTTTGGCAGCTGCACACACAACACTATAAAAGTGAATTGCAAATAAAACTCAAGTGCTGCACTAACATTAAACTTTCATATCAGGTGGGGACCACAAATATCGTCTCACAGGCCGCAAATGGCCCGTGGGCTGACAATTTGAGACCTCTGCTTGAACTGCAGATTTCACGCATCAATTTGAGGTTATTTACAGTACAATAAAATCAGGAGAACGATGTAGAAATTACAAGATTGTATATAACTGTGAGGCGGCCTGGTAGCACAACTGGTTGGATCGGTGACCTCACAGTTTTGAGGACCAGGGTGCCAGGGTGTGGAGTTTGTCATCTCTATATTGTACTTTGGTTTTGGTTCAGGAGATTGTTGTGGATTACACAATTTTTCTAAATTGTCATCAATCCTGTCCTCCCCCTGTGTGTAATTTGCATATTTTCCCCGTGCCTGCGTGGACTTTCTCCAGGTACTCAGGTTTCCTCCCACGTCCCAAAAAACATGCATTAATTGGACAATCTAAATTGCCCCTCAGTGTGATTGTGAGTGTGACTTGTCTGTCTCCATGTGCCCTGCGATTGGCTGGCAACCAGTTTAGGGTGCACACTGGTGTGCACTGCCTCCTGCCAAAAGATACCTGGGATAGGCTCCAGCACTCCTGCGACCCTTGTAAGTGGTTCAGAAAAGCAATGGATGGATGGAAACATTTATTTTACAGCTCTCAGAATATATTTGTCAACTGGTGATTTTTTTTGGGCGGGGGGCAATACTATCTGTTAGGGCTTTCTTTCTTCCTCACAACATTGTTGTGCAGGCTTTGACCATTATTTGTGTGATATCTGTAATTGGTTTTCCATCATAATAACTTCATTTAATTTCTTGCATTTTTCACAGATAGTTTTCTAGTTTTCATGTTTGTTATAAATATCCATCCATCAATAAATTTTCTGAGATGCTTATCCTTCTGAGGGTTGCGGGATTGCTGGAGCAATTCTCAGCTGTCTTCGGGCAAGGGGCGGGGTGAACTGCTTGCCAGCCAATAGCAGGGCACATGGAGACAGACAACAGTCGCATTCACATTCACACCGAGGGGCAATTTAGAGTCTCCAATGAATGGGTATTTTTGGGATGTGGAAAGAAATCAGAGAACCTGGAAAAAACCCACGCAGGTATGGGGAGAACATGCAAACTCCACACAGGCGGGGCCGGGATTTGAACCCCAGGCCTCAGAGGCCAACGCTCTACACCTGCACCACGATGCTGTCTCGTTACAACTCACCCAACTGTAAATATGTTGCATGTGATCACACATGCAATATCCATCAATGTCATAGGACAGCCCTGGGCAACAAAACACAATTGTTTGAATGCAACTCACACTATAGAATATATATTGCGGCACTTGCAGTCCACGGGAAGTAAGGTTTTACAAATGCGCTGATTACTGCGAAATATGAAATATGAAAACTACTGATGGGAAAATACTGACGGATATGCAAGTGAGACAGGACTCACTGATATCATTTAGTTTAGTGGGAGCCTGAACTTAACCAAATTTCAACATGCCGAAAGGTTTTGACTGGACATTCTAATTGTCTTTTACAGGAATTAATTAAGTGCATATTCAGTGGGTACAGAATCCCACACACAACACAGAGGTGTGTCTTGTTTCAGTGAAATGACTTGGCCTTGGAGACTAACTTGCTTTGAAGGTTCACCACCAGCGATGGGAAAAAATCAATTGTGTTCAATTTGCTTTGAAGGGGAAATAGCTACCTCATATTGTAGCAGGCTGTATCTTACTAGGACACAAACACTAGTCCATATTGTTCTTTGTTCTGAAATCAGAAGCTAGGATTTCCAACTTCAAAATTAATTCCACTCTGTGTGTGTGTGTGTGTGTGTGTGTGTGTGTGTGTGTGTGTGTGTGTGTGTGTGTGTGTGTGGTGTGTGTGTGTGTGTGTGTGTGTGTGTGTGTGTGTGTGTGTGTGTGTGTGTGTGTTTCTTTCAGCTTGTCCCTTTCGGGGTCGCCACTCGAGGGGATATTATTTCCTTTTGTACGTGTAGAGACTACATGATTACTTGTTTTTCATATTGCTGTTTTCACTTCCATGTTTAAATAGATATTGTATTGCGCATCTTTGTACAACTTTCAGGTAATTTGTACTAACTTATCTACTTTTCCCTTATCTCCAAGTTAGTAATGGGGATTCCTAACCATGGAGGCTGTTGAGTAAAGTGTTGGACTTTATCATCCATTCATCCATTTTCTACACCACTTATCCCCACTAGGGTAGTGGGTATGTTGGAGTCCATCCCAGCTAACAGTGGGCAGGAGGTGGGCTACACCCTGAACAGGTCACCAGCCAATCACAGAGTATATACAAACAAACAGATTCACACTCTCATTCACACCTACGGGCAATTTAGTCTTCAATTGACCTACCATACATGTTTGTGGGATGTGGGAGGAAACTGAACACACAGAAAACTGACACAGGCACAAAGAGAACATTTAAACTCCACACACAAGGCGATGCCGGATTTGAACCCAGGTCCTCAGAACTGTGAGGTGGATATGCTAACCAGTTGTTCCCCTTGCCAACTGCCTTTAACAAGCTAATAATGTGAAACATAATTATTCAAAGCATGCAAATTTTGCGAAGAAACAGAAGTTCAGGGACACACCTAAGAAAACTTAGCACTTGGTCGACACTACACAAGTACAGCAGGACTAAGACAGAAAACTAGCAATGAGAAAACAAAAGCTAAGCTACACAAGACTGGCCCAAAAAAAATATGAGAACAGATCGTACTTACAAACGACCAGAAACAGAGTAGGAAAATAAAAAGAGGACTACTGAATGAAGCAGAACAAAGATTTACACATCCACGAAGCAACTGGTGGATTTTAAACAATAGTCCGGTTTATGCCCCCAGTTTCCCCCATATTTAAAAGCCCTTGTAATGTGAAGCATTGAACAATGTTGAGCAAAACAACTACAAAAACGTACTACTCGAGCTACACTACACAGGTATAAAGAGACTAAAACAGGAGGCTACAAAGACAAATAAAAAGCTAAACTACGCAAGACTAGCCAAAAAATGTGAGAACAGAGGGTAATTATAATCAACCAAGAACAGATAAAACAAGACAACAGAATCTTACATAACACGGATACACGAGCACAAAACAACTGATAGATAGTAAACAGTCGTCATGCATCCCCCTCGATTTTCTTCCATGTCTAAAAGCCCTGCAGATTGTAATGTGGACCAGGTGTGCTCAGGAGGCTCTCTGCCCACCTACGGCAAGCATTGGGAACAAAACATGCACAGAAACAGGCAGGATCACTGGATCATGACACCTATAGAGCCAGGAGTAAGTGTGGGACAATCGTCTGCTGAAACAGGTTGAGTTGAGATGGAGACAACAGAGAGGGAATGAAAAAACAAAAAAAGAATAGTGACTGAGGATGAGAAAAATGTTGCAAAAAAAAACATTTTATCAAGAAGAGCTGTCATGCTTTTGTGATTACGAGTAATGATGGAGGTTTGTTTTTATCTCTTTATCTACCTCTTCCAAGGGATCTCAAGGTGTACCCAAACCAACCAGGATACATGGTCTCTCTAACATGTCGTGACTCATCCCCAGGACCTACCGTTGTTGGGCTGGTTGCCTGAACTCTCATTCATCCTCCAGAACCCTACCAAGACTGTAAAACTGGTCCACTGTTCCACAGTTATGATGAAAACATCACTGCTCCATCTAAATCTGAGATTCAAGTCATCCCTTCCCCCAGATTCAAAATGGTACAGTCCCATAATTTTATGGTATGTTATTATTTTCTATTCATTTTGACTTGTGTTAATGCTACGTTGCACCCTGATTAAGTGGGTGTTAGGGGGATGGTATCTATATAGAATGATCCGTCACTGAACAGAAAGTAGGTGTACAACTTTCACATCAGCTTTAGGTCATAATATATGCTTCTTCTTCATTAAATAACTATTTTAACCATTCACAGAAAAATATTGTCTGTCATGCTCATTGTCCACTCCAATAACAATCTGAGGTCATTTGGAAATTAGACCGCCCTCTTGCATCTATTAAAACAGACAATAATAATTCCCCAACTGGAAGGTGGCTCATAATTAGGTTGTGTATGAAAACCCCATTTGATGTGCTGCCATGACCCTTCATGCATGAAAGACAAAGTGAATTGAGAAGGCAATAAAATGTAATATTGTGGAATATGCAACGCTATCGGGGGGCACGGTACCTCATCTTTTATATTTACAGCAATTAGAGTTTGTTGTGTAACACCGTGGAGTTCTTTATTCATGCAAGCAAGGACAGGCAGGTCTGAAATTCAATGATCACTCACTAGGAGATGAATAACTGCTCCCCTGAGGCACTGTGGGATGTCCCTCTATTATAGACTTTGGTAAAGGAGCCAGTGATTTGCAGATCAATCTCAAGAAAGCCACACTTGCAGAAGCCAAACCAGAGGCACAGCCAGCCCATCGATCTCTAGATTAATAATCTATAATGCAATCCATCACTTTACATAGATTCGGTCTGCATCTAAAAGAATCCTTGAGGTAGTAGACTTTGTGTGTTTGCGCGCGTGCATGTGGGTGTATGTGTGTGTGTGTCTATGTGTCTGTGTGCATTTTATTATTTTTACTATTTTACATGTTTTGCCCTGCAACTGACTGGCGAACACTTCAGGGTGTAGTCTGCCTTTCACCCTATGTTAGCTGGGATAGGTTCCAGAACACCTGCGACCCCTGTGAGGATAGCCATCTTGCAAAATGGATGGGAGTGTGTGTGTGTGTGTGTGTGTGTGTGTGTGTATATATATATATACAGTGCCTTGTGAGAGTATTCAGCCCCCTTGAACTTTTCAAACTTTTTGCCACATTTCAGACATTCAAGGCACTGTATATCTATCTATCTCTCTCTCTCTACATATGAATACATTTAAATATTTAAAAGTAACAAAGTAAAAAGTAAATAAGCATTATAACTGATTGAATAAACCAAACAAAAGCATCCACTTTGTCTCCATGAATATTTTAGATTAATTCAGAAGTTAGACAAACACAAAGAACGTAGCTTGTTGCTGAAATGACACAAATTAACCAATCAGCATCCAAATCCTTTCCCTACCAGTTGCGGCTGACCGGAAACTGAAGGGTGCCTTTGGGTTTTTTAGTTGCTTCTTGGTTGCTTCAGTTGTTTGTTAGTGATTTATTCCTATTGCTGGGGGGCTTTCTTTGTTCCACATAAGCTCACATCCTGTCTGTGAGCAATATGGCCATCCTGAGCCTCTGACAGGAAGTTTGAAGAGTTGTGTGATTTCCATTTTGTTGCAGCCCTCCATACCCAGGCAACAACTCTGATCAACTTGGTTAGGCTGCTGAACTTCCTGATGTCGATCAGTTCTTTCACTGCAGATCCAGCTGACTTTTGCTAGATTACTAGCTCCAGTAGATGGCGCATCGCATGTGTTTTTCTTCACCTGTGATCTGGTCAGTGCTGCTGTGAAGCATTTTCTTTCGAGTTTGTTAACCCCATCCCTGGCGTTGGCAGCAACTTCTTTGGCAGACATTTTCGGCCACTCTTCCACAGGCAGCTTTAGGAATTGAGTTCCATTCTGCCACACAGAATCCTCTTGGAGGTCCTCTGGAGCTGCACCTCTTCTCATAATGTCTGCAACAATGATGTTCCCCTGGACCCACCATCAGTCATCAGTGGATGTGGTCTTCTGAATTTCTCCAACTCTTTTGAGGCAAACTGCATAGACCGCACCACATATTTTAGCTTTGACTGGTTCTCCCTTCTGGTCGAGTGGTGTGAGCTTTGCTTTGGACTCGACGAGTCTGACTTCAATACCCTTTGCCATCTCCCATCTGAGGTACACCACGGCTCCGTAGCTCTGATTGCTCCCATCAGAAAATGTCACTCCCCACGGTTTTCGGGTCCAGTTCCGTGGTGTGAGGCTTCTGTGGAAAGTAATTTGGCTGAGACGGACGTATTCTTCAAATAAATTGATTGCTTCTTCCCACAACTTTTCTGACAATGGCTTGTCCCACGTGTCTCGGGTTGTACTGGTAGCAGGCTCTTGGAAAGCTCTCCTGACTAGAATGGCACCCTTCTGTTTAGCAGGAGTGACAAGACCTATTGGGTCATAGAGGCTATCGACTTGGCTTAGCAGTTGTCTTCGAGTCAGTGGCTTGGGAGCTTTTTCTCTCACCTCTTCTTCCAGGAGGTTTTGACCCACTCTCGTTTTCTTCCTCCTCTCTGAGAAGTTGACTGAGGTTATTGGGTACAGTTTGACACTTTTGACAAAGTAGCCGACTCCCAGGGCTTTGTCATCTTCTTCTCTCCTTTGATTTGGCAGAATAAGTACTTTACTTAATGATGCTCCTGGTGTGGGCATCTTGCTCCCACTTGGCCTGACCGGACCCAGGGCTTAAAGAAGAATCCGCCTGCCTCTAGGATCTCTTCAACTCTTCTCGTGTCTTCATCCACTTTTTCCAGGTCATTGTGGGAGGTAAGCACATCATCAGCATAAGAATCTTCCGCCAGGATCCTACACTCCTCCAGGTGAGTAAACATGGGTAGCTTTGCAGTCTCTCTCATGGCCAGCTGTGCAATGCATCCTGCTAGTCGGTCACCAATGTTGACTCGGGTGATGGCATACTCTTCAAGTTCACTGTCTTCGGTGTCTCTCCAAAGAAATCGGTGAAGGTGCATTTCCAGGTCTTCCAGCCACACTGAATTGTACATCTTTTTGATGTCACCAAGTGCTGCATGCACACCTCTTCTGAATCTGAGTAGCACTCCACGAATTGGATTGAGGATGTCAGGCCTTTTCAACAGGAGATCGTTCATGTGTTCAGGTGTAGTGACAGAGTGCGGGTTTGGCGCCACCAAGTGACTAACATACCACACTGGTCCCTTCCAGTTGACATAGGTGAGGCCTTTCCTGATGATTTCCAGCTCTCTTTCCTCACTCAGTGTCATCTCTTTGCCTCCTGGCTGGCAGTTGCCACAACTGCATCCTCCACGCTTTGGTTCGCAAGCTGCTCCAATACTGTCCCATTTCCACCAGTTAAGAAATTCTTTATCTGCAACAGTGCTTTTGGTTTCAGATTTGAATCCCTCTATATCACTGAGTTCTTGATATTTCACAGCTGTGGCTCTCATGGACCATGCAAAGTGTGTTTTGGATGTGTGAGCTGCCAAATCCACTTTCTCAAAGAGGTCTGGGTGTGTTCCACCAACGCTCTTCCCCAGTGGGCCGTCCCATAAGACGAGGTCTCCAATCACATTCACTCTCTTCTTCATGACACTCTCGGTACTTTGTGCAGGCTCCCAGTCTTTCCACAGCACTCAATTTGTCTTTTGGGTTCAGTTCTTTAAACTTTTGCAGAAGAAAAATTTTTCTTTGTACCGCTCATCTCTACAGACGACGCATCCCCCTTTACTTGTGGACCTGGTTGAGGCGTATTTCTTGGAGTCAGCTGACTTTTTGTCCAGCTTCTCACATACTACAATCTGCTCAAGCCTCTCCAAAACCTCTTCTTGAGTTTTCAGGTAGTTTAGGAGGCTATCAAAGTGGTTGTCTGGTGTGAGTGTGTTTGCCGGATTGACCATGAAAACTAGCCAGTCTCTCTTCATTGTATCTGGCAGTTTGCTCTCTATTGATTTGATTGCAAGCGGATTCTTGATGGCTCCAGTATTGCCGAGCTCTGTGTGCCTTTTCAACTGATCGGTTCATTTCAATCATTTTCAAAGGGCTGGTATGACTTCAGAGGGGGGATTTTCTCCAGGTCCTCAATGATCTCCAGGGCTATGGTTGTTTTATTTCCAAATCTGTTTTCCAGCACCTTAAAAATGTCTTCCGCTGCGGAAGTGGATTAAACGGGGAGGCGGTTTGGCCGTGATTGCATATCATCTGAATATGGCTCGAAACAATAGGGTAATATTGCCCCGGTAACTTCACTCGGTTGTGTGATGTTCTCCTTTTCGAAAAGAGCTTCCGTGTCAGAAGGGGTGTGTTCATCTCCCATAGTAGGGTCCACGCGGTTTTTCATTGGCAAATGTCCTGGTGACTTCACAGACAGGGGAGGCAGCCAATATGGCGACCATTCGGATGTCGTAGAATGACACTTCTGCAACTTTGTGCATGGATGACGTGCTCTCTGCTCATATTTATTTTTTCGTATAGACATTGAAGTGAATAATGTTATATGTATTTTTCATTAAAATATCTATTTTACAATGTTTATAGGGATGACACTTGACCTATAAATCAGTTTATGCCAGTGGTTTTCAAACTGTGAGGGCACTGATTATTTCAACACCCCCCCTCCTCCCACCCAGTTTCCAATTTTAAGCACTATCTCCCACCCTGGTTTTACAATCAATTTTCAGGACAAGGCAAGCGCAGGGTGTGGGGTGGGAAGGTCTTCCAGTTCGTGATTTAGTCTGAGGACAAATGTAAGGAGCAGTCCGCTATTCCTGAGAACAGGTACTCAGAATTAATTGCACACCCCCTGCTGGTTGGTCATTGGTAGGGGTAACATGATATAGATAGATATAGATTATAGATATAGATATTCTTCTGAATCATATTTTGATCATGATGGACAACTGAAGTTGCAAGATTTACTGCTCCTCCCAATGACAAGATTATATTGCTTTTTGGGGGGAATGGGGGCAGATTTCTTGTTTCACTTTATTTTTCTTTTGTTTAGTTATAACAATATGTGCATTGCTACACAATTGTTAATCAGTGACTCTGTAATGATTAAATAGACGCCGCTATGAAAATCTAATTACTTGATACTTGTCCTCATTGGCAAAAATATTATCTTATTATTATTAATTATATGGTGGCACGGTGCATCAGCTGGAAAGCGTTGACCTCACAGTTCTGAGGACCTGGGTTCAATCCCGGCCCTCCCTGTGTGGAGTTTGCATGTTCTCCCCATGCCTGCGTGGGTTTCCTCCATGCACTCCGGTGTCCTCCCACATCCCAAAAACATGCAACATTAATTGGACATTCTAAATTGCCCCTAGTCGTGATTGTGAGTGCAGCTGACTGTTTCTATGTGCCCTGCGATTGGCTGGCAACCAGTCCAGGGTGTACCCTGCCTCCTGTCCATTGACAGCTGAGTTCGGCTCCAGCACTCCCGTGAACCATGTGATGATAAGCGGCAAGGAAAATGGATGGATGGATGGATGGATATTAATTATATTATTAATGCTGTCATCTTAATTTGCAAATTGGGTTACATACATCAGTTGTATTGTACAATATGCAATACAGTTATGCAAGGTATATCAACATATATTGTACATGTAAAGATTTCCCAATGTATTTCCAATATACATAAATACCTGCAACCTGTGTCAAAATAAGTAGAACAGAGGATGAACGGAATATATATATATATCTTCTTCTCTTCCTTTCGGCTTGTCCCGTTAGGGGTCGGCACAGCGTGTCATCTTTTTCCATCTTAGCCTATCTCCTGCATCTTCCTCTCTAACCCAACTGTTCTCATGTCTTCCCTCACCACATCCATAAACCTTCTCTTTGGTCTTCCTCTCGCTCTTTTGCCTGGGAGCTCCATCCTCAGCATCCTTCTACCAATATACTCACTCTCTCGCCTCTGAACATGTCCAAACCATCGAAGTCTGCTCTCTCGAATCTTGTCTCCAAAACATCCAGCTTTGGCTGTCCCTCTAATGAGCTCATTTCTAATCCTATCCAACTTGCTCACCCCTGGCGAGGACCTCAACATCTTCATTTCTGCTACCTCCAGTTCTGCTTCCTGTTGTTTCTTCAGTTCCACCGTCTCTAATCCGTACATCATGGCCAGCCTCACCACTGTTTTGTAAACTTTGCCCTTCATCCTAGCAGAGATTCTTCTGTCAAATAACACACCAGACACCTTCTGCCAGCTGTTCCAACCTGCTTGGACCCGTTTCTTCACTTCCTTACCACACTCACCATTGCTCTGAATTGTTGACCCTAAATATTTGAAGTCCTCCACCCTCGCTATGTCTTCTCCCTGGAGCCTCACTCTTCCTGCTCCACCTTTCTCATTCACGCACATATATTCTGTTTTACTTCGGCTAATCTTTCTTTCCAGTGCATGTCTCCGTCTTTCTAATTGTTCCTCTGCATGCTCCCTGCTTTCACTGCATATCACAATATCATCTGCGAACATCATGGTCCAAGGGGATTCCAGTCTAACTTCATCTGTCAGCCTATCTATTACCACTGCGAACAGGAAGGGGCTCAGAGCTGATCCATGATGCAGTCCCACCTCCACCTTAAATTCTTCTGTCACACCGAAGGCACACCTCATCATTGTTCTGCTGCCATCATACATGTCCTGTACTATTTTAACATACTTCTCTGCCACACCAGACTTACGCATGCAGTACCACAGTTCCTCTCTTGGTACTCCGTCATGAGCATTCTCTCGATCTACAAAGACACAATGTAGCTCCTTCCAACCTTCTCTGTACTTTTCCACTAGTATCCTCAAGGCAAATAATGCATCTGTGGTACACTTTCTAGGCATCAAACCATACTGTTGCTCGCAGATACTTCCTTCTGTCCTGAGTTTAGCCTCCATGACTCTTTCCCATCACTTCATTGTGTGGCTCATCAACTTTATTCTTCTATAATTCCCACAGCTCTGAACATCGCCTTTGTTCTTAAAAATGGGAACTAGAACACTTTCTCCATTCTTCAGGCATCTTCTCGCCCGCTAGTATTCTATTGAATAAATTGGTCCAAAACTCCACACCCACCTCTCCAAATTGCTTTCATACCTCCACCGGTATGTCATCAGGACCAACTGCCTTTCGATTTTTCATCCTTTGTATTGCCTTTCTGACTTCCCCCTTAGTAATCATTGCCACTTCGTGGTCCTTCACATTTGCCTCTTCAACTCTTCCTTCTCTCTCATTTTCTTCATTCATCAACTTCTCAAAGTACTCTTTCCATCTATTTAGCACACTACTGGCACCAGTCAACACATTTCCATCTCTATCCTTAATCACCCTTACCTGCTGCACATTCTTCCCATCTCTATCCCTCTGTCTGGCCAACTTGTAGAGATCCTTTTCTCCTTCTTTCGTGTCCAACCTGGTGTACGTGTCTTCGTAATGCCTCTTGTTTAGCCTTTGCCACCTCTACCTTCGCCCGACGTCGCATCTCGATGTACTCCTTTCGCCTCTCCTCAGTCCTCTCAGTGTCCCACTTCTTCTTCGCTCTCTCTCTCTCTCTTTCCTTGTATGACTCCATGTATTTTGGGGTTCCACCAACAAGTCTCCTTCTCCCCTTTCCTACCAGAAGACACACCAAGTACTTTCCTGCCTGTCTCTCTGATTACCTTGGCTGTCGTCGTCATATATACATATATATATATGTGTGTGTTGCATTTTTAGAGAAGGTACAGTGCCGTGAAAAAGTATTTCAATGAAGATTTATAAAACAGTTCAATTTTTCTCACCACACCCAGGTCTAATATTCCCACACCTCTTCTCAATCAAGAAATCACTTAAATTGTCATGGTCCCTGCCGGTCCCAGCCCTGGCGGTGCAGATCCCCTGCACACTTGCATCTCATCAGTGATAATAAACCCGAGTATATATAGGACCCAGCGGACGGTCTGGCTTTGCCAGATCGTTGCCATCCATGCTTCGTTCCCGCACTTCCTCGTTCCTGATCCTGAACCCCGTAAGCTTGACCCTCTTGATACTGCTGCTCATTCTGACTGACTCTCCGGCATACGACCTTGGAACGAATAAAGATCTTCCTTTTACTGCCTTGCTGTCTACAGAGTCGTGAATTTGGGTCCGCCCTAGCGTTCTGGTTATAACATACAGTAAATAGTACCTGCCTCACAAAGTGAAGTAAACCAAAACATCATTAAAGCAAGACATCATGCCAAGATAAAGAAATTGAGGAATGAATAAGAAAAAAAAAATGTAGATGTATCAGTGTTGAAAACCCATAAAGCCTTTTCTACAAATTTAGGGGAGTCCTAAATTTAAGTTAAACACAGTGAGAGCCATTATCCACAAATTTAGAAGACAAAGTGACGTGAAAAAGTATTCACCCCTTCCTCATTTCAGTTTTTCATTATATTTTGCATAGCTATCACACACAAAGGTTTCAAAACCATCCATCCATTTCCTTAACTGCTTATCCTCACAAGGGTTGCAGGAGTGCTATCCCAGCTGTCAACAACTAGAAGGCAGGGTACACCCTGAACTGGTTGCCAGCCAATCGCAGGGCACATGAAGATGGACAACAGCTGCACTGACAATCACACCTAGGGGCAACTTAGAGTGTCCAATTAATGTTGCATGTTTTTGGGATGTGTGAGGAAAGCAGAGTGCCTGGAGAAAACCGAGGGAGGCACAGGGAGAAAATGCAAACTCCACACAGATCGGGCTGGGACTTGAAACCCAGTCCTCAGAACTGTGAGGCCAACGCTTTGCAGCTGTGCCACCATCCCACCAGTTTCGAATCATCAAACTAATTTTAATAATGACTCAGAGACAACGCAAGGAAATACAAAATGCAGTTTTCAAATGACAATTCAATATCTTAAGGCACAAAAAAAAAATCCAAAACTTTCTGACTCTCTGTGATAAATCAATTGCCCTGAACTTAACGAGTTGTGCCATTTTGGGGAGCAATAACTGAAATCAAGCATTTGCGATAATAGGAATAGAGTCTTCCACATCGCCTGGAGGAACTTTATCCCACTCTTCTTTGCACAATTGTTTCAACTCAACCATACTGGCGGGTTTTCTTGCATGAACTGCCCATTTAAGGTCACTCCACAACATCTCAACTGAACGTGAACCCGGAGTTTGACTTGGTCCCGCCAAAACCTTGTTTTTGTTTTTTTTTTTTTTGGTTTTTCAGCCAATTAGTGGTGGACTCGCTGGTGGGTTTCGGATTGCTGTCCTGCTGCATAATTTATTTATTTATTTTTATTTATCAAATGCTGTGCCTGTCACAAACAAGCGGCATGAGGTTGGACCCAAATGCAGGAATCTGAGCCAGCGACATGATTTTTGAGGGAACTTTAATCAAGGCAGAGGTCATACACAGGTAAGCAACCCAACAAAGGCAGAGGCACAAAAACACATGGCAAAAGGCAAGGTCCAAAAACATGAATATTAGGTCAGATAATGACAAGACTAGACTAGGCTGTGATGGCACAGGAACTCTGGGCTGCAGCAACGAAGCAAATACACAACAAGAAGGGTGTGTATTCATGCAGTCTCATACAATGAATGTGCAAATAGTAACACAAGACATGAATCTGAAATACCTGGGATAATTAGTGCAAATGAGTTGCAGGTGGAACAGTGGAGCAGCTGCAAACCGTTGGCCTCACAGTATCGAGGACCGTGGTTCAAATCCCGGCCCCTCCTGTGCATGTTATCCTTATACCTGCGTGGGTTTTCACCAAGCACTCCAATTTCCTCCCACTTCCCAAAACATACATAAATTGGAGACTCTTAATTCCCACCAGGTGTGATTGTGAGGGTGAGTGTCTGGCTCTGTATGCCCTGTACCTTGCCTCCTTCTCGATGATACCTAGGATAGGCCCCAGCACTTCCACAACTCTCGCGAGGATAAGTGGATGGATGGATGGATGGAGGCACAGGTGCGGCTCAGTAAATTGATGCATGGATAATGTGCTTTACTATTGGTTTGCTGTTTTTACATAAAACTAAATTTGAACACTCATGGATAACAATTATAAGAGCATTAAAAATACTGCATACAATACTGCAATTTTACCTGAACATCTACATGCAGATTTACTGTCACAATTAGGGAAGTTAAATTCAACAACATCCAAATGGGGACTCAGGAGATGAATGCAATAAGACTACATGCACTGATGAGCCAGTGACACAATAGCCAATCAGTGCAGAATGCACGTCACATGACTCACATTCTCATACCAATTGCTTTTAGGTAGATTTTACTGGATTTTGCTTACTTTTTATCCATCCATCCATTTTTTTAGCCGCTTATCCTCGCGAGGGTTGCGGGAGGGATGGAGCTTATCCCAGCTGTCAATGGGCATGAGGCAAGGTACACCCTGAACTTTTACTGTTGTCAATTTTGAGATTTCATGTATTATATTTACCATTGGGAGTCACTGATGGACGCAATGTGGGATCAATTCCTCCTCAGTGATGGTGTTGATATCTGCCCTGGGACTGATTGGCGACCAGTTCAGAGTGAAGTCCGCCTTTTGCCCGACGCTAGGTGGGATAGGTTCCAGCTCTCCCATGACCCCCTTGAGGATAAGTGGCTTGGATAATGAATGGATGAGTCATATTTACCACTTTCCAAATAATTTTTTCACATCACATTTTTTTGTCTTTATACTGCCAACTTCAGCACTTAAAGTTAACTTTGTGTCTTTACACTGCCAACTTCTGCACTTAAAGTTAACTTTGCGTATGAGAGACCGGGTAAGACACAAATATAAGAAGACGGAAAAATACAGCACCAGTTTGTCTCTGTGCCTGAGAGAACAAGTGAAGGCTCTTGCTTTGACCTTTACGCCACTGAGGTAACACTTGCCAGAGGGTGAAGTGACAGCAAATTTATCGCTGGATAGTTGCTTAAATGAGAACTGTTTTCTTTGTGGGCCTCTTGTGTAGCCACAAAAATATCGATGGCATTCACAAGTGTCCAATTATGTTTTTGTACAATGATATGGGACATCTTTTACCAAAGGCACACTTTTCCTCTATCTTTAGCCAACAGTGACAATAATATTTTATTTGGATGCAAAAGTACTCTCGAAAATAATCTGAAGAATCCTAATTTGTAGTTGAATATTTTTATCAACAGCCAAGGTCCAATAATGAGATGAGGTCACCAAGGTGATTAAAATTATCCTTGATGGATGGGAATTGGGGTTGGATGAGATCCACACAGAGTTCGTAAAGGGTCTGAGCTGACTGAAACACTTCTGCAACATTGCTTTGACATTGGGGACAGATGCCTCTGGTCTGTCACATTAGGGTGGTGTGGCCCTTTTTAAGAAGGGGGATCAGAGTATGTGTTCCGATTACAGGGGAATCACATAAATTAGCATCGCAAGGAGGGATTATAAAATGGAAAAACAGTTTGGCGCCAGCGACTCCAAATCAGTCTGGCAGGTATTACAATCACTAGTCAATTGCAAGTGACAATTCCCCAGTGCACAATAATAGTACGCTAATCTGAACCGATTTTACTCCAGATTGGAAAGAACACTTTCACTTCACACACCCACCATGTCGCACCACTGACCACTTCATCCCCTCTGACTTCTGCATTGACCGTCCATGAACACGTGAGACTCACCTTCAAACAACAAAAGATTAACAAAGTGGCGGGCCCAGACCTTGGGTTCCCATCCTGCAGGTTACTGGAACTGTGCAAAGTACCAAACTGCTTCAAATGCTCTACCATCACTCTGGTGTCCAAAGAAACCTGCAGTCTCGGTTCTGAATGACTACAGGCCTGTTCCTTTGACATCCGTGGTCATGAAATCCTTTGAACGCCTTGTGCTGGACCACCTCAAGAATATCACAGGTTCCCGGCTAGATCCAATCCAGTTTGCCTACCAAGCTAATAGGTCTGTGGATGATGCAGTGAACATGGGTGTCCACTTCATCCTTGAACACCTCAACAGCACGGGAACATATGTGAGGATCCTGTTCACGGACTTCAGCTCTGCGTTTAACACCATAAACCCCGAACTCCTCTCCACCAAGGGTTAGGTGCAGCAGCGGTAGTTAAGACGTCGGGTGAAGAGAGCAGGTGAGCGGGCAGGCCGGAGTCGGTACACAGGAGAACAATCAAAGCAGGCAGAAGTAACGAAGGAGTCAGGCTTACAAGGTTGGTCAGAGAACAGGCGAAGGTCGGTACACACAGGTTGTCGATCAGGGATACGAGTGTGCTGGAACATGGACATGAAGCTCAACGAACTGGCGGGGACCAATCGTCATCGGGGTGATATAAATACACAGACTAATCAGCCCCCATGAGACGCAGGTGTGCGCCTCTATCAGCGCACCCGCGCAGGCACCCGCACAGCTCGTGCTGGAGCGGCAGGATCATGACAGTACCCCCCACCCCTCAAAGGCACGGCTCCCAGACGTGCCTAAATGAAAAAACAGACAATAATTAACACAGGCAGGGGTGGGTGGAAGGGGGGTCCGGAGGAGGGCACCCCCCCCCCCCGAACCTCAGTCTGGTGGCCATCCAGGCCACCAAATGCAAGGCATCCGGGTGGACAGGTCAGGAGGACGACCCGGACGCCAAGCACCTGGGTCCTTACGGAGCGATTCGGGCGGTCGACCTCTGTGAGGAACCAAATGATGAAGCAGGAATCAGGCCGAGGCAGGCAACTGCTCTGGACGAGAACCTCCCACGCCGTGGTTGCGAGACGACCAGGGACTGGTTGCCACCGAGGCTTGGTCAGGAGGCAGCCGTGGATTGGTCACCAACGAGGCCAGGTCCTGAAGCGGCTGGGCGCCCTCAGGAGCGAAGAGGATGATGGAGCGCAGGACCAGAGCCATGACCGCCACCATCACAGCGATCCCGAAGTCTCTCCAGCTCCAGGGTGGCTCCACAGAGGTACACGCTTTACTGGTTGCCAGGCAATCCCAGCACCAGAGGAGCCAGCGGCGAAGGGCGATTCGGGCGAAGTCTGCTGACGTGGAACGTAGGGTGCACCCTCATCGACTTGGGCAGTTTCAGTGAGACGGCGACCGGGTTAACGATCTTGGTAACTGGGAACGGGCCAACGAACCTGGGAGTAAGTTTGCGGGATTCCATCCGCAGCAGGAGATCTTTGGTGGAGAGCCACACTCGCTGTCCCACCTTGAGTTCTGGTGCGGCCCTTCTCTTGCGGTCCGCTGTGGACTTGTAGGCGCTGCTCATGCGCAGCAGTGTCCTCCGAGCTGCTTCCCAGGTTCGTTCGCAGCGCCAGGGCCGACGGGACCGCAGAGTCTGTGGCCAGTGGAGGAAACAGAGACGGAGGATACCCATGCACGACGTGGAGTGGAGCCATACCTGTTGAGGTGGAGGGTAGAGAATTGTGGGCATACTCTACCCACTTGATGTGCTGGCTCCACATGCTCTGGTCCCTGGATGCCAGGCATCGAAGTCCGGTCTCCAACTCCTGATTTACCCTCTCCGTCTGGCCATTAGACTCCGGGTGATGATCCGATGTCAGACTAGCTGAAGCGCCAATGAGGTTGCAGAAATCCTTGCAGAAGCGGGCGCTGAATTTCGGACCCCTGTCCGAAACGATGTCCTGGGGTAGCCCGTGGTAACGGACGACGTCGTCTAACACCAGCTGGACTGTCTGGTTGGCCGACGGGGTCTTCGGAAGCGGCACGAAGTGGACCATCTTGGAGAAACAGTCCACTACAGACAGCACCACTGTGTTCCCTTGGGAGGGCAGCAGGCCGGTGACGAAGTCCAGCGCGATGTGTGACCACGGACGGAAGGGGGTGGACAGGGTTCGCAACTCACCAACAGGCCGTAGGCGGGAAGTCTTATTGGCCGCATACACTGGGCAGGCGTTGACGAACTCCCTTACGTCCTTGCTGAGGTTGGGCCACCAGAACCTTTGTTCAACCACTGAACGCGTTTTTGCCATACCCGGGTGGCAGACCGTTTTGTTGGTATGGGCCCAGTTGACGACATCTCCCCACAGAGATGGAACGACGAAAACGCGGCCCGACGGACAATCTGCGGGCGGCGGTGTCTCTCCCAGGGCCTCCTTCACCCGCGACTCGACCACCCCGACAGATATTTATCTGGCAGGATAGGAGCAGTCTCTGATTCCGTGCGCTCCCCCTTGTGGATCCGCGAGAGTGCATCCGGCTTGCCATTCTTGGAGCCTGGGCGGAAGGACAGAGTAAAGTGGAAGCGGGTGAAGAACAGGGCCCACCTGGCCTGGCGGGCGTTCACCCGCTTCACGGTCTTCAGGTACTCTCGGTTCTTGTGGTCAGTGAAGACCACAAACGGCACTTGCAAGCCCTCTAGCCAGTGCCGCCACTCCTCCAATGCCGTCTTGACCACCAGCAGTTCTCGAGCCCCTACGTCATAGTTCCTCTCTGCCAGGGTCAGCTTCCTAGACAGGAACGCGCACGGGTGGATCCTTCCGTCCTTGGGACTCCTCTGAGACAAGATGGCTACGATTCCCGAATTAGATGCGTCAACCTCCACCATAAACTGGCGATCTGGGTCCGGAACAATGAGGACGGGCGCGGCAGTGAAACTTGCCTTAAGCCTGTTGAAGGCCTCCTGGCAAGTCCTGGACCACACGAAGACGTTGTGTGGTGATGTGAGCGCGTGCAGAGGAGTGGCCACGGAGCTTAAGTTCCTTATGAACTTCCTGTAGAAATTAGCGAATCCTAAGAACCTCTGTACGTCCTTCCTGCTGGCGGGGGTAGGCCAACGCAGCACCGCGTCGACCTTCCCAGGATCCATACCTATCTCCCCCTCTGCTAGGACGAAACCCAAGAAGGACACAGACGCTCGGTGGAACTCACTCTTGTCTATATTTACGAACAGCTGGTGCTGCAACAGACGCCGGAGCACCTCCCTGACCTGTTGGATGTGAGAGTTCAGGTCTGATGAAAAGATTAGAATATCGTCGAGATACACAAATACGTTCTTGTTCAGAAATTTCCAAAGAGTGTCATGAATGAATTTTTGAAAGACGGCCGGGGCATTTGTCAGTCCAAAAGGCATCACAAGATACTCATAGTGACCTGTGGGGGTGTTGACCGCCGTCTTCCATGTAGTCCCTGACGGCTTGATGCTCTGGTCCTGTTAACGAGAACAGTTTCCCTCTGGGAGGAGAGGTGCCTGGCAGGAGTTCAAGCGTGCAGTCGTATGACCGATGTGGCGGCAGAGACTTTGCCTTAGATTCAGAGAAGACCTCCCGGAGGTCATGGTAGCAGGAGGGCACCGCGGTCAGCTCCGGGGCAGTACTAGGTTCTGTTAGCCGAACCGGCACGACTTGAATACCCTTGTTTTCCTGGACAGCAACTGCGACAGTCCTCTCCCCAAGTCTTGATCTGACCCGTGGCCCAATCTGTGCGCGGGTTATGTTCTTTGAGCCACGGGCTGCCCAGGATGATGTCCCTACTACGTGCGTTGAAGACATGAAAGCTATTACACTCCGAGTGAGCGTCTGGAAAGCTCATACGCAGCGTCTGAGTGCTATGTGTAACCCGACAAAGGAACTTGCCGTTGGTGGCATAGGCGTTACGAAGCCGTTGTGTGGGGAAAGTTGCTGCCCCCAGCTCCTCGACCACGCGGGGATTCATCAGGTTTGCGTCCGACCCGAAATCTATGAAAGCAGTCACAGTGTATGAACGGGAGTCCGTTCCCAAGGTGAGGTGAAGAAGTGACCTCCCTGACTCTGCTGCGATATACTGCACACTCACCAGAGTAGAGATATTGATGTCGGGGTGCTTTGGTGGAATCGGGCAGCGTGTGTCCCAGACGCCCGCAGTAAAAACAGCAACCCTCCCGTCGCTGGCGCAGACGCTCCTCCGCTGGCCCGTTGAGACCCTCCACCTAAATGGGTTCAGCCGTGGAGTCGCTGGTCAACCTTGAGGGCCAACGCGATGGAGACGCAAGACGCGAAGGAGGGAGATCCACAGCGATGAGGAGGCCCCGGATTTGGGAGGAAAGCCCCTGGAAAAAGGCATCCTGCAGGGCATCCTCGTTCCATCGACTCTCGGCGGCGCAGATCAGAACTCGATCACGTAGTCCGATACGAGACGACGGCCCTGACGAAGCATCAAGAGGGAGGCTTACTCGAACACCTGGGTGAGTGCGCAGATGAATGATGTCCAAGAACGACAAGTTACTGAGTTACGAGTCCATTCAGCCGTGGCCCATGCCTCCGCCCTTCCCGTCATGTGGGAAATGACAAACGCGATCCAGGAGTGGTTTGTAGGAAAGGCGGACGCCTGCAGTTCAAAAAGGAGATCGCACTGAGCGAGGAAAGGCTTGACGTTCCACGAGTCGCCTGAGAATCGTTCCGGTCGGGAGAGCGGGGTAACACTGCTACAGGGGAGCTCCGTGGCGAGCGGTGCGGGCGGAACCGGTGGTACCGGTGGAGTGGCCACCGTTGCCATGGCAACCACGCTAGTCTGGGAGGCTAGCCACGGCTCCAGCCAGGTGCAGATCTCATGGAGCCTCTTGTTGATTACCTGGAGAGCAGCCTCCTGCTCCACCAGGCGTCTGCCCTGGACTTGCAGGGAGCGACGGATAGCCTCTGAGTCGGCTGGGTCCATGTTTTGGCCAGATCATTCTGTCATGAACGGGGCTCGAGGGTGGACCCAAATGCACGACTCCAGAGACAAGCAGACAGTACAGAGGAAACCTTTATTCGGTCTATGGTCAGGGATCAGGCAGACAGTCCAAACAAGCAGAAGTAATAGTACGGCAGGCTTACGAGGGTGGTCAGTGGACAGGCGTGGGTCGGTACACGGAGAGCTGAAGTCAGGCAAACGGGAGTGCGGGAACGAGGCATCAAGGACGACGATCTGGCGGCGGACAAGTCGTCCCCCGGGTCCTATATATACTGGGAGGCATCAGCTGGGACAAGGTGCAGGTGTGCACTGACTAATTGGCTGGCCACGCCCAGCCTGGGCAGGAAGCCAGGAGTATGACAATTGGGGGTAATGCAAGATTTCAAGTGAATGTCTTATTTAGAGTATATCTCAATTTAATTTTCAAATTTCTTTGATGTCTGAGAAAAAATCATTTATTTAACCAAGAATGCAATCTCTTTTGGGATGCCAACCTGGGTGCAGACAAGCATGTACTATATATATATATATACAGTGAAGAAAATAAAAGTTCTCCCACTTGAACTACAACCTGAAATTTTCATTGTAGGTGGGTGAGAGAGATAATCTTAAAAGAAAAATCCAGAAATCACAAGGCATGACTTTTTTAATGATTAATTTCTGTGATATGGCTGCAAATAAGTATTTGAACGCCTGTCTATCAGATAGAATTCTGACCCTCAAAGACCTGTTAGTCCGCCTTGAAAGGTCCACCTCCACTCCATGTATTATTCTGAATCAGATGCACCTGTGTGAGGTCGTTAGCTGCAAAAATACACCTGTCCACCCCATACAAGCAGTAAGATTCAAACTTGTAACATGGCCAAGACCAAAGAGGTGTCCAAAGACACCAGAGACAAAATTGTACAACTTCACAAGGCTGGAAAGGGCTCCGGAGAAATTGCCAAGCAGCTTGGTGAAAAATGTTCCACTGTTGGAACAATCATTAGAAAATCGAAGAAGCTAAACATGATCATGACAATCTCTCTCTCTCTCTCTCTCTCACTCTCTGTATGTATATATATATATATATATAATATATATATATATATATATATATATATATATATATATATATATATATATATATATATATATATATATATGTATGCATAACACGGTAGAGACCTCAGCCTGTATGGAGTTTGCATGTTCTCCCTGTGACTGCGTGGGTTTTCTCAAGGCAGTCCAGTTTCCTTCTACATCCCTAAAACATGCATTAATTGGAGTCTCTAAATTGCCCCTAGGTGTGATTGCGAGTGCGACTGTTGTCTGTCTCCATGTGCCCTGCAATTGGCTGGCAACCAGTTCAGCATGTCCCCTGCCATCTGCCCAATGACAGCTGTGATATGGTCCAGCACTCCAACAGCCTTTGTGAGGATAAATGGTTCAGAAAATGTATATATATGCTGCACCATATGGCACAATAGACAAGAGATAAATGTTAGGATGTTTTGCAGGCATCAAATTCAAACTGAGATAATTTTACCAAAATAACAATAACCTTCATCAGTTTGACCACTAAATATTTTGTTCTAGTCGTGTATTCAATATCGGTTGAAATCATATGCAAATAAATCCACAAGTATTATGTTTTAAATTTCCATTTTACACAATAGGCATTGTGGCGCAGCTATAGAGCATTGATCTCACAGTTCTGAGGCCTGGGGTTCAAATCCCAGCCCCCCTGTGTGGAGGATGTTTTCCCCGTGCCCTCCCACATCCCAAAAACATGTAACATAAATTGGAGACTCTAAATTGCCCCTCGGTATTATTGTGAGTGCGACGGTTGTGTGTGTCTATGTGCCCTGCGATTGGCAGGGGAAAAGTTCAGGGTGGACCCTGCCTCCTGGCCAACGGCAGCTTTTAAAGGCTCCAGCAGTCCTGTGACACTTGTGAGGATAAGCAGTTCAAAAAATGGATGGATGGATGGATGGATGGATGGATGGATGGATGGCTTTTACACAACGGCCACAACGTCATTGCAATCATGGTTTGTTTAAATTATGCTTTAAATTAAACTCGGCTTTTAACCCAAAAATACCATTTACTTGACCCATATTTTAAGATTGAATGCCAGTTTGATTTTATAAATGTGCTCCTGTTTTTGGCTTCAAAACTTGGCCAAGATGTTCAAAGGCAATTGCAAAGCAGAAATCAAATTTCCATTTTGGAAATACCCAATTTTTTTTTTTTTTTTTTTTACAAAACAAAAGAAAATGACATTTGTTTTGTAATGTCACGTGAAAAAAAGGTTTTGTCGTTCGTGACAAAATATTTTGGGCCTGTGATCGCTAATCGGACCGATATTGGGGCTAAAATCCTTTAGTCTGCTCCAGGAATAGCATAATAGTTTCCCGTCTTATAATAAGACTTTTTTGTTAAAGTCCTACCGACACGTATGGCATGATTTTTAGTACGTTTTTAATTTAAATAAAGGCAGCTGGAATGGACCCATACATTTTTTCACCACACGTCATTATGTTGTCATACTGTATATGGATTTTTGTATCTCCCGCCATGAAAATCCTCTCGAGGCATTTGTTTTGGAGAAGAAGCAGTAAGTGACGTTTTTTCCAGAAGCCCACACTGACAGTTTTGTGTGTTTATACCTGTTTTACCGGCGCAAAAGTAGTTGTTTTTTCCTGCGTGTTAGCCAAAATACCGTCTCATTGTATTGCTGGGTATTCAGGAGGATGGATTCACTCTTCACACGTTTCCAAAACACCCGGTTCGTCGTGAAAAATGGATTTCACAGATGCACAAGGGCTTCGTGGGTTCCAAATGACAGGTAGGTGTGTATAGAACTTTTAAAAAAAATAATTGTTGGGGGGAGGGGGGACAACGTAATCCTCTCAGAAGTAACAAAAGATCCGCGTGATGATAACTTAATAAAGTACGTGGGTCAGAGGTGTTAAATGTGTCGATGTGCAGGGCCGTGGCGTTTGTTGTCATTGCTCGCAGCCGCAGCGTTTGTTGTCATCACTCGTGGCCACAGCAATCATTGTCGTTGCTCCCCGGTGCCATTGTTCATTGCGACCATGGAAGTGGATCGGGAGGTTTTGCCGAGTACGGGAGGAGAAAGGAGCGCTCCCCCCACCGGCCAATTAGTTCGCTTGGAATGGGTCCTCCCGAGTACACTACCTACTGTCATACATAGGGTTAGGTGTCATGGTTGTGCTGGTCCAGCCCGGGCTGTGCGGGAACCCGCGCAGTCACACTGATTAGGAGGCGCACACCTGTGCCTCATGCTTGCTGATTGACTCCGGTAGATATTGGACCCAGGGGACGACTGGTCTTCGCCAGATCGTCGCAACTCATGCCCCGTTCCTGCACTCCCGTATCTCTGATCGTAAACCTTTGTGTACCGACCTCTGCCTGTTCTCCGACAGACTCCGTAAGCCTGACTCCTTTGACACTCCTGCTATCTCTGATCGATCTCTCGTGTACCGACCCCTGCCTGCCCGCGGATCTGCTCTCTACGCCCGACGTCCTGACTACCGCTGCTGCACTTGACTGTCTGCCTGATCCCCGAACTTGGAACGAATCAACACTTTCCCCGAACTACCTTTTCGTCTCCGGAGTCCTGCATTTGGGTCCTCCTCCGTCTCGATGGGTCGTGACAGAACGATCTGGCCAACACAGGACCCAGCAGGAAAGCCCGGCGTCACCAGGGCTGACGCAAGGTAGACCGATTGCCGAAGGACCAAGCCTGTCCTATCCGATGTTGTCCCCTTCTTCCATGTCACATGCACCGCCTGCGTGTCATGAATACGTAACGACCACGACCTGCTCAGCACCCCATGTTCTTTTGGACTCCGATTTTTCGGACTATGAGGAGGATCTTGATTTATATGACCGACTGCCTGACTACGATTCGGATTTTGACTATGAATTTCCTCTCCCTATCTCTAAGCTCAGTCAGTTTGTTTCACCTCCCCCGTAGGGCCAAGTCTTCCAACACGTTTGAGGGTACCTGCTTGGCCATCTACCCAGGTCCTCCGCGGGGCGACGAGAGGAGACGCCCCTTGTGCCTGCCGCTCCGCGGCAACAAAGACATCATCCTCCACGTCCGTCCGCTCCTCTGCACTTGACTGTCTGCCTGATCCCCGACTTTGGAATGAATAAAAACTTTTCCCGAACTATGTTCGCATCTCCGGAGTCCTGCATTTGGGTCCTCCTCTGTCTCGACGGGTCGTTACAGTTGGGGACTCTGTTGTTAGTTCGAAGTGATCCGTATGTCATCAAGATATGTCTTCAAACAATATGGTAATATTGCCTGTCACTTCACTTGATTATGAGATGCTATCTTCTTCGAAAAGAGCTTCCATGTCCGAAAAATCCAAAAGTCTCTGTTTTTCATCTCCCCGAGCAGGTGACACAGCATGTTCTCAATGGCGACTGTCCCAGTGTGACGTCTGCTGATGACGTTGCAGGCAATATGGCTACCACTTCGATGTCAAGTGAGACTTCCTCAACTTTGCGCATTAATAACATGCTCTTCACTCATATTTATTTTTTCATTGAAGTGAATAATCCATCAATTTTCTTAGCCACTTATCCTCACAAGGATTGCATCGCAGGGTGTACTGGAGCCAATCCCAGCTCTCAACAGGCAGGAGGCGGAGTACACCCTGAACTGGTTGTTAGCCAATCGCAGGGTATATAGAGACAAACAGCCGAACTCACACCTCGGGGCAATTTAGAGTGTCCAACTAATGTTGCATGTTTTTGGGATGCCGGAGTGCCCGGAGGAAACCCACGCAGGGACGGGGAGAACATGCAAACTCCGCAGGCGAGTGAAGGATCGAACTCGGGACCTCAGTACTGTGAGGCCAACGCTTTCCAGCTGATTCAACGTGCCGCCTGAAGTGAATAATTTAATGTAATTTTCATAACAATATATATTTTACAATGTATATAGGGATGTCAGTGGCACTTTAAGTATGCGTGCTTCGCATAATCATGTAAAATATTAAAGAGACCATATTATCTCATGAGCCAGGCTGGACCACGGCCAAGAGAGGCTTGGCCACTGCCCTGGCCGGTGACACCTATCACCCCTCACAGCTGTTTCACATTGGGACTGTAATTAGATAGTGTATTTAAGTTGGAGTTTCGGTCCTTGGCATTCGCCAGTTCGTTGTGCCCTGAGTTAGTGAGTTGCACTGTGTTACCATGTGCGGAAACTCCTCCTGCAATAAAACCCACTGGACATAATACCGTTGTGTCGGAGTCATGCATTTGGGTCCTCCCCCGCACTGATGGCACATGACAGAACGAACTGGCCAGACATGGACCCAGCGGACTCAAAGGTGATTGACACAAAACCTGACCGAAGAATTTGGTGCTTAACGCCGCCATCACGAGGAGCAATGCGAGCGGAGATTAAGCAATCTCCCTCCAGCAAGGCCACGACTGATTCTCGCCCATTCACCAGTGGCGACCGGCCCACTGCTGAACCACGCTCACGCCTCAAATGAGACCGAGCTGCAGCCAACACTCGTGCACGCATCGGTGGGGACCAATCTGCAGCTGACGTTCGTGCACGCATCGGTGGGGACCGAGCTCATCGGCCTCCTCAAGTTCCTGTCCCGATGGCGGCGAAGGCTTGTCAGGCGCCTCAAGGTCCTGTCCTGGCGGGGGCTCGTCGGCCGCCTCACGTCTCAATCCAGGCAGCGGCGAAGGCTTGTCGGCCGCCTCACATTCCCGATCCGGTGACAATGACACCATGGTGCCCTTATCGGCGGTGACAGGAATTTGTCAGTCTCGCATTCCTGTCTAGCCCGCGGCCACTTCCCACTCCTGCTTCGACGGCGACTGGCATGCGGCCGCCTCATGCTGCTGCTTTGACGGCGACCGCAACAGCTACCACCCCGCAGCCTCCTCACACCCCTGTCTCGACTGCTGCCGCCTCCCTCTCCTGCTTCAATGGTGACTGGTCGAGGGCCGTCTGAGGACCACACCACGGCTGCAATCAATTCCCTGCCGCCTCACGACCTAGCCTCGGTGGCGACTGGTACCCGGCTGCCTCACGATCTAGCCTCGGCGGCGACCAATCCACGGCCGCCTCACGACCATGTCCTGGGAGGTCTTTGTCCGGAACAGTCACATGGTCCCGTCTGGTTCCTGCTTTGCCGTTGGGTTCCTCCTCGAGGATGTCCATGGGGGCCCTGGTGCTTGGCGTCCGGGCAAAGCTCCTGACTTGCCCGGCCGGACACCACGATTTTGGTGGCCTGGACGAGAGTGGGGTTGGGGGGGGCCCTCACCCGGACCCCCTTTCACCCGCCTCTGGACATGTTTTTTTGTGTGTGTGTCTCTTTAGTCTAAGCGTCTCGCGGATCCACACCTTAAAGGTGGGGTTCTGTCATGAGCCAGGCTGGACCACGGCCAAGAGGGGCGTGGTCACTGCCCTGGCCGGTGACACCTGTCACTTCTCACAGCTCTTTCACATTGGGAGTGTAATTTGATGGTGTATTTAAAGGTCAAGTGCCATCCCTATAAACATTCTAAAATAGATATTGTAATGAAAAATACATATAAAATTATTCACTAAAAGGTCTATATAAAAAAATATATATGAGCGGAGAGCGCATCATCCATGCGCAAAGTTGCAAAAGTGTCATTCTACGACATCCAAGTGGTTGCCATATTGCTGCATCCCCTTTCCGTGACGTCACCCGGACATTCGCCAATGAAAACATGTGGTGGACCCTACTATGGGAGACGAACACGCCCCTTCTGACACAGAAGCTATTTTCTAACAAGAGAACATCACACAACTGAGTCAAGTTACTGGGGCAATATTACCCTATTGTTTCGAGCCATATTCAGATGATATGCAATTGCGGCCAAACCGCCTCCCCATCCGATACATTTCCGCGGCGGGGATAAGCCATCACGGCTCGTTGCAGTCGGCCGGTGTGGCTTATCACGGAGCCGAGCCGGGCTGCTTTATGGCATTGTTCATAGCCACAGTCTGCGATGAACAACACCATCGAGCCGGGGCGCTTTACGGCGTTGTCGCATGTGACTGAGTGCGGCATTGTCCGTGGAGTTCTTCTTTGCTGGGAAGGCGACGCAGCAGCCTTCGCCAGTGAGCCCGACGCCGTCCGACGCACACATCGACACATTTAGCACGTCTGTCATACGTACGCGGATCTTTTGTTACGTTATGAGAAACTATTATTTTTTTTAGTAGCTGTGTACACACCTACCTGTCATTTGGAACCCATGAAGCTCTCGTCATCTGCACCCATGCAATCCATTTTTCACGACGAACAGGGTCTCTTGCAAACTTATGAAGTGTAAATCCATCTTCCCGAGTGTTCAAGCAATCTCCAGCAATGCAACGAGCCGGCATTTTGGCTAACACGAAGAAACAACAAGCTACCTTCCCCAAGGTAAAACTAATAGTCCACTTGGGGCGCTTCGGTCCTTTACGTCACTTCCTGCTTCTTCTCGAAAACAAATCCATCGAGAGGATTTTCATGGCATAAGCTACAAAAAACCATATGCGTCAAAATCATGTTTTGTAGTGAAAAAACACATGGGCCCATATTGGCTGCCGTTTTTTCATTAATAACATACTAAAAATCATCAATTCCATGACAGTGGCCCTTGAAGTTGGAGTTTTGGTCACTGGCATTCGCCAATTTGTTGTGCCCTGAGTTAGTGAGTTCCACTGTTACCATGTGCTGAAACTCCTCCTGCAATAAAACCCACTGGACATAATGACGTTGTCTCGGAGCCATGCATTTGGGTCCTCCCCTGCACCGATGGCACATGACATATTAACAGAGTTACACCTACACTGATGAAATATAACTGTTACAGAGGAGTAGAGAACTCACTTCGTTCTTGGTCACGTAGAAATACAAGTAGTGTGTTTTATCCAATGTTGTGTATTATCAAACCTATTTTTTAACCTATTTGGGAAATTGATGCAGAAATACCCCCCTCCCCCAGTCCACCCATCACTTCCTACTTGTGTATATCAGCAGTCATTACTTTTAATGTACTTTTTTTTTTTCTACACATAGTGTATGCAGTTCTTTTGTTTCCCAAATGACCAAGAGCTCATTTGAAAATAAAAGCTATGGCCCGGAAACATTTTGTTTTTAAAAGTATATTGCTCTTCTTTCTCCGTAGAATTAATTTAATAGCAATTTAGAGATACATCAAGCTTTTTTTTTTTACAAAGACACAGATGGGCACTGCAGGGAAGCATTCCAACACTGAGGAAGAGATCACACCAGAACACGTGTGACATAAAAACTTGACTGTAGGCTCTCCCAATAACTGAAAATATCTTTTAGTGAGAGTGTTGTTAGGCAATGAGAAAGACTTAGTCTTAGCACTTCATCTGGAAAAATTATTGCCATCAGTAACTCAGTATCCAGCTTAATGAGAACCTGCAGTGCAGAGCCCGGCTAAGGCTGCTCATTTGTTTGGCTACTCATATCCATAAACAGCAATAATGGGAATTCTTGGAGTTCCATGAACAAGCGAGATTGCTGGGGGTTTGAGGATCCACCATTGAGGTATTTATAATACAAACTCAATGTGCTCACTATTCTTATAAGAAAATTAAATAGATGCAGATAGCTGCAAAAATAAAAATACACACAGCCTCATTCTTTTCATCCTCTCATTTTCTCTTGTGAGTCGTCTTTTTTTGTCTCTCTCTTGTCAGACTGGTGACGAAGGACAGTATACTATGCATGGGTATGAAAAAGATTCAATGTGGCATTTGAAGCTTGAATGTACTATAATTAGTTGAAAATATTTCAATGGAAATAAAAGAAGAAATAATAGTACGAAACTGGAAATGTCCCGATTTGATCAACAAAAAGACATTGTGTAACATTTTCAGTTGTTTAGTGCCCAAAATTGAAGTCTGCATGTAGATACTGTATGTGTTATCATTGGTGTAACATAAGGGTGGCCAACCAGTGGCTCTCGAGCCGCATGTGGCTCTTTGTCTCCTTTTTGTGGCTCTCGTGAAGGCACAAAAGCATATTGAAGTTCAGGGTTTGTGTTTTTTTATGTATGCACGCGCGCTTTGCTTGAGTTCATTACAGTAGTTGCAAACACGCTTTGCTTGCATTTATTACTGTATTTGCATGCACGATTTGCTTGAGTTTATTACGGCTGTTGCGGGTATTGTGACAACAAGCTCAGTGTCTGTACGTGTTGAATTGTGAGTGAGACGGGTCTACACAGGTGTATCCAGCAGGTGGGTGGGATGGATAAATAAGTGCAACAACTACTGGGGAAGAGTCACTATATTGTTCAGCTCAACTGTGCAACAAGAGACGCTGAGGAGGACGACCTCGGCCCTGGAGAAGATGTCTCCTCTGCATCTCTCGACCATGGTAATGTGAACACAGCAGGAACTGTTAATACAGTGTTTTCGCAAATATGCCACGGGCATTGAAAATAGCTCGAAGTTTGCCAGTCAGAGTATGATTTTGAGAAAATAATTAGTCAGTTCTCTCTCAAAATGGAAGGCAAAAATGTACAGTTAAATGAAAATATGTGGTTGAACAAAGGACATTTTTACAAGAGGGGGAGAGCTCGTATTTTTTTGTTGAGCGCAACGGCCAGCCACGCTTCCTTTTATGACAGACGTCTATCATGCATTTCATATCGTCAACTCTTCATTTGAGCTCACTCCATGCTAAGATCCACCTGGAATTTACAAAAGGGACTGAACTTCACAGTCAGAAGTTGGTGACTTTGAAAAATAAGACAGAAAAGCAGATGCAGTTTAAAAAAAAAAAGTAATCAACCATCCTGTCATGCTCCAGCCCGAGCTGTGCGGGTGCCCACGTGGTCGCGCTAATTGGGAGGCACACGCCTACACCTCATGCGGGCTGATTGGCCCCGGTGTATATAGGACCATGGGGACCAGATCGTTGAGGTTCATGTCCTGTTCCAGCACTCCCGTATCCCTGATCCTCAACCCGTGTGTACCGACCTTCGCCTGTTCTCCGACCGACCCCGTAAGCCTGACTCCCTTGATACTCCTCTCTGCTTTGATCGTTCTCGAGTGTAACGACTCCTGCCTTCCCGCTGACCTGCTCTCTACTCCCGACGTCCCAACTACCGCTGCTGCACCTGATTGCCTGCCCGATCCCCGACCTTGGAACAATAAACGTTTTTCCCAAACTACCTTGTGTCTCCCGTGTACTCCTGCATTTGGGTCCTACCTCCGTTTCGACTAACGCTTGTATCGTGCCAACTTTCTTTGAACATTGCAAGAGCTAAAAAGCCATACAATGAAGGGGATGTTTTTTAATGCCTCTGTAATGTCACTGAAATCTTGTGCCCTGAAACAATTGCTATCAGACCTTCAATTGTCCTGCCACACTGTTGAAGAGAGAATATCGGACATTAACATGGCTACTGATTCACAGTTGCACTCAGACCTTCAATCATGTGAATACTTTAGTGTTGCATTAGAGGAGAATTGTCTGTGTGAGAGAGCACACAATTTTATTTTTTCAAAATTACTGACGTTGTTTTGGAACTCTGTAGGAGTGGATTTTTCTTGTTGTCATGTTGGTGATATTTACAATATATTTGGCTGCACAAAGATATGTGTGTGAGGAGGGGATGATGTTCATGTGTATGATGTTGCTCATTGCCATAACACAGTAAAAAAATGTGGCTCTTGATCTCTGACTGGTTGGCCAACCCTGTAATACGACCTTTGCCACTAATCTGACACATGCTCATAAGTGTTACACATTTCTTCATATAAATAAGCATGGTGAGCCATTAGGGCAGGGGTGTCAAACTCATTTTTCTCGCGGGCCACATTGCTGCTCCGTTTTCCCTCAGAGGTCCATTATGACTGCGGAACAAAAATATTTAATTATCTCATCATATTTACATCATCAATTTATGAACTAGTTTTGGAATCAGAAATCAAGGGTAATGTGTTTTTCAACTATACACGTTTGGTGACACAAAAATGCTTGCAAGATCTCAACTTTATCATTGATGACATATGGCAATCTGAAATTTTGGTACAGATTTTTACAAGAATCATGGAAATTCACACACTAGATTTGGCTTGACGGGCCACATAACATGTGGCGGGCCGGATCTGGCCCCTTGCCTTGAATTTGACACCTGTGCAGTAGGGGAACACCATGACAGTCAGCCATCTTGAAAGAACAGTCAGCATCAAGGAATAATAAGGGAATAACGATGTTGTTAGATTGAAACATATGCCGGCAAATCTCCACCAATGCAGCAGCAGCATGGAGGATCACGGATGTGCACTGGAGGCAGTTAGGGCATCAACAAGAAACCTTTGTCTCTAATATGTAAAAGCTTGGAAACATGTGGCCACTCCGCATTGCATCTCCATTTTGGGTGCTGTACTAGGTTATTGTTTGCAACTAAAAGTGTACTCAGTCAGTGTTGCCTCACAGTTATCTTCCTATTTTGTCTTTCAAATTGAAGTACGGTGAGATGATGTAGTGTTACATTGGAGCAGCACCTCTTCACATCATTACAAAGGGGGAAAATGGACAGTGTTGTTTGACAAAAGACTGTGTTTATGTGCTATATTTTAAAAGTGCCACTGACACCTAAAACATGAAATTTAGTATGTTGTTAACAAAAATAAATCAGCCAGAATGGAATCCTCCGTTTGATCACAGCACGTTAGAATGTTGCCGTATATCGATTTTTTCATCTCCTGCCATGAAAATTCTGTCGACTGCTTTGAGTTGGGCAGCACAGTAGATCAGCTGGAAAGCGTTGGCCTTACAGTTCTGCGGTCCTGGGTTCAATCCCAGACCTGCCTGCATGGAGTTTATTCTTCCCGTGCCTGCATGGGTTTTCTCTGGGCACTCCGTTTTCCTCACACATCCCAAAAACATGCAACATTAATTGGACAATCTAAATTTCCCCGAGGTGGGATTGTGAGTGCGGCTGTTTGTCTCTATGTGCCCTGCGATTGGCTGGCAACCTCGCCTCCTGCCTGTTGACAGCTTGGACAGGCTCCAGCACTCCCCCCGACCCATCTGATGATAAGTGGCCAAGAAAATGGATGGATGGATGGATGGATGGATGGATGTTTTGATTTGAAGAAGAAGCCGGACGTGTTGCGTGTCTTTACTTCTTGTACCGGCGAGAAATAAGCTATTTTTTTTCTGGAGGATGGATTCGCACGTTTCCAAAACACCGGATTCATTGTGAAAAATTACACAGGTGCAAAGGATAAGAGCTTTGTGGCTTCCAAATGACAGGTAGGTGTGTATAGAGCTATAAAAAAAATTGTTTGGGGGACTAATTTGTCCCACAGTTAATAGCATATGTTACCGGTGAATTTAGAATAAATCCCGTTGGTCAAACCAGCAAAATATAACAAAGCACTTGTATTGCGTTTAAGACAATTTAATCACACACAATACAATACAACACAAGACAAAACAATAACAAAATGGAAATACAAAGACAGTTTAGTAGCGGGTAACATGAGCTAACCAGCCAAATGACGTATAGTCACCATAGTCGAATCCAACGTTCCAAATCGACAAACGTTATTTCCAACAAATATTCCGGAAATTTAAAAAAGACAGAAGGCAGGGTGGCATCCGTGTACATGTGTACTTGTCCGAAAGCAGCAGTATTAATAAAAAGCTACATCGACAGATATCCTCATCCTTATGGGAACATTCTAGAAATACGTGTCCAATGACGTCATCGAGTCCTTCTCTCAGAACCTAACAAAGATCACGTCATAATAACTTAATAAAGTACAGATCGTAATATATAGTAAGTCAGGGGTGCTCAATGTGTCGATGTGCGCTAGCCGCCGTTTCCCCCGACATGAAAGTGGGTCAGGCGTTGGGCGGGCAGGCACGTGCAGTCGCGCCAGAGACGGGGAGGAGAATGGAGCTCCTCCCCCCCACCAGCCACCAGTGTCTAGGGCACCCCTGACGTATTTACTTCACCACATGGGTCCTCCTGAGTACACTACATATACAAGACTTGTAAAAGGGTTAGGAAATCGAACAATTATGGGCCAGTCATTTTGAATATTTCATCAGGTCTCTTGTCCTCCTCATTGTCCGATGTGGAGTCTGGTGCTAGTGATACATATCTAAATATGACACGAAACGATAGGGTAAAATGGCCCTGGTCGCTTCACTCACTTCTGAGGAGTTCTCTTCCTCAAATAGACCTTCAGTCTCACAAGGGGTGTCAGAAAAATCTGAAAACCACTCTTGTTCATCTTCTATTGCAATTGACGCAGTGTGATGCCACTGCATGACGTCATAGACAATATGACCGCCACTGGGATGTCAAGTCATACTTTTGCAACTTTGTGCTTTTATAAAACGCTCTCAACACACTTTCAAATTCGTATTGTCATCAAAGTGATTAATATTATATGTAGTTTTGATAACAATACCTATTTTAAAATGTATAATTTGGTGTCAGTGGCATTTTAAGGAGGAATAACTCACATCCGTTAGTCATCGGTAGTGCATAGTTAGAACTCCTTTATTTTATTTTCCACATGTAGATTTCAGACCCTTTGATGTGTTTTGGGCATTTCATATAGTGTTATTACATAAAACGTCAAAGCAATTTGTATGGAGCAGTACGAATCGTCCGGTACGGACGACGGAGGTACAACCAAATTCACCTCTGTCGCCGGAACACTCGGAGCTGGGACATGCTGAACTCATCAAGGAAGAACGTTATGTTGTCAGCCTATGATTGTCTTCAGGTCAGATCTTGAACAACAACAACTTCCTCCCATTTCACGATGTTTTATTGGATTAGCAGATGGACAGTCACTGTCAATGTTTTTTTTTTTTTTTTTTTTTTTGCTGACATAGCAAATCTTTCCAGCCCTGTGGGGGCACAAACCAGTGCAATCTGTAGGCCGGTCCCAAGCCCGGATAAATGCAGAGGGTTGCGTCAGGAAGGGCATCCAGCGTAAAAACTGTGCCAAACAAATATGAGCGTTCATCTAAAGAATCCCATACCGGATCGGTCGTGGCCCGGGTTAACAAAGCCCACCCCCGGCACTGGTAACCTTCAGGGCGTCGTTGGAAATTCAGCTACTGTGGGTCGAAGACAAAGAAGAGGAGGAAACCGGATACATCGTCAGAAGAAAAACAGAGCCTACAACTGAGTGTAGGAACTTTGAATGTTGGGACTATGACAGGAAAAGATCAGGAGTTGGTTGACATGATGATTAGGAGAAAGGTTGATATTCTGTGCATCCAAGAGAGCAGGTGGAAAGGTAGTAAGGCTAGAAGTTTAAGAGGAGGGTTTAAATTATTCTACCACGGTTTAGATGGGAAGAGAAATGGAGTACGGGTTATTTTAAAGGAAGAGCTGGCTAAGAATGTCTTGGCGGTAAAAAGAGTATCAGATCGAGTGATGAGACTAAAATTTGAAATTGAGGGTGTTATGTATAATGTGGTTCGCGGCTATGCCCCACAGGTAGGATGTGACCTAGAGTTGAAAGAGAAATTCTGGAAGGAACTAAATGAAGTAGTTCTGAGCATCCCAGACAGCGAGAGAGTTGTGATTGGTGCAGATTGTAATGGACATATTGGTGAAGGAAACAGCGGCGATGAAGAAGTGATGGGTAAGTACGGCATCCAGGAAAGGAACTTTGAGGGACAGATGGTGATGGACTTTGCAAAAAGGATGGAGATGGCTATAGTGAAATCTTATTTCCAGAAGAGGGAGGAACATATAATGACCTACAAGAGCGGAGGTAGAAGCACGCAGGTGGATTATATTTTGTGCAGACGATGTAATCTGAAGGAGATTACTGTCTGTAAAGTAGTGGTAGGGGAGAGTGTAGCTCAACAGCATAGGATGGTGGTGTGTAGGATGACTCTGGTGGTGGGAAGGAAGATTAAGAAGACAAAGGTAGAGCAGAGAACCATGTGGTGGAAGCTGAGAAAGGAAGAATGTTGTGCGGCCTTTCAGAAAGAGGTGAGACAGGCTCTCAATGGACAGCAGAAGCTCCCAGAAGACTGGACTACGACAGCCAAGGTAATCAGAGAGACAGGGAGGAGAGTACTTGGTGTGTCTTCTGGTAGAAAAGGGGAGAAGGAGACTTGGTGGTGGAACCCCAAAATACAGGAAGTTATATAAGGAAAGAGATTCTCCCTGAGAAGGGTTGCGTCAGGAAGGGCATCCGGCGTAAAAATTGTGCCAAACATATGTTTGGCACAATTTTTATATATATGCGTTCATCTGAGATGATACGCTGTGGCGACGCCGAAAGGGACAAGCCGAAAGGAAAACAACAACATATAAGGAAAGAGATTACTGAAGAAGTGGGACACTGAGAGGACTGAGGAGGGGCAAAAGGAGTACATTGAGATGCGACGTAGGGCAAAGGTAGAGGTGGCAAAGGCTAAACAAGAGGCATATGAAGACATGTACACCAGGTTGGACACGAAAGAAGGAGAAAGGGATCTCTACAGGTTGGCCAGACAGAGGGATAGAGATGGGAAGGATGTGCAGCAGGTAAGGGAGCTCATTAGAGGGACAGCCAAAGTTGGATGTTTTGGAGACAGTATTCAAGAGAGCAGACTTCGATGGTTTGGACATGTTCAGAGGCGAGAGAGTGAGTATTGGTGGAAGGGTGCTGAGGATGGAGCTGCCAGGCAAAAAAGCGAGAGGAAGACCAAAGAGAAGGTTAATGGATGTGGTGAGGGAAGACATGCGGGCAGTTGGGGTTAGAGAGGAAGATGCAGAAGATAGGCTAAGATGACAAAAGATCACACGCTGTGGCGACCCCTAACGGGACAAGCCGAAGGGAAAAGAAGTAAATAAAAAAGCAAGAAAATAAATAATATAAATAAAAAAGAAATAAATCTAGGCGGACTCCTCCGGACCATACCTCTCCCAGTCAATAAGTACTAGTAACCCCTCCCCCTGGGCCTCATGTCAAGGATGCGTGAAAAAAAATGCAGTGTAAAAGGGCAGTTTCATATATTCCCACTTTCGAGAGAGAGAACTTGCACACTGTACCTGAAAACACTGGGAGGACTCAGGTTTCCTGAGTCCAAGTGTCTGGCCAACCAAAAATCCCTCTGAGTGTCTCTCATTCAAATGAGACGACAACACTACAGGAAAAGGGGAATGTGCCGCGAGCCAACTCACAGTGTCTGGGAGCACTTGTATTGATTGACACTGACCTTGGCAGCCATTTCACAGGAACTCTATTGCAAAGAAATGGCTTTCAGAGAGAATTTCCCTTGAGTGGAGACCCCTCCAATGTGGTTGGTGCACTGAGGAAAGACATTTGAGGGCAATCATTGCTTTCCAGTGAAACTAGTCAATACAGAATCAGAAATAAATTGTGCTTGCATATTGTGCTATGGTATACACAAAAGCCTGTTGACATTATTTATTTATAGGGTTATTGTTTTGTCTTTTTCTTTTATGTAGCAAAGGTTATGCTTCCAAATAGCCATAGAATTCTTTTTTGGGGGGGACTGGGCAACAGACACATATGCTCTCTATTCCTATGATGTTTAAAATCTCAATGTAGTCAATCAATCATGACATTTTTTTTTCTTCAAATAGATAATCAATACATTTACAAATCTACGTATTACACATATTTTCAAGTGATTCAGGCCTTTCATAAACCAAAAGGAATTGTTCAATGTTCAGCAAATAATATTTATCATTTTAATTGTAGTGTATCTGCCATCTGATTTTTAATAATTAAAATAATTTCACTCTCTTCTTTTTTTTTTGGATTGTTATCTCTGGGGAGTACCATTTGCACTTGAGTGACTTCTGTGGTCCAAGGCTTTCTTCAAGACAGTAACCACCTACCTGCCAATAACTGTGACCAGATCTGAGACCAGTTTGCGCCCATAACGAGTTCTCCCCTATTACCAAGTCTCACGGGCATCACTATATCTTATGCATAGGGGGAGACTAAGCCCTCAAGAAATGCACAGGATGTGAGCAAATGTAGCGAGGGAGCACAACATTTCACAAACAGCTAATGATGACTCAGAAATTGCTTTTTAACATTTTTGGACACATTTTAAAATACAATAATTGGTAAAACGTCAATGTCACTGTTAGATTTGTTGTACTACAGTGGCTGAAATAAGTATTTAACAGTCACCATTTTTCTGACTAGATATACTTCCAAAGGAGCTACTGGCCTGAAAATTTCATCAGATGTTAGGATCAACACCAGTATTTCATACAAAAAAGTAGACCAAATAAGATCCAAAATTAGGTTGTGCGTAACAATTACATAGGGGAAAAAATATTGAAAACGCCAACTGATAATTATTTAATACTTTGTACGAAAGCCTTTGTTTGGAATTCCTCCTCCAAACGTGATGTGCATTATGCTATCCATAAGTTGCAGTTTTGTTCTGATCCCAGCTGCGAACCTCTCCATTGAGAGTTTGCGCTCACGGCTTGATGAAGCCAATAGAACCACATCATCTGCAAAAAGTAAACCGAAACCCCTCTACACCTCGGCTGCGCCTAGAGATTCTGTCCATAAAACCTATGAACAGAATCGGTGACAAAGGTCAGTCTCGTAGGAGTCTAACTCTCACCGCAAACGAGTCTGACTTACTGCCGGCAATGTGGACTAAACTCTGGCACTGGTCGAAGAGGGACCGAACAGCCAATATCAGGTGGTTTGGTACCCCATACACCGGAAGAACCCTGACAGGACTCCCCGAGGGACATGGTTGAACGCCTCCACCAAGTCCACAAAACACATGTAGACTGGTCGGGTAAACTCCCTCGCACGTTTGAGGATCCTGCCGGGGATGTAGAGCTGGTCCACTATTCCACGGCCAGGACAAAAAACACATTGTTCCTCCTGAATCTGAGATTCGACAGAAACGTGTGTTTTTAAAATGTTCCCCATTGAGAGGAGCCAGATTGGGATGTCTCCTGGACACCTTGCTGATGAGGTGTTCCGGGCACTTTGCACTGGGAGGACACCCCGAGGACAACAAAGGACACGTTGGAGGGTCTACGTCTCTCAGCAGAACTGTGAGGCTGATGCTCTTAACCAGTCGGCCATGGAGCCACCAACATTAACCTTAGATGGGTAAATGTTATATATCAGGGGAAAAAAAATCAGCTCAATACATTATTGGAGACAGTACTTCACACAAAACAATGGCCGGCAACGCGGTGGATCAGCTGGAAAGCGTTGGCCTGACAGTTCTGATGTCCTCGGTTCAATCCCGGACCCGCCTGTGTGGAGTTTGCATGTTCTCCCCGTGCCTGTGTAGGTTTTGGATGGATGGACGGATGGAAAACAATTGGCCAATGAAATGTTTTACTTTGGCAGGACAGCAATACTAGTTTGTTCACTTGCACAACTACAAGTCGAGGCGGTACGATGGATCAGCTATAAAGCGCTGGCCTCACAGTTCTAGGTCCCGGATTCGATCCTGGCCCCGGCTGTGTGGAGTTTGCATGTAATCCCCGTACCTGTGTGGATTTTCTCCAGGCACTCCGGTTTCCTCCCACATCCCAAAAACATGCAACATTAATTGGACACTAAATTGCCCCTAGGTATGATTCTGAGTGCGACTGTTGTCTGTCTCCATGTGCCTTGTGATTGCTTGGCAACCAGTTCAGGGTATACCCTGCCTCCTTTGTGATGACATCTGGGATATGCTCAAGCACTCCAGCAACCTTCGTGAAGATAAGCAGCTCACAAAATTGTTGGATGATTTGCTTTCAGCTACTACCATCATATGACATATGACTCAACATTAGGTAAAAAAAAAAGAATAAATCCAATGTAAAGAAGAAACGGGGAAAAAAATCCAAACAGGGAAGTTGCATGTTCGTGAGCCTCACTTATTCATGTTCCAGCCCTGCTCACCATAACCAACAGGAGTAAGTCAAAGGAAAATAAACGTTAACAGTGAATGCTGAGTCATGATTGTCCAACTTTTTGAAATGAGTGAGCTGATGAATGAAAGAATGCCATTTATTGTCATTATACAAATGTACAATTAAACATAAAGTAAATTGGAGAGACTCTCCTGAGATACTGCATACATAAAATCAATATAAAAATAAGAATACAAATAAATAAAAATACATGTGTAAAACAAAGTGCATAAAAAGAATTGTTTAAGATGATGGAATCAGTGTGCCTTTGCATTAATAGTGCAGCTAGGTGAAAGAGGAGAGTTCAGGGTGGCAATGGTTCGTGGGAAAAAAAAAATGTTCCTTAGTCAATTGGTCCTTACATACAGTATGTATTGCCTTCCAGAGGGCATACAGTTGATAACCAGTGTGTGTGGTGAGCTTGATAATCATCTGAGCTCTGCTGGGGCACCAAGAGGAATAAATGTCTGCCATGGAGGGGAGAGGGCAGCCAACAATCTTGTATGCTGTATTAATTGTCCTATAAAGCCTTGCTGTTTGTCTCAGTGCAGCTTCCGTACCAAATGGAGACACAGTAGGACAGCAGGCTCTCAATTGGATGAGCGGTAGAAGGCCAGCCGCAACCTTGTGTCCAGGTAATTCTTCCTGAGGATCTCAGGAAGTGGAGATGCTGTTGAACCTTCTTCATGTACATTTGTTTCCCCAACAGACTAATCAAAATGCATTTTCTAATGGGTTTATAACATTTTTCAGCTAAGTATAACTATATGCTGATGATTGGAACCATACATTGCCCTGACATTAGTAAACATTTGGCAATCCACATATCTAGCAGATATAGCTACAGTGGAAAGAATGGGCTTGGTCCGTAACTGTTGAATCTATGATGCACAGCGATGGTGCAAAACCATAAAAATGTAAAGAAATCACGATTGGCACACTATTTAGATTTTCTTTTTTAAAAAGTGTATTTTTCTTGTTAATTTTGTAATTTACACATTAATAATATCAATCCATTCATCCATTTTCTTAGCCACTTATCCTCACAAGAGTCACGGGAGTACTGGATCCTATCCCAACTACAGTGAAGTAAATAAGTATTTGAACACCCTGCTATATTGTAAGTTCTCCCACTTAGAAATCATGGAGGGGTCTGAAATCTTCATCGTATGTGCATGTCCATTGTGAGAGACATAATCTAAAAAGAAAAATCCAGAAATCACAATGTATGATTTTTTAAGGATTTATTTGTGTGATACAGGTGCAAATAAGTATTTGAAAACGTGTCTATCAGCTAGAATTTGGACCCACAAAGACTTCTTAGTCCGCCTTTAAAAGTCCACCTCCAATCCATGAACGGTGGTACCTCTGTTTTTGAGGGTACAAATCGGTTTTCGAACGAAAATGTTGAGATTTTTTTTGTTTCCGTTTTCAAACCAAAATCGGCACTCGAACGCCCTGACCAGCTGACCCACGATGATTTGTTATTGGGAATTCGAATGCACCCCCGAAAAAAAAACGGAAAAGCCGTAACACGCACCAGTTGACGCACACACGAACCTCTTTGTGCATAACGCAGCCTCTGCACGTGGACATGTCCCGTTAGTGACTTTTTTTTCTTCCTAATGAGTAATATTAACCCCCAGTCGTGGCTCCAAAGAAGGCAAGTAGAACTGGTGGTGCTGATAAAAGGAAAGTGGTGCGTGAAACTGTTGACTTTAAGAAAGATTTGATAGCCAAATATGAATCTGGTGTGCATGTTTCTGAGCTATCGAGGGAGTACGGTGTGGCAAAATCGACAATCAGCACCATTCTGAAACACAAGGGTGCCCTCAAAGCAAGTGATGTTCCTAAAGGAGCAACCATGTTGAGCAAGCAGAGCCCACAGATCTTCAAGGAAGTCGAAAAGTTGCTTCTTATTTATATAAACGAGCAGCAGTTAGCTGGGGATAGTGTTGGCGAGAAAGGGATTTGCGCCAAAGCTAGAAATCTGTATACAGATTTAAAACACGACGCCCTTGATTCAGCCCATGGTCCACCAAGTCATCCCCAATTTCAAGAAATTGAAGACAAAATTTTTTGTTCCAAAGATGCTTCGAGGTGACGAGTGACACTCAGCTAACCCTTCATGATTTTTGGAAAAATAATTTCATTTACCACTGCATCACCATCGTCAGCAAAGGTTAGAGTCAAGTGACATATTGGACCATCAACTCTGCATGGAAGAAATTGTGGCATGAATGTGTTACTGAGTGCGCCTTTGAAGGTCTTGCAGCTGTTGCAGAGCCTTCAACAGCTGCTGGTGGCGACATGGGGTCTCCACAGGATTGTCAACTCATCCATGAAATCATGACAATGGGCCAAAATCTCAGTTTGGAGATGGACACCGATGATGTTGAGGACCTGCTGGAGGAGGATCATGTCGAGCTCACAACTAAAGAACCTTCATGAGGAGCAGAAGACGACGTTGGAGGAGGAGATATCCTCAGATGACGCTAAAGGCAGGGAGGATGTCTCAAGTGCCGATATAAAAGCTATCTGCGCCGCCAAATGGAACATCTATAATTTTGTCGAACTCCATCACCCTAATAAAGCAGAATGTTGCAGAGCACTACAAAATTTTAATGATGTGATGAGCCACTTCAGAAAACTGCTCAAAAGTTGGCAGAAACAGGTGACATTAGATTCATTCTTTGTATAAAAAAAAGGGGGCAAGTCACCCCCGCCAGACATTTGAAACAGTTGATTGTTTTGCATTGCTTTTTTTCTTTTGTTCCATTAACCCTACCTCTAGTTTCAATTTAAATTTTTGTACATGTTACTGTCTGTGCAAATAAAAAAACAAATTGTCTTTGTTTTTTCCCCTTCATTATTGCTTGATTAAAGTTATTCTGCACTTTTGTTAATAAAAAAAAAGGCTTACAAGGCTGGGGGGCGAGTCGCTACAGATACGGCAATGCATTCCCAGCCTTGCATACTCTACTACTAAAGCACACATTTTAAGCAAAAAATAAGTACATTTCTTAAATTATTTAATTACATAAAGTATTTAAACTATACATGTATTTCTACCATGCAGTTTATTATCAGGAAAATATATATAAAAAAAACTACTTTTTAGACTTGGAACACATTATTTCATTATTCCATTAATTGTAATGGGAAAACGCACTTCGGATTTTGAACATTTCACTTCTCAACCAGCCTTCTGCAACGGATTGTGGTCGAGAACCAAGGCACTACTGTATTATCCTGAATCAGATGCACTCGTGTGAAGTCGTTGACTGCATAAAGACACCTGTCCACCCCATACAATCAGTAAGACTCAAACTTGTAACATGGCCAAGAACAAAGAGCTGTCAAAAGACACCAGAGACAAAATTGTACAACTCCACACGGCTGGAAAGGGCGACGGATAAATTGCCAAGCAACCTGGTGAAAAAAGGTCCACTGTTCGAGCAATCATTAGATCTCAATCGGAGTGGATCCCCATGCAAGATATCACCGCGTGGGGTCTCAATGATTCTTAGAAAGGTGAGGAATCAGCTCAGGACTACATGACAGGACTTGGTCAATGACCTGAAAAGAGCTGGGACCACCATTTCCAAGGTGACTGTTGGTAATACACTAAGACGTCATGGTTTGAAATCATGTATGGCAGGAAGGTTCCCCTTCTTAAACCAGCACATGTCAAGGCCAGTCTCAAGTTTGCCAATGTCCATTCGGATGATACAGAGGAGTCATGGCAGAAATTTTTGTGGTCAGATGAGACCAAAATGGAACTTTTTGGTCATAATTCCACTCACCGTGATTGGAGGAAGATGAATGATGAGTTCCATCCCAAGAACACCATCCCTACTGTGAAGCATGGGGGTGGTAACCTCATCCTTTTGGGGGTGCCTTTCTGCGCACGGGACAGGACGACTGTACTGTATTAAGGAGAGGATGACCGCAGCCATGTATTGTGAGATTTTGGGGAACAACCTCAGTCAGAGCATTTAAAATGGGTCGTTGCTGGGTCTTTCAACATGACAATGACCCAAAGCACACAGCCAGGAAAACTAAGGAGTGGCTCCGTAAGACGCATATCAAGGTTCTGGCATGGCCTAGCCAGTCTCCAGACCTAAACCCAATAGAAAATCTTTGGAGGAAGCTGAAACTCTGTGTTTCTCAGCAACAGCCCAGAAACCTGTCTGATCTAGAGATGATCTGTGTGGAGGAGTGGGCCAAAATCCCTCCTCCAGTGTGTGCAAACCAGGTGAACAACTGCAGGAAACGTTTGACCCCTGTAATTGCAAACAAAGGCTACTGTACCAAATATTAACATCGGCTTTCTCATGTGTTCAAATACTCATTTGCACCTGTATCACACAAATAAATCATGAAAAAAAATCAAATTGCGATTTCTGGGTTTTTCTTTTTAGATAATGTCTCTCATAGTGAACATGAACCTACGATGAAAATTTCAGACCCCTACATGATTTCTAAGTAGGAGAACTTGCAATATAGCAGGGTGTTCAAATAATTATTTTCTTCACTGTATCAGGAGGCAGGGTACACCCTGAACTAGTTGCCAGCCAATCGCAGGGAACATAGAGACAGACAAAAATTGAATTCGCAATCACATCTTGAGCCGATTTTGAGTCCAATTAATGCATGCTTTTGGGATGTGGGAGGAAACCAGAGTGCCTGAAGAAAACCCACCCAGGCACAGGGAGAACATGCAAACTCCACACAGGCAGGACTGGGATTTGAACCCCGGTACTCAGAACTGTGAGGCCAATGCTTTACAGCTGGTCCACTGTGTACCTGCACCTCATTGGCACTAATTATGCCAGGTAGTCTCATGTGTTGTGTTACTAGATGAATGCAACCCTATGTAGCCAAAAGCCAGTGCAATCTGTAGGCCAGTCCCAAACCCAAATAAATGCAGAGGGTTCCGTCAGGAAGGGCATCCCGCGTAAAACTGTGCCAAAAAAATATGAGCGTTCATCTAAACCAGGGGTGCTCAATGCGTGGATTGCGATTGGCCAGTCAATCGCAACGGCGTGCCGAGAAAAAATAAGAAGTCATCAGCTGTATTTTTTTTTCACTTTCACCGCGCATGTGCAAACGACGACAGTACAAGAAAACACGCTGTCAGTGAGTTCCCCCTATTTTAAGCTCTCGGTTAAGGAATCTTGATAAACATGAGTATGGAAGCTAAAGTAAAGAAGACAAAACTTTCATAGGGAATGTGAGGCTGACTTTTTTTTTTTTTCACAATGTCATTTTCAAAGTGCGTTTGTCTAATCTGCCAGAGTAGTGAAATGTGGAACGGCTTCTTCGAACTGTTTATGGTAAATATGGCATCAACGTTCCACCGAAAAGCAAGCTGAGAGTGAGAAAAGTGAACTAATTAAAATCCCAACTGGCCACTTAGCAGTCCCTTTTCACACAATATAGTTCAACAGCGAAAGTCGCCACCATTGTTTCCAGATTCGTCAGATCACACATAATAGGCTGAGCTGACTTGTTGTTCCGATCTTTTAAAAATAACGCGGGAATATTATCTTCAATAAAATCTCTGCAGCTGTAAAGGAGTACAGTTACACGGCGCTGAGAAGCCATGGCTGATGTGTGAAGGACATCAGAGATTGTGTTTCTCACTGCAGTTGGACTAATCCACTCATGTGAGTGACACAGCCCAGATGTGCATTTTCATTCGTATGGTGTTTGGTGATCATCAACGTAAACTCAGAACAAATTTTTACGTTAATTATGTGCAATATTGGCTCATGGGGTTATGCAAGGCACACAAACATACACTTAGACATAAAGAATCCTCATACTTTAAAATAAATAGTTTTACATTTTTGTAGTGGGTAGATCTTTGAAACTTGGTCATTTAAAAAAAAAAAAAAAAGCACCCCCGTCGATCGTGAGAGGCTGGATGCTTGATAAGTAGATCTTGGGCTAAAAAAAGTCTGGGCACCCCTGATCTAATGGATATCATACCAGATCGGTCGTGGCCAGGGTTAACAACGCCCGCCCCGGCACCATTAACCTACAGGGCATCGATGGAAATTCGCCCACTGGAGGTCAGAAACAAAGAGGAGGAAAGCGGCTTCGTCGGCAAAAGAAGAGGAATGCACAGAGCCTACAACTGAGTGTAGGGACTGAATGTTGGCAGGAAAAGATCTGGAGTTAGCTGACATGATGATTAGGATAAAGGTTGATATAATGTGCATCCAAGAGAGCAAGTGGAAAGGTAGTAAGAGTGGAAATTTAGGAAACGGGTTTAAATTATTTTACCATGGAGTAGATGGGAAGAGGAATGGAGTAGGCATTATTTGAAAGGAAGACATGGCTCAGAATGTCTTGGAGGTGAAAAGAGTATCAGATCGAGTGATGAGACTAAAATTTGAAATTGAGGGTGTTATGTATAATGTGATTGGCGGCTATGTCCCACAGGTAGGATGGCACTTAAAGTTGAAAGAGAAATTCTGGAATGAACTAGATGAATTGAGTCTGAGCATCCCAGATAGAGAGAGAGTTGTGATTGGTGCTGTTTGTAATGGACATGTTGGTGAAGGAAACAGGGAGAAGTGATGAGTAAGTACGGAAAGGAAAGGAACTTTGAGGGACAGATGGTGGTGGACTTTGCAAAAAGGATGGAGATGGCAGTAGTGAACACTTTTTTCCAGAAGAGGAAGGAACATCATGTGACCTACAAGAGCGCAGGTAGAAGCAAACTGTTGGATTATATTTATATTATATGATATTTTGTGCAGATTATGTAATCTGAAGGAGGTTACTGACTGGAAAGTAGTGATAGAGGGGGGTGTAGCTCGACAGAATAGGATGTGGGTGTGTAGGATGACGCTGGTGGTGAGGAGGAAGATTAAGAAGACAAAGGTAGAGCAGAGAACCTTGTGAGAAAGGATGAATGTTGTCCGTCCTTTTGGAAAGAGTTGAGACAGGTTCCCGATGTATACAAGGAGCTCCCGGAAGACTGGACGACTACACTCAAGGTGATCAGCGAAACAGGCAGAAGAGTACTTGGTGTGTCTTCTGGTAGGAAAGGGAAAAAGGGGAGAAGGAGACCTGGTGGTGGAACCCCAAAATACAGGAAGTCATACAAGGAACGAGATTAGCGAAGAAGAAGTGGGACACTGAGAGGACTGAGGAAAGGCCAAAAGAATATGTTGAGATGTGACGTAGGGCAAAGGTAGAGGTGATAAAGGCTAAACAAGAAGCATATGATGATATGTACACCTGTTTAGACACAAAAGAAGGAGAAAATGATCTCTACAGGTTGACCAGACAGAGGGATAAAGATGGGAAGGATGTGCAGCAGGTAAGGATCATTAAGGGTAGAGACGGAAATGTGTTGACTGTTGCCAGTAGTGTGCTAATTATATGGAAAGAATACTTTGAGAAGTGGATGAATGAAGAAAATTAAAGAAGGAAGAGCAGTAGAGGCAAGTGTAAAGGACTAGGAAGTGGCCATGATTAGTAAGGGGGAGGTTAGAAAGACACTAAAGATGATGAAAAATGGAAAGGCAGATGGTCCTGATGACAAACATGTGGAGGTATGGAAGCAATTTGGAGAGGTGGCTGTGAAGTTTTTGACCAACTTATTCAACAGAATACTAGCGGGTAAGAAGATGCCTGAAGAATGGAGGAAAAGTGTGCTTGTTCCCATTTTTAAGACCAAAGGTGATTTCCACAGCTGTGGGAACTATAGAGAAATAATGTTGATGAGCCACACAATGAAGTTATGGGAAAGAGTAGTGGAGGCTAGACTCAGGACAGAAGTAAGTATCTCCGAGCAACTGTATGGTTTCATGCCTAGAAAGAGGACCACAGATTGTTCAAATCATTATTTGCCTTGAAGATGCTCGTGGAAAAGTACAGAGAAGGTCAGAAGGAGCTACATTGTGTCTTTGTGTATCTAGAGAAAGCCTATGACAGAGTACCAAGGGAGGAACTGTGTTACTGCATGCATAAGTCTGGTATGGCGGAGAAATGTTAGAATTGTACACGACAGGTATGAGGGCTGCAGAACAGATCTGAGGTGTACCGTTGGTGTGTCAGAAGAATTTAAGGTGGAGGTGGGACTGCATCAGGGATCAGCTCTGATCCCCTTCTTGTTCGGTGTGGTAATGGGTAGGCTGACAGATGAGGTTAGACTGGAATCCCCTTGGACCATGATGCTCGTAGATGATATTGTGAAATGCAGTGAAAGCAGGGAGCAGGTGGAGGAACAATTAGAAAGATGGAGGCATGCACTGGAAAGGGGAGGAACGAAGATTAGCCAAAGTAAAACAGAATATATGTGCTTGACTGAGAGGGGTGGTGGGGGAAGGGTGAGGCTCCAGGGAGAAGAGATCGCGAGGGTGGATGACTTCAAATACTTGGGGTCAACAATCCGGAGCAATGGTGAGTGTTTTAAGGAAGTAAAGAAATGGATCGAAGCAAGTTGGAACAGCTGGCAGAAGGTGTCTGGTGTGTTATGTGACAGAAGAGTCTCTGCTAGGATGAGGGGCAATGTTTACAAAACAGTGGTGAGGCCGGCCGTGATGTACGGATTAGAGACGGTGGCACTGAAGAAACAACAGGATGTAGAACTGGAGGTGGCAGGAATGAAGATGTTGAGGTCCTCGCTAGGAGTGAGCAGGTTGGATAGGATTCGAAATGAGCTCATCAGAGGGACAGGCAAAGTTGGATGTTTTGGAGACAAGGTTCGGGAGACCAGACTTCGATGGTTTGGACATGACCAGAGGTGAGAGAGAGTAAGTATATTGGTAGAAGGGTGATGAGGATGGAGCTGCCAGGCAAAATAGCGAGAGGAAGACGAGACTTGAGTGGCATTGATATGCTGTGCTGTAACCTTCAATCGGCATTTCATGCTGGAAAACTCTCCAGTATGCCCGAGTTGAAACAATCGGGCAAAGACTCTGATGCGCTGCCAGAAAAAAAAAAAAAAAAAAGTGATCAAAACACAGTTCCAATTATTAGTCAATCTAAGTATTAACACGACAATCCCTTTATAATTTTTATCTGAAAGCATTGGTTTGGGACTTCGCCCATCTGTCAAACTTTTGTCAATATACCCAGAGTCAAAAACTCCCCCCCCCCTGCTCCAACAAGTTGGCCTCCATTCCGCTGTCGTCATTCATTTTGTGTAATATACTTATTCACCACACCAAACATCTGCATGCAGTGCCACAGTTCCTCTCTGGGTACTATCATATACAGTGAAGAACACCCTGCTATATTGCAAGTTCTCCTACTTAGAAATCATGGAGGGGTCTGAAATTTTCATTGTAGGTGCATGTCCACTACGAGAGACATTATCTAAAAAGAAAACCACAGAAATCACATCTTGTAGTTGATCTCCAGGTTTGCACACACAGCAGGAGGGATTTTGGCAATCTCTTCTCGAGATCAGGTTTCTGGGTTGTCGCTGAGAAATAAGAGTTTCAGCTCCCTCCAAAGATTTTCTATTGGGTTTAGGTCTGGAGACTGGCTGGGCCACGCCAGTACCTTGATATGCTTGTTATGTAGCCACTCCTTGGTTTTCCTGGCTGTGTGCTTTGGGTCGTTGTCATGTTGAAAGAACCAGCCACGACCCATCTTCAATGGTCTGACTGAGGGAAAGAGGTTGTTACCCAAAACTCACAATACATGGCCGCGGTCATCCTCTCCTTAATACAGTGCAGTCGTCCTGTCCTATGTACAGAAAAAAAAAACCTAAACCATGATCCTACTACTCCGATGCTTCACAGTAGGGATGGTGTTCTTGGGATGGAACTCATCATTAGTCTTCCTCCAAACACTGTTACTGGAATTATAACCAAAAAGTTTCATTTTGTTCTCATCTGACCACAAAACCTTCTCCCACGACTCCTCTATCATCCAAATGGTCAATGGCAAACTTAAGACTGGCCTTGAAACGTGCTGGTTTAAGCAGGGGAACCTTCCGGGCCATGCATGATTTCAAACCATGACGTCTTAGTGTATTACCAACAGTCACCTTGGAAACGGTGGTCCCAGCTCTTTTCAGGTCATTGACCAAGTCCTGTCGTGTAGTCCTGGGCTGATTCCTCACCTTTCTAAGGATCATTGAGACCCCACGAGGTGATATTTTGCATGGGGCTCCACTCCGATTGAGATTGACCGTCATGTTTAGCTTCTTCCATTTTGTAATGATTGCTCCAACAGTGGACCTTTTTTTCCCCACCAAGCTGCTTGGCAAATTCTCCTTCGCCCTTTCCAGCTGTGTGGAGCTGTACAATTTTGTCTCAGATGTCTTTCCACAGCTCTTTGGTTTTGGACATTTTACAAGTTTGAGTCTTACAGATTGTATGGGGTGGACAGGTGTCTTTATGGAGCTAACGACCTCACACAGGTGCATCTGATTCAGGATAAAACATGGAGTGTGGGTGGACTTTTTAAGTCTGACTAACAGGTCTTTGAAGGTCAGAATTCTAGCTGATACACAGGTGTTCAAATACTTATTTGCAGCTGTATCACACAAATTTAAAAAAAAAAAAAATCATACATTGTGATTTCTGGATTTTTCTTTTTAGATTATCTCACAGTGGACATGCACCTACGATGAAAATTAAAGACCCCTCCATGACTTCTAAGTGGGAGAACTTGCAATATAGCAGGGATTTCAAATTATTTTCTTCACTGTAGCACTAAAGGGGTCAGCATAGCTTGGACACAACATTGTCCTTCGTCAATGATTTGGAAGCTGCTGCTTAATGTTATGATTAGACTGCAAAAAAGGTTTGCTTCGTAATGTCTTAAGAGTCAAATGACAAAGAATACAAAGATTCATACAAACTTGAATCAAGATTTATTTGGGTGTTGCGACATAATTAGGGTGACTGAAAAAGTCCAGGAAACTGCAGTTTTCATAAACCAATTCACACCTTTATTGGAATGTAGCAAGGCATTAAATACACAAATTCCATTCTTTGAACAATTTGGTATTTAATGAAAAAATATTTGATCAAACAATACTGGTCTGACAGTGAATTCAACTGGATCATTCTAATCTGCAATTCTTGTTTTCATTCCTTGCATCATAGAGGTGAAAACCTGCCACTGTCTGAAGTGAAAGCATATGAGTCTATGCTTTAGTAATTAGGTAACAGACCATACTGACACAAAGAATTGTGAGACTATTGAGTCAAGGTTGGAAAATAATGTGTATCAAAGCTGCACCATCAGATGAAACAGTCAACATTTTTTAACCCTTGATTTCATCCTGCATTTACAATTAAAAAGGCTTGAAATATAAAAAAACCTCTTCTAGAGATACACAGTGTATTAGAAGCTTGAAAGGAGAGATGCAGACAAAGCTGGGTTCTAAAGTTATCAATAAGTACTTCCACCTTGAAGATGTAAAAGCTTTATAATTCAAGGTGTCCACCAACCCCTGATAATTGCAATCATTCACTTCATCAACCTAACCATTTACTGCATGTTACTTTGAATGAAAAATAGCAATGAGTTTGTAAAACCATTCCCCTTATTTTGAAAAACAAAGCAAAGAAGGGGGGGGGGGCAGTCTTGCGTCTCCTTTGCTCTGGTCTACCTCAAGAGCACCACCTCTTTCCACTGCTTGGACCTTTCCTTGACAACAAGTCAACCCCGAACCCTGTCCTTCACCCCACTGCTGTTAGATTTAGTTAAGACATAACCCCAAACACAGGATTGTGGCGACAGATGCTCGGCCCAATCTCTTCATAGTCTTTTTTGGTGTGGCAAACCTGGTAGAACTCGGGCTGTGGAACAACAGACAAGGATAACAACAAGTTAAAACATACCCAAAAGGGATAAAAAGTAGAGGTGCAATGATTGAATGACTAATTGAAAACTAGTTATCAAATTCATTGATTTTTCATAACCAATTAATTGGTTAGCAATCTCCAACTTAAAATTGTCCAAATCCTCCAAATTTCAGCCTCTGGACAGTAAATATTAATTGTATTTTTTAAGAAAACAAAGACAACTCATCAGATATTAGACATTTAGAAACCTCTTACTTAACAATGGACAACATTTTTTGTTTTTAATAAAAGAATGGAAATTTGAAACTTAAAGAAAATCCAATTCAATTAATGGAAAAAAATGGCAAATTATAAAATCGTTTGTTGCAACCCAAAACTGAAGAATTATTCATGTACAAATTAAGTTGGGACTTAGTGTTAAACACATAAAAACAGAAAATTTGAAAATCATGATTAACCAAAAATATTGTTAAACTTGATATATTTTGTTTGAGCTAATAATGAACTTAGAATTTTATGGGTGCAACAAGTTCTAAAAAAGATGGGTCAGGTGGCAAAAAAGTGACAAAGTTGAGGAATGCTCATTAAACACCCGTTAGGAAAATCCCACAGAAGAAGAGGCTAATTGGAAACAGGTGGGTGGGATGATTGGGTGTAAAAGGAGCATCCCTGACTTGCTCAATCATTCAGAAGAAAAGATGTTGCCATCCAAGCAATGTCATGGGCACTCCTGCTTATTTTAGCAAGACAATGCCAAACTTCGCTGCATAGGGTTAAACAGGGCTTTGTAGTAAAAGCGTCTAAGTACTAGACTCTCTGCCTGCATTCTCGACTTGTCTCCCAATGAAAATGTGTGGTGTAATATAAAACTTAGAACATGAAAACAGAGACCACAGAGTGTTGATGAAATTCCATGACATTTTCGAATTTATCCAAAAGAATTATCCGGAAAAATGTGTTAACTCGTTGCGCGATTGCTCACTTCGATGACATTTGACTTACACATTTCCACATGATTATTAAAAGCTGTCAAAGCCAAAATTCCTTGGAGTGGTGCTTCAGGGAACATTGAAAGTTAATGTTAATGTTTTGAATTTATAGTTTGTGGAATTTATTAGTTTTAGTGGAATTAAATTGTGTGCGTCCCTCCACCTCTGAAGAACCTAACCCTATCCCTACACTTTGAATGATCATTTTAAAGGGAAAGTAACATCATTTTGGTGGTCACCATATTGCCTGCAACATCATCAGCAGATGTTACACAGGGACATTCGCCATTGAAAACACATAGTGGCAATTAACTATGGAACACAGAACCTCTTTTCAACAATATCACCCTATCATTTCGAGCCATATTTTGATGATACGCGGATCACTTCTAACTAACAACAGCCTCCCCGACAATATGTAGTGTACTCGGGAGGACCCATGCCGGGCGGGGAGGAGAGCACCTTTCTCATACTGCACGCGGCCAAACCACCTCCGCGTCGGGGCCAACGAGGAAGCCGTCGTCGGCAAGCATGCCATCGCTGGGAGGCGACCCGTGGCGAGCGAGCCAAAGCGGAAGCCGTCGCCAGCGAGCTACCGCTTGAAGTGGGGTGCCCAGACACCGGTGGCTGATGGGGGGGAAGAGCCCGGCCAAACCACCTCCCCGCACGATTCACCTCCATGTCGGGGTTAACGCCGGTCCGGCCTTGCGGCGATCCAGAAGGCCGTGCGGAGGCCGTCCATATATGTCAAAATCATGTTTTGTGGTGAAAAAAACAGATGGGTCCATTCTGGCTGTCTTTTTTTCCATTAATAACATACTACAAGTCACTAGAACTAGAACGCGCCTTTATGTGCGTGCGCTCGACTTATTGGCCACACCTGAATCAAGCGACGAGGTGGACGATAGTGGAGCGTCTTTTTTTTGGGGAGGGCACGCAGACACACGAGCAACCAAAACTGCCTTGCAATCGACGCATTGAGGAACCCTAGTGGAACTGAATTTCCTATGACATGGCTCATTATGTTGATAACTTTCAACGTAAATGTGCTTGCAGTACGTGAAGAAACTCTGAACATGCGCTTTTGGCATCACTTCCGGACATGCTCAGTATGGTTAACTTGCATTTCCTGTTCCTGGTGAAGACTGACCGTTTAGGAACAGGCTTGTTTAGTTAATAACGTTTATGAAATAAACACGTAAATTAATGTCAAGACTACACAAAATAAGTGACATCTTTCAATATCTATTTTTTTCTACTCATAAATTTTACACGCGTGATTTTTCATGATCGACTGTGCAGATTTCAGAGTGCGAAGGCACGCGAGCACGGTTGCGCTCGTCGAATTTGATTGACTGTAACTAAACCAAGCCAACTATGAACTATAAATTTGAAAGGTCGCTTACAGCTTTGTTTCATTTTTTTTTAACACGCAATGATATCCCTATCTGTTTTTCTTGGTGTAAAACTGAATTATTGCTTGCAGAATCTCTTTAGCAATGTATGTTGAAAGCTAAAGCTAACCCAAACAGTTTTAAGGTTAATGTTATGTTGCCTCCTATATTTAAAATACAAAATTTGCTTTTTGTGCACTGTATTGTCTGTGCTTTCATCCTTGAGCAGGCTGTGCCAAGGTGGAATTTTAACAGACACCATCTCATCCTGTCTACTTTAGCTTCAGACCAGACCTTTTTTTTTACTCAGAGAATCTCATCCAGTTTCACCACTTTTTCTTCTATTATTCACATACCCTGACATTCATTAAAGCAGCAGCACTTCATTATTATCGAGAGCAAACACAAGCAGCATGGTCTACGTACCCCAGACTGTGTGGGTGGATGGTGTTTGCAATTATGAGCGTACCCTTTTAAAACCTGAAGGGGGCGGAGTCAGGTAAACGAGACTGTGTGCTTCAAAAAAAAAAAAAAAAAAGGTCAGGCTGTGGTTCACTGTGCTGGATTGGTTTTCATGTGCGCTGAGAATGTCTATGTATTTCTACTGGTAACAAATTTTACACGCATGATTTTTCATGCTCGACTGTGCAGATTTGAGAGTGCAAAGGCACAGTCACGCTCGTAAAATGTGACAGAGCATCAAAATACTCTTAATCAAGCTCAGCTGGGATCATACGGTATTTTTCAGATGACAAGCTGCTACTTTTTCCGGGCGCTGTGAACCATGTTTTCCGATGCAGTTAAAATGTTTTGGGGGGTTTTCGCGAGTGGCTATCAATAATATTCAATATAAACTTGTTTGAACATACTGCTTAAACATGGTTGTTCCCTGTAAAGTTCTGGGCATGCGCAGATGCCTCCTGTCCATAGAAGATGAATAAAAAGCTTTCACCATTGGCTATTTTTTAGCAGATCACTATGCCAAAAGAACAGCTCGCAAAAGTGTGTGTGCATGTAAGTAATTCAAATAGTACAAAAATAGTTTGTGAATGTAATTGCGAACTTCAAGTCACGAGATACAAAGACCACATTCATCTAAAAGCACATGCCAGTGGATACTTTGCTACTTACCGTTGATGCTAACATTGATCCTCCAAACCAGACAGCATATCTCTGCATATGATGAGTAATAACTTGGACATCAATTGGTTTGGGCTGCAGAAAGAAGAATTTTACATGATTCATACATTACAAACCATGTCACCATAAACAACGGTAGCACGAGTTCAACAGCCGTCTAGCAGAAGTCCTTCTACAACCCCAATTCCAGTGAACTTGAGCCTTTGTGTTAAATAATAATACTATGATTTGCAAATCGTGTTGAATCTATATTTAATTGAATACACTATAAAGAAAAGCTATTCAATGTTTAAACTGATTAATTTTGATGTCTTTGGCAAATAATCAATCACTTAAAATTTTATGGCTACAACACATTCCAAAAAAGCCATTTAAGGACAATTTTCTTACGTACAATTGAAAGGAAAGTAGGGATTTTATCATCATAAGTTTCTAAGAATCTGGAGAAATCACAGCTTCCAAGCGGCAAGGCCAAAAACCAACATTGAATGCCCGTGACCTATGAACCTCTCTATGTGGCACTGCATCAGAAACCAACAATGTGTAAAGGATATTAGCACATGGTCTCAAAAACACTTCAGACAACCAATGTCAGTAAATACAGTTCAGCGCACCATGTGTATGTGCAACTTAGAACTCAATAATGTAAAGCAAAAGCCATTGCATTTATCAACAACACCCAGAAACCACCAGCTTCTCTGGGCCTGAGCTTATCTGAAACGGACTGATGAAAAGTGGAAAAGTGTGCTGTGGTCACATTTCAAATTGTTTTTGGAAATTGTGGAGATTGTGTCCTCTGGGCGAAAGAGGAAAAGACATAGCCGGACTGTTATGGATGCAAAGTTCAAACGCTACCGTCTTTAATGGTATGGGGTAATGTTAGTGGAAATGGCATGGGTAACTTACACATCTGTGAAGGCACCATTAATACTGAAAGGTATATTCAGGTTTTGGAGAAACATATGCTGCCATCCAAGCAACGTGTTTTTCATGGACACCCCTGCATATTTCAGCAAGACAATTCCAAACCAAGTTCTGCATGTGTCCAGACGTGTATCCCATTAGAAATGTTTGTCGCATTATGAAGCGTAAAGTACGACAACCGAAAACCCAGACTTTTGAACAGCTGAAGCTGTACATCAAGCAAGAGTGGGAAAGAATTACAAGTACAAAGCTTCAACAATTAGTGTCCTCAATTCCCAAATGTTTATTGAATGTTGTTAAAGGAAAAGGAGCTGCAACAAAGTGGTAAATATGACACTGTCTCAGCTTTTTTGGAGCACGTTGCAGCCATAATGTTAATGATTTGCTAAAAACAAGAATAAATCTTGTCTTTGTAGTTTATTCAATTAAATATAGGTTTAACATGATTTGCAAATCGTTGCACTCTTACAGTATATTTCACACAATGTCGCGACTTCATTGGAATCGGGGTTGTATCAAAGCAATGTACAATGCAAAACAGTGCACATCACAATCACATCATGGAAATTCATCTGTGCCTTCTATACAAATCATTTTATTATTATTATTATTATTTTATTATTTTAGCATAATTGATAATCAATATAAAGAAGCTAAATAAAACTGGGAGATAAAGTACAAAAACTAAATTAAAAACGTGCAAATCAAAACTAGGAGACATGCAACAATCATAGTCAAAGTACCAAAGCAATAAGACATTTACAAATTAAAAGGCAATATGGGAAGATGTGCATGAGTACATCTGCATGGGGGTAGAGAGTTCAGGTAGCCAGAGGACAATAGATGTAAAGGGGTAGTGCAGGCAGAGAGTTCAGCTTCCTGACAGCCTGAAGAATAAAACTGTCTTTAAGTCAGCTGGTCCTGACCTGCAGACTCCTCCCTGATGGCAGCAGACAGAAGTGGCAGTGAGATGGATGGGTGACATTCCTCAGTATGCGGACGGCTTTGCAGGTGAGCCGGGTCCTATTGTGCAGTTGCACATTGAAGTGTTGAGCCCCACTTGGTCAAGTTTATGAATAACTTGTTGGGGGGGGTGGTTGAATGGTAAGCTGAAGTTTATGAAGAGCATCTGTATTCTTAATTGTTCAGGTGTGTGGGAACAGAGTAGAGGGCGGAGCAGATGGCTTCGGTTGACGGTTGGACCAATATGGAACCTGGAAGGGGTGGGTAAAAGGAGGGGAAAGAGCGGACTTGATGTGGTGCATCACTAGCTGATTGAAGCACTTCATTAGGATGGGAGTGAGTGCTACCGTACGGTAATCATTGAAGCAGAAAGGACATGACTTCTTCGGACTGTGGTGATGGTGGTGGCTTTAAAGCATTTAGGGACAACAGCCTGACTTCAAGGCGAGGTTGAAAATGTCCATGAAAAGGTGTGAGTTCAACTGCACAGTCCCTCAGAACACGGCCAGGGGCTTTACGTGCATTAATCTTGGCAGGGGTCATGTTTTCTCAGGTCAGTGATAGCACCTGGTCACCAAGGAGGTGGTGGAGACTTGTGTGCAGGTATGCCTGAAGGCAAGCACAGACGTTTAGCTCTTTCGGCAGGGAGGTGGAGAAGTTCAAGGTCTGCAATGAAGGTTCGTCATCCATAATGGTCTGAATACCTCACTGCAGACTCTTTTCATCACTGCTGTTACTCCAGTACTGGTGAGCAGTGTTGACTGCCCGAGACATCATACCAGCACCAAGCAACGATGTGAACAGAGAGCCCACGGCCGCAAGTCTTACCTCCCTCGACGAGAGTTCTGTCCACTTGTTAGTATGCTATCTGGTCAAGCTGAATGTCTCCGTCTAGAACACTACTATTAAGCCATGTTTCCACAAAAATAAAAACACTGCACTCTCTTACAGACTTATGTGTAGAGCAGTAAACGAATGTAAGCCATCTTGTTGTCAGAGAGCGTACATTGGATAACCGGATGGAGGGAATTGGCTGCTTCTGTGGTTTAGCTGCTAGTCTTGCTTGGATACCTCTATGCATGCCCCAATTCAGCTGCTTCCTTTGCTGTTTGTGGTGCTTCCACTGTGGGTACCATGCAGGATTGGGTGTTGGAGTTGTTGTAGGCCCCCAGAGTAGACAGCAGTTTGATAGCTCCTCAGTGACAGTAGACTTTAACGCCATAAAAATAGGTCTGCCTATGTCCAGCAGAAATCTACAACTCTACATGTACTGTACCTTGGGACATGTAGACTCGACAAAGACTGGCTAAAACACTGGCATATCAGACGAAAGACAGGAAAACATTGTTCGGTCCGGAAAGAGCGAAGCCGCTAGGTGAGCATGAATGCTTCATCGCAGTATTAACATTGAAGAGTGCAACCACTTTAAGAAATATATATCTGCAGCCTGTTTTCTAACAATTGAAAAACACTGGTGACCCTTAAATTCTGTTCACTAATAAGTGGATAGCAATCTTTGTTGAGATAAAGTACATTTTCCGCACCTTAAGTTTGCCTCCACTCAGTTCCTCACTCATCTTCAGTCTGGCATCAACGGTCCTCTTTAAATCTCTCTGCAGACGGCGACCAAAGTCCCTGAACATGGTGGAGCCTCCTGATAGAACAATGTTCTGAGCAAGGAAAAGTTTGTTTATTAAAAATCTGAAGTTGGTTAATTGGTCAGTCTGGCTTGATAGAAAGACACTATGAAACCTTGTTTTTCACCAAACAATATGCTGATATTTTGCACTAAATGCCATCCTACCTTATAGAGAGGACGTCTGACATCAATAGGACAGTTCTGAATGACTTCGTCAACAACCTCAGAGATGGGTTGAGTAAAGTCTGGGTTGGCAAACTAGGTAGTAGTAAACAAAGAAGAAAAGATATCAGGTAAGAAACAAATATAACTGCCTCACAATAACCAGATGCTTAGCCAATAAACAGTGCAGCTTAGTTTTTGGCAACCAGATCTCATGGCAAGCCATATGTTGTTGTATTTGCTACGTCCTCTAATTGCGTGTCACAAGTGCCAATCAGTCGGAACAGAAATATTTTTGGGATTGTTCATGTGTGAAATAAGTTTAAATCTGAAAATCAGGTGCCTCTGTCAAAATAAATAAATAAATAAATAAATGGAAAAAAAACTGAGCTGAGTCATTTGATTCCCTTGCAATGGGAATGGCTCAAAGAGAAACAAGGTGGGCTTACTTGAACAAAAATTACATTCAACAGAATGGTGAAATGCTATTCGTTTTTATGCCAATCCGACAAAATTTGTTTTTAAATAAAAGCAGTGCATGCCACAAAAAATCTTGGGGACCAGTGCTTAGGCCTGGCACAGAAAAACTGTCGGCATGCAAAGGTCATACTTTCCTGAGGTTTGCCCATGTATTTCGAAAGCGTGAAAGAGTGAAAATCAACCATTCCCAACATATTTCGAAAGGCTGGGGTGCTATGGGAGGAGAACAGCACAACTTCATCGGTAACTCGATGAAAATGAGATTGAGGGAGAGAGAGAAATGCTGCGTGACAGAATTTTTGAGGCTCTTCAACTGCAATACTTAAGACGACTTGTGGCTTGAGTGAAGAGGAGGAGGGGAAATAAAAACAATGATTTTCTGGTCCCTTGGAGCCGTTTTACTGCCGTGTTACAGCCAATGTTTGGAAACAGTTATGTAAACAAACACAAAGTCTTTGTGTGTGAATATACAATTTCACAACATAACGGCAGGTTCCGTATATATCCGCAGCATATGGTCTGGCGCGGCTAGTGTATGGAGGGGTGGGGGACGCTAAATAGAGAGGGTGCAGGTTATTAACCCGGTGCACTCTGTCGTCCAGAAAATATGGTCGGTAGGTAGATGGATAGTCCACTCCAAAAGTGTTGGAATGGCAAGGTCAATTTCTTTGTAAATGGGTCACAGGTGTGATGCAGTTATTGTAAAGCTTATGCCACCAAATATTAAATGTTATTCACCTTAATTTAATAACGTCCACTCCAATACATTTGCTCATTTGAAAAGTGAGTGGCTCTACCCCGAGTTGGTTAACACATTTAGATTAAAAGACCGTCAAATGTGTGTGTGTGTGTGTATACGCATACACACACGCATTTGCACACACACATGCACACAGCATGGGTTTGGTTTGGCAGCACTGCGGCTTAAAACCCAAACATTAAATTCAAATTTTCATTGTTTTGAATGTGGCAGTCCCTACTGTACCCAATGTGAACTGTACAATTAATTAAATTAAAACCAAAGTACAAATTGAACCATATCTGATGTAACGTTACACCTGCAGCAAATCTACCCATTTCATCTCACCATTATGTACGCCGAGGTTAGCATATCTATGTGTTCTGTGATAAAAACAGTTCAGAAGACCCTCCAGAAAAAGTAAACCAAGAGTAAAAGTCCATTGTCCAATAATTTGAGTCCAAACCACTCACATCTCAAGTGTACATACTGAAGGATTTAGCTACAGTGCGTTTAACGGCTCTAAATGAAGAAAATACATACAGTACTGGTTGTCTTTCAGTCATCACAATTCAAATCGGTCTTCATTGGATTGGTTATTGTAAGGTCATCTATACAACAACATTTTCTCCACTGAGTCAGTGTTGTTGAGAAGGATTTTGCTTAGCACATTTTGTTTTCCTTTTAAATCAGCAATGCTGTTGCAAACAATGTGAATGATAATTTTGTACACTTTGGTTGTTGAAACTGTTAGCAGGTGGAGGAACAATTAGAAAAATGGAGGCATGCACTGGAAAGGGGAGAAATGAAGATTAGCTGTAGTAAAACGGAATATATGTGAATGAGAGGGGTGGAGGGGGAAGAGTGAGACTCTAGGGAGAAGAGATAGCGAGGGTGGACGACTTCAAATAATTGGGGTCAACAATCCAGAGCAATGGTGAGTGTAGTAAGAAAGAAATGGGTCCAAGCAGGTTGCAACAGTTGGCGGAAGGTGTCCGGTGTGTTGTGACAGAAGAACCTCTGCTAGAAAGAAGGTCAAAGTTCATAATATGGATTAGAGATGGTGGCACTGAAGAGACAACAGGAAGCGGAGCTGGAAATGGCAAAGGTTCTCGCTAGGAGTGAACACGTTGGATAGGATGAGAAATGAGCTCGTTTAGCGGGACAGCCAAATTTGAATGTTTTAGAAGACAAGGTTCGAGAGAGCAGACTTTGACGATTTGGACATGTCCAGAGGCGAGGTAGTGATTATATAGGTAGAAGTGTTCTGAGGATGGAGCTGCCACGCAAAAGAGTGACAGGAAGACCAAAGAGACGGTTGATGGATGTTGTGAGGGTAGAGATGAGGGCAGTTGGTGTTACGACAAAGATGCAGGAGATAGCCTTAGATGGAAAAAGATGACACACTGTGGCAACCCCAAACGGGACAAGCTTAAAGTAAAATAATAATAATAATAATAAGAAGAAGAAGAAGAAGAGACTGTTAGCCAAAATTTGTTGTTTCCCTGACGCACTTACCTCTGGATGAAAGAAGATCTCAGGTCCCAGAAATCGCTCATATCCAACATCAATAGTGAACTCTTTCTTGCTGATGGCGTTGATGCCAGTATATTGCTTAATCCACTTAGAGCCATCTGTGTCGTACTTGTTAAACTCTTTGACAAGATCTGGGCACACGTAGCTGAATCGTTCCTAACAGGGACATTGAGTGAACATTGATATGAGCCTTATTATCATGCAGGAAAAACAAATAATTATGTCCAGAGTAATTTTCTCAAATCATAAACAAGAATTTTACATATATAATATCCAAGTATACCACACAAAGAACTTCAACTATATATTAGTATACCATTCCCAAGTTTCAAAGAAGTCACAGGTTCTATACAACTACTTTATAGCATAGACAACAGGGGAAAGAACAGTTTTACAACATACGTAGAATTAATGTATGTACATCCTCTACATTCCTTGTCTGTATACGTCTTCCTACCGTGAGAAACTTCTAATATACCGTAAGCCATATAACTGAAATGGATCAATTTGAGTTTAAGACATGATCATCACACTTTCCTTCCCTTTATGTATCTCAATGTGACAAATCGAGACAGAAGCCAGTAGCTCTAAAAAAAAAGCAAAAGAATTGTAATTTAACAAGTGGTCATCTTAATTTCATTTGAGGTTTACTGTATCTTTTTTGTTTTTAGTTTTTGACAGAAAATGTATATATGATTAAAGTCCCAGCATTCCATTTTTAAACGTTTGTTTTGTTATTTCAATAAGGAACTGTAGTTACTTAAGAGCACGGGAGTATAAGCAATACAGAAAATGGAAGGTTGAATGGGTAGACTTAAAATAGAACAGTCTTGGTGCTTCCAACAAGGAGAAGATGAGTACCACCAAGTGTTGTCCCAAGGAAACACAAGAGTGTTTTGTGAATGAATCACAGATTTAATGGGGAAATAAACCCAAAAGAATATATTTTATGAGCAAACACCATTCAAAACAAGGCATTCTAATTAATACATTTGTGTAATAAGAATTAAAGAGAATAATCAAATCAAAGGCAGCAATCATTATCACCTGCAGAAGGTAAATGATGTTGACGCTATAGTACCGAGTTGCCTGCTAATAATTCGCAGCACTGAAGTTGGTCAGATGTAGGGAGCGATAGGTTTACTCATTCGATCCAATGTACGTTGTGGCTGAGATGTAAAACATTCAGAGCTTATCAGAAGAATTACAGTGGGGAGTATAACCCCTGCACATTACCTTTTTGATGTGACAGTCATCGAAGAGGTTGATAAGTACATGTAGATGATGTTTATGAATGTTATTATGTAGCTTTGGTACATGTAATGAAATCAAATATGTAGCTTGTCCTTGGTGAATATTTACAGACTATGGCTTTCTTAGTAAATAAAGTCAGAAGAAATCAGAGAACATTCTTCAGAATTCTTGTGGGAGTGGAAGGAATAAGAAGTGGCAGTACTCACAAGCATGGAAAAACGGGCAGATGGGCCACTTCAAACTTATTTTTACAATAAACAGTGGGACAAAAGGTTTATGAACCTCTATGGTTATCTTGGAAGATGTTTTGGTCTCGGAAGATGTTTTGTCTCATCTGAGCAGGATTCATCACTTCACGCAACAAAGCTTGGTTAGGCAGTAGCTTGTGTTTGTGTGGTAGACTCCACTTTGTACTGTATATTCCAACCGAGAGGCTTGAGGCACACCACATATGGAATCAGTTTTGTTATGCAAAAAAGGGGAGCGCAATTAAGCCGCTGGACCAAGAGGCCATTGTTAGTCCAACATTCAGTCATTTCGGGGAAATTCCTTCACTGATATTCCATTCAGCTGTAAAGTGGTTGAGGAGTTACCTCACGGTCAAAGAGCCCGTACTGTTTTCGGAAGGCGGAATTATTGAATTTCTTTGGAATAGATGGAAGGGCGGCATTATAAGTAGGAGATACGGTGCAACCAGAAAGTATCACATTTTCCACATTGTTATGTTACAGAATTATTGTAAAGCTGATATGAGTATAGTTTTGTTTTCGAAAATCTATATCAAATATGCCATACTGTCAGAGTCAAAACAGTTTCAGATGTGTAAATTTAAAAATAAATAAATAAAACAAACAATGGGGACATAAGTATTCACACCCTTTGTTATGTTATTGATACTTGAGCTCAGGTGCATCTGAGTTCCGATGATCATCCTTGTGATGCTTCATCAACTTGAATGGAGTCCACCTGTGGTAAATTCAGTTGACTAAACATTTCGAATGGCACACACATTTCTATCTAATGTGTCAAAGATGGCAGAGGATATATATGAGAGGTGGCCAAGCAATGAACACCAAGGAAATCTCTGCAGACCTCCAAGACTGGATTTGTGTCAAAGACACAAGAGGAAGGGTTGAAAATTACTTCAGCAGCATTGAAGGTCCCGAAAAGCACTGTGGTCTTGATTATTCAGGAATGGAAGAAATTTGGAACCATGACCCTTCCTAGATCTGGTCGTCCAACCGAGCTAAGTAACAAGGGAAGAAGGGACCTGGTAAGAAAGGTGAATAAGAACTCTGTGGTCACAAATCAGAGCGCCAGTGTTCCCTTGTGGAGGTAGAAGAAAACTCAAGAAAGTCAACTCTTAATGCACTCCACCAATCAGGCCTTTATGGTAGAGTGGCCAGACGAAATACACTTCTCGAAGTGACATGGCAGCCCGCTTGGAGTTTGCCAAAAGTCACTGGAACTCAGAAGAGGGTGTCGATTCACTTTCCATCACGACAATAACCCAAAGCACACAGCCAAGATAACAAGGAGTGGTTACAGGAGCAGCCTGTGAATGTTCTTGAGTGGCCCAGCCAGAGCCCGACGTGAATCCAATCAAACATTGCTGGAAAGACCTAGAAATCTGTCCGGCGACCCTCGCCAACCCACATGACTGACCTTGACAGGATCTGCTGAGAATATGGGAAAATGCCCCAAAAACATGTGTGGCAAACTCAACGATGCATACCCAAGAAGACCCGAAGCTGTGATTGCTGCTAAAAGTGCTTGTACAAAATATTAAGCCAAGAGTGTGAATATTATTGCTGTATTACGACATGTTTAAAAACATTTTAAGGTAGTGGCTCAAAAGTATCGACAATGTAAACATTTACTTTATTATAGGATTTTTTTTTTTAAGAAAAACACTCAAATCTTCTCTAGAATAATTAACATGTGGACAACATAAAGGGGTGTGACTACTTTCTGGTGTCACTTTAGGTGATGTCATAAGCACCCCCTCTTCTGTTAAGTGATGGTTTCATCAGTCTTAAATTTTTGCATACTTTGGTCATGAAATGTTCTATAATCATCTAAATTAAAAGCAGTCTTCTTAAACTAATCCCACAAAAATGTTTTTATACTTTTATCAGAAATATTTACAGATGTGCACATCAGGATGGATTTTGGACCACTTCTCTTTACAAAACTGTTCCAAAAGACTTCAGCAAGATTCCTGGGATGTCTGGTGTGACCGACTGGACCAGATTCACAGCACACATTTCCTTCTTCTTAAACCCTTGTGTCGTTCATTTGCTTCCGTTTTGGATCACTGTGCAGTTGCAATAGAACTTTTGAGCTTTAACTGTTACACAAATGTTTTTTTCTACAAAATACCTTGATATAAACTTGTGAATTACTGTAATTTCTCGAGTACAATGTGTCCTGAAGTATAATGGACACCCCCAAATTTGACCTATAAATAAATAAAATGAATAAAAATTTAAAAAGGGAAGCAAAAAAAAAAAAAAAACAAAAAAAAAAAAAACAACCCAGAAAAACCCTTCTAACAATGTACAATGCGCACCAATTTGCTGCTATCTATATGCTCAAAATATTGGGAATTATTTCTATTTATATTTTGTTAGGTTTGTACTTGTATTGTTTTTCAAAACTGTCCGTACAACAATCCTTAATAATAATAATAATAATAATTATTGTGCACGTGCTGATGTAGCCATAATATAATCTCGGGACATGATTGTCCTGGTCCCTGTAATTGTCGGAACAGAATCCCTCAACCAACTAAAATAAATGCTCAATGATGGCAAAGCATTTTATTAATACTGTTGATAACACACATTACAGTCTTATATAAATATTTAACACTGTTTGATGTAAACATTTTTTTAATTAAATATTTGTGCATAAAATGTTTGTGCATAGTGCAGTTTATCCTCTACATTACACATCCTTGGCTAAGACTTCAAAAGCAATATCTGGCTCATCTCCAATCTGAAAAATATCCATCGCAGCTACCTTTGGTGACTTGGTCCATTTCTGGTGCCTCCTGAATTCATGAACAGTGATCCTATTTTGCTCCCACAGCACGTCATTATCTGTGCCATCCATGGCGTATGTGGGAAAAAATTTTTGAATCCCATGCATTTTGGTTCAGCAGCGCAGCCTCTCGCCCACCTGACACCATGGCTTTCCTATGGTCAGGTGGCTGTCAAAACAACGTGAGCTCAAACTAAGTAGAAATGAGGGTAGTGGGCACATTTAAAAAAAAAAAAAAAAAAAAAAAAAAAAAAAGCGACCATTTCAATTGTGTGTGCTCTCCCGTTTTTTTTTGTTGTTGTTGTTTTGTTTTATAAATGTGCCTATGACGCTCATATTACGTAGTTTGAGCTCAGGTTGTTTTTATACCCACATGAAGCCACTGAGGCGGGCTATCGTTGTTTCGGACTGCGACGCTACTTCCAGGTTGGCGGCGTCATCAGCATGATTGATGACGCATTTCTTTAGAAAGCAGCAGCACAACTAGCCGCTGTAGTTGACAATTTTTTGTCTTAGTTTAAGTTAAAACAAACTCATGGGCAGTCGTTTCTGATCTTTAGCGCAGTAGCAACAAACATGCTAAATTCCAAATAGTTTACGTACTTTTTCCACCCACTGGATGTTGCAGATTAAAGATAAAGAGCAGTTGATTAAGAAGACATACACATTTAAAATAAAATTTTGACATCTTGGTTTTTAGTGCTCCTTTAAGCCATTTACTGTATGTACTGGTATATAAAAATATTCTTGAATAGTCTCTTGGTAAAAGTCATACATGAGGCACAGCTCTACTGTGCAAGTGGTAAAATGGTAAAAGCCTGCAGCCTCATCAAATATATCGTATATTCTACATTCAGGGTTCATACTCAGTCTGACCAAAAAAATGTAAGGGTTTTTAGGGGCATTCTTAGGGGCTGACACGGAAAAAATTTAGGGCCGACACGAAAAATTTAGGGCCATCGTGGGAAATCTAGAGTAAGGAAAAAAGACTCACCCAATGGTGCCATCAACCGTTCTTGGTTCATCAAATGTTCCAGTACCTCAGTACCTGTGACAGTGATCACCTGTCACCCCTTGTGGTAGTTCTCATTGATATGACCATTGTCAACGTCTTCACATAACAGTATACAGAAAAACAGATTCTAACTACAATTGCAACTATATACACAAATGTCTTCTACTGATGTCTGTTTCAGCACCCCTACTCTAGCTCCTTGAGGCTACCCAGTGCCTCCTCTTTGTTGCTGCAGAGGTGCCAAAGTGGCTCTCTTGTCCTTTGCTCTGCCTCTGAGTGCATTGGCCTCGGTGATAAACCTCAGATTCCTCTTTTCTTCTGCCTTCTCAATAAGCGTAGATATGTCAGTCTCTATTCTGGCTTTTTTGGCTTTGAGAGAGTAGAGATGAAAAGTGGGCAGCGATGCCAAATGTAGCCAGGTATGAAGTCTTCCTTTCCCCACAGTGGTAGTTTTTAGCAATGTCACTGTCTGGGAACATGACTGCAAACACTTTCAAATTATTTTCACAAGATTTGTAACTGTAATGGTTGCAGATCACTTTTAAAGTCCACACGATCTCTGCCTTTAACGAGTCAGTCTTCGTGTATTGAACTAAGTTCATAAAGCCTGACTTCTGGCTGGACAACTCTAGGTGCACATTAGGGATCGCAACCGGTTACAAATAACTGGTTATAAACGGTTTTCGTTTTTAAAACCCGAAACTGTAATTGGACTTTCGGAATCGGTTAAAATTTCCAATCATTTCTTCAGTTCCGGTATTCCATATTGCGCCATTTTTTCAACATCATTTCCACTTTTTTCAAGTTTCGCTGTTAGAGGAAAGTTGGACTCAAAAGAACATTCAGTTAAATCAAAGAAACATCAAACATGACATCGAGGAAATCCCCCAAAGTATGGGAGTAAACTTGTTTTATTGGCAGACATAAAAACACTACTCGCATAACGGGGGGGACTCTGAACTCGTCACTCCGGAAGAACAACAAGAAAAACAGTCCGTGCGGAACCCCGCACCCCAACTCGAGGTCCCGCGGGTGAATTATGTAAACACCACTATGGTACCGTTTTTTTGCTACAGCTGTTCGGTTAAAACCGGTTATGAAAGTAAGCGTTTTTTTGCGATCCCTAGTGGGCATGCACTGCTAGTACCACTGTCTGAAGTTGATGCTTCACTATCTTGATATTTTAGAAACAGATTCATACCAACGGAAGATGAGAGAGTCTTCGCCAAATCAGCGTGTCTCCTGTTTTTCCCGGTGCGACTCCAGCGCTTTGACGCCCATCTTTTCAAGCTGGTAACTCTGCTTGCAGAGATGGCAGTAAAACATGTGCCGATCTTTTGGATCTCGACGAACCCAGCCCCCAAACTCCTTACTTTCAACCCAAGCTTCTTGAAAAATCCACTTCCCCATGATACAAGTTGGATCGATGAAAGAACTACGCTACGTCGTAACGAAGATGAAGTGAAATGCCTACTCACGGAAACAATGGAATATCAACAAGATGGTGACTAGTTGTCAACATGGTGACGTCCGTTGACAATTTCTGGCTGTTTTGGACGCCAGACGGATCGCTATTTTTTTTTTTTGAATAAAAAAAAATATTTTTTTTTTTTTGGGAGAATTTTGGAGGTAGAGGTCCTCACTTTGATTTTTTTTAATTTAAGGCCTTTTTAGGGGCTTGACCGGTTTTCGTGGATTTTAACGACTTTTAGGTGCCCCTAAATGCACCTTCGAAAATTTAGGAGTTTTTAGGGACTTTTAGGGCCGCGTGCGAACCCTGTACTGTCTTGACTGATTTTCTCATTTATTAAACAAAAAAGTAAAAGAAAAAAAAGTGTCAAGTTATGGTTGTAAAATTCATGTGTAATGAAAAACAAAGGGCACTTGAAAATTGCAAGAAAAAACAAAATGCGAACGAACCTTGACCGCCTTGGCTGTCTCCAGTGATTGCTCTGGTGGGATCCCGACCTCCCTCTCTCGTAGCAGCTGCTGGGTGAAGTAAGTAATGTCTCGCCCTGCGATCGGAATGTGCTTGATACAGCTACCAATAACATAACCTTCAGCCTAGAGGACAAGTAAAAATAAAAATAAGACACAGACTTCCAATACAGTTTGTTATTAATAGGGTTTTGGTATGCAGAATACACGAAGAAATTTTAACATTGATGTCAATTACATTTGTTTAAGGAGATGGCAACTGCATATGCACAGTATTTTTGTTTGTATAAAAGGACCACAGACATGCCAATTCAGTCATCCTACAACTTTGATGGAGTCTACGAAAAGATTTTCCTGAGCAGTGTAATCTTTCCTGTTTGAAATACTGTGAAAATACTTAAGCTCAACTCCTCTCACTGCGCTAGTTGATGGATAAAAAATGCATTTTATTAATTTGGGGAAATGGAGCGTAATCACAATATGACAACTAAATGTGTGGCCCTATTGAGTGACAACCCTCTGTTTAATATTTATTCAAAGATCACACAAATCTGATTGTCACACCGGCATCTTTTGATATGTCCTATAGAGCTCGTGCACCTCCATCATCAAATCACGTCACTGGCTGGAAGTGTCAGTCAAACAAATCATTCTTCAATACTAAGACGATTGGAGAAGACGCAAAAATACGTCTTATAGCACGGTGCCCAGAGTTTTGTCCGATACCGTGAAACATTTAGAGGGTGGTGATAAATGAAGCTAAGTGGAAAAATGAGAAACACTTGGCATAGAGGACCCACATTTAATGTCGAAGTCGATGTCTTCGCCGATAAGATATTGGACTACTACCCCGCTTCTGCTTGTCTTGGACAACTGGATCTACACATTTATCTAGTGAGTAAGTCATTGAGATTTACACGGAAGAATTTGAAAGCATAGAAAAGTCTGGACGCATACAAATACTTCGTTGCTGGATCTGTTCTTAAGAATAAATCCCAAATAGCGATGGAGCCACTGAGATTTTTTTTTCCAATACAAATACCAATATTTCCTCTGGTTTTACACAAACTCACATTCATTAACTATGATTGGGGGGGGAGACAAAAAAAAAAAAAAAAAAAGACAGCGAGTCGGCCCCTCCTAACACGAAGCGTGTTGCGGCTTAGCATTCATTAACTAGAAGAAAGTAAGTTACCACACGGCCACACGTTAAACTTATCTGTGACAGATGTTTTTTTTTTTTTTTTTTTTTTTTTTTAAATATGCTTTGTTCTCAAATGAGTCGAATGCGTATTTTAAAAAAGAAAATAAACCACTGGGATAGGCTTCAGGCCCCATACATGGAAAAGTGTTGCGGCCACAACATTTAACTTCGGTAAACCTCTGTATGACTGACTGTTTATTTTCTTTTTATAAAAGTGCATTGGACTAATTTGAGAACAATACATATTAGAAAAAAGGAAAGCTTAACGTGTGGCTGCAACACGCTTCGTGTACGTTGGACCCAACGCCCTGTCTTTTTTTTTTTTTAACTCATTGTTCTCAAAGGAGCCAAATTGGAATTATAAATACTTCTTGGGAATTTGAGATTGAGAAGATTAATTCCTACCTGAAGTGAAGTGATGGCTACACAATCGTGTGTATTTGGTTGGGCTCCATCCATCTCGTTTAATTTCCGAAAATTAATAATCTTTTCTCGTCATTCCACCTGGTATTCCATAGAGTGATCTCTTTGAATATCTGTCTCGTCTGTTGTAACAACTAACAGCACAACAAGTCTCAGGCATTGTGAATATTCTGCTCCAGTTCAATGTCGCCCACACGGTCGAGTAGCTCTTTTTGACTGGCAACATGGCACCGTAAAAATGGTGACGTCACGTGCACGAGCTATAGATCCTCCAAATGGTCGATGACATAAGAACTGACAATTGTCTTCAATTATTTTTAGTCATCTTACTCATTCATATTTTCTTTTATAATCCAGTCAGTAGTCCAATAATGCTTTTAAAGTGTACAAAACCAGAATTAATTTCAGCTTTTACAGTAAAGAAAATAAGTATTTGAACACACTGCTGTATTTCAAGTTCTCCCACTTAGAAATCACGGAGGGGTCTGAAATTTTCATCGTCAGTGCATGTCCACTGTGAGAGAGAATCTAAAAACACAGAGGTGCATCTGGTTCAGGAAAACACATGGAGTGGAGGTGGACTTTTAAAGGCAAACTAACAGGTCTTTGAGGGTCAGAATTCTAGCTGATAAGATAGGTGTTCAAATACTTATTTGCAGCTGTATCACACAAATAAATCGTTTAAAAAAAAAAAAAAAAAAAAAAAAAAAAATCATACATTGTGATTTCTGGATTTTTCTTTTAAAATTATCTCTCTCACAGTGGACATGCACATAAGATGAAAATTTCAGACCCCTCCGTGATTTCTAAGTGGGAGAACTTACAATATAGCATGGTGTTCAAATACTTATTTTCTTCATTGTATCTGCAAGGAGCTTCCATTTAAAAATAACGCCAGCACCATAACTTATATTATACCGACAATGTTCTGGTGCCTCTTGCCTCAGCTCAGCTGGTATAGAGCCCGTGCGCGTGATGTCACTGTTTACGAGTGGGAGTTGCTGAACCGGAGGAGATTTTTCACAATGCCCGAGACCTGTTGTGCTTTTAGTTGTCACAATAGACGAGACAGTTCTTCAAAAGATATCCTTCTATAGAATACCAGCTGAAAAGACCTGAAAAGATCGATGGATTTCAGCAATTAAACAAGATGGATGGTGCCCAACGAAATACACACGCCTATGTAACGATCATTTCAGGTAGGAATTATTTTTCTCAATCTCAAATTATTAAAAAGTATTTATAATTCCAAGTTGACTCATTTGAGAACAATGCATATTTAAAAAAAATAATAAACTGTCACAGAGAGGTTTATGGGGGAGATGACAGTTTGGTATTTGTATTGAAAAAAACCTGAGTGGGTCCATCACTATGTGGGATTTATTCCTGATTGAGAACAGATCAAGGAAGACTGTATATTTTAATTGGGCCTGTATCTAGCCTCTGCAACAAAGCATTAGCAACTATCTTCAGCGAGAAGCAGGGACATCCTGAAATGGACCCCAGGAAATCACAGGGCACATAGAAAATCATTCACATTCATACCTATACATTAACATAATACAAAACGATTCAGTGGCTTGAAATCAATAAACTCATCAGCCAAAAACTACTATGACTGCTAAAGAAAAACCTGCACTGTAAGGTGAAAGTTCCACGATTCTTTACTGTAATGATTTCACTTGTTCGATCAATTTTTTTCATCTTGAAGAGATGTTTAATTCGTGTTAGAATTATGCAGGAGACCTTGGAAAAATTTCACCACTGTAAGTTCCTGGTTGGACCCAAAGTTTGAGAATCCCTGTTTTCATTCATCAATACTTCTTTTCCTTTCGGCTTGTCCCGCTAGAAAGAAACTACTATAAGGTTCCCAAAAGGAAAACCTATTAGTAATTTTTAATCATGCAAAAAGGGCTTTTGCCCAACAAATTATGCCTTGTATTCTTAACAAAATCCACATATACTTCTTCAACAGTGGCACTTGTTAACCATTCAGCAAAGCTCCCAGCATTTCTACGATACACAACTTCACACAATCACATTCACAATGCCAAACACAAACACTTGATCTCTGTTGAGTGATGTCCATTCATTCATTA